>NW_026067947.1:1592530-1869674 GCF_014885135.2 Alexandromys fortis
ATCTGTATTTTCATCTCATCTCTCTCTCTCTCTCCCTCTCTCTCTCCTTTTTTTTCTCTCTCTCTCCTTTCTTTCCTGATGAAGAGGAACTGAAGAGACAAATTCGAACCAAAGGTGCTTTGGTTGTGTAGATGAAAGTGCTACATATGGAACATATGGATACATTCATTGATAAGTAAAACTCGATTCAGGCCGAGGGATGTGGCGTAGTGACAGAATGCTCACTGACTATATATATAGCTCTGGGTGGTATCCCTAGCACCACAAAACTAAATTAATGGTAATAAATAATCAAATAAATAAATGCAAAAAAAATCAAGAAGTTTTACTAGCCAGGCATGGTGCAAACATCTACACCTACACTCTCAGCACTCATGAGACTGTGGGGCAAAGAGGGAAATCTGGGGACTGTTTTACCTTTTATTAAATCAAACCCATGTACAATGACTACAAAACAGAAGAGGAATCCAGGTCACATCTCCAGCGGCTCACTGTCCTGCCAGAGAACCAATTCTCCTCTTTCCTGAAGGGCCAAAGGAAACTCCAAGCCGTAGCCCTGTCAGTCCCACACTGTCCCAGAGAATGTGGGACACTTGGTCCTCAGTTCTTATCTGGTAATGTACCAGAAAAGAGTATGCCCATAAGGCTTCTTCATCCCAATACATTGGCTTATCAGGCTTATCAGACAGAATTCCCACAACAGAGAGACAAATCCAAGGCCAGTCTGTTTAGGAAAGAAAGTATTGAATGAACATAAAACTTGTACAGGACTTCCTTCTCCCTCCCAGCCCTCTTATCCTTCCAGCACTTTCCATGCATATAGATCGCTCAGAACCTCCGTTGATTGGTATCCTAGAAGACAGTCTCATGGAGGCGGTGCAGGGCTGGATTTTATACCTGTCCCTCCCAGGTTCACGCCACAGTTGTGCTGCGTCTTGAGAGAATTCTGTGTGTCTAACCATTGCTTTTATATTTTAAATTTTAAAAGAATGTTGCAAGATGAGTCACGTAATATATGCATCTTAGAGACTGTTCAAAAGTCCACAAAGTGATGTCTTGCCTGTGGTAAGCTTGATGTACATGTTTGAAAAATCATCTTTGTGGAAGCCACTCTGTCTTACTTGGAACGAATTGGATATTGTAACACCAAGTACCCTAATAACTACTTGACCTTTCCAAGGAGCAGAGCACAGTCCAAAGAGAAGTATATGTTTTATCCAGTTTCCAGAAATGCTGAGCTCTGACTCACAATTAGAGAGATAGCCCACTGTAGTTCCCTACACTGCCTGGGACTTCTTCCTAAAAGCACTAGCCAGGGTGAGTATCGGCAGGCAGTATGTGTGAAAGAGAAGGTTCAATTTGGAAAATCCTTTTGTTGCTGTTTTTAAACTAGGATCTCACTATATAGCCCAGGTTGGCTCCAAGTCCCTGTGTAGTCCAGGCTAGTCTTGAACTTATTACAGTGATCCTCCTGTGTCAGCTTCCCAAGTGTTGTAGTTACAGGTGTGCACCACCACGGCCGGCTGGGAAATCTTGATATTAAAAATGTACCGAAACTTATTTTGCCTGGGTCTTTAGTAGACTGACATGCACCCCAATTTCTAACAAAGGGTATTCAGAACTCAAGGCACTAGTGTGGTGTCTACTATATCTTGGCGAGCCCTGTGTTATACTGTGTATAGCCGTTTCAGTGACATAATCCTTTGGAAACAAAGGGATAATGGTATTTGAGGGCCTGCTGATCTAAGACCTTAGCAGAAAATTTTTAGGTTTCCTTGTTTTTGTAACTGTTTTTGAAAATTCTTTCCCAATGTTTTCCTCCCTGAAATGCAAATGATTCTGTTTGTTAACTGGCATCTGGGCCTTCCTACCCGAGGATGGTGCCATCATGGGTTCATAAGCAACCAGAGATAGAGACAAAGGGAAGGCCAGGTTGGATTCTCTGAACATTTTAATGCACTAGTACATATATTCATTTTATTGCTGTGCAATGAATTACTCCAAATAGCTCCAGACGAAAACACCTTTATGTCTTGAAGTTTCTAAAAGTGTGACTTACCTGGGTTCTCTGGGTTTTGTGCAATCCAGGGTAGAGTTCTCATCAGAGGCTCAACTGGGGAAAAATACAAACAAACAAATAAACAAAAAACCAAAAAACTGGTTCCTAAGCTATGCAGGCAGTAGAGCTGCCCCTCCCAATCAAGAGTTTTACTTTTTGTGATTTGGGTTCCCTATGGTCGGAACAAATTCAAATATGAAATTCTAGAAATAAACAATTTATGCATTCTAATTATGTATCATTGTAATCAGCGTGGAGAAACTGCACGCCATCTTGTTTTATCCCACAAGACACATCTCTTTGTCCAGTATATTGATACTGTATAAGCTACTCTCCATCTGTGAATTTTGCCACCCCACTTATCAAAGGTGTTTTTGTTAAATAAATAATGACCCCATGTTCCAGAATAGAGATGCTGGCCTCTTCGTTATAGGATGTCTTAGTTAGGGTCTCTGTTGCTGTAAAGGGACACCATGACCATAGCATCTCTTATCCAGCACAACGTTTCAATGGGACTGGCTTACAGTTCAGAGGTTGAGTTTGTTATCATCATGGCAGGAAGCATGACAGTGTGCAGCAGACATGGTGCTGGGGGGAGGAGCTCAAAGTTCTACATCTTGATCTGCAGGCAACAGGAAGGGGACGGTGATCCACACTAGGCTTGAGCGTCTGGATTGGCAGGCGACATAAGTGAACTGTCACACTGGGCATAACTTGAACATATAGGAGACCTCAAAGCCCATCTCCACAGTGACACATTTTTTTTCCAACAAGACCACACCCACTCCAACAAGGCCACACCTTCTAATAGTGCCACTCCCCCATGGGTCAAACATTCAAACATACGAATCTATGAGGGCCATAGCTATTAAAACCACCACGTAGGATATTATTGTAGGTGTCTTATTTGGTTACTATCATTGTCGTGTGTGTATAGAGGGACACACTATGCAGATCATGGCACTCTCTGTTGTCTCACAGATCTATTGGAACATATCTTGCACCAGTAAAGGCGGAACACGAGATTCACTTCCTTGTAGCCTCGTGGGACTGTGAGAGCATCTCTGGTGTGAACACGCTAGCGGATCACGCCTTCCAGCTGCCAGGATCTCTCTCCATGCTGCTAAGTGGCTGTCTTGCATAACACATTATAGTCACAAGAGTGGCAGCCCATGACTTTTGACATTTCTGTGGATTTGAAGCTGGTCACACATCCCAGACTTGCTCACAAAGAGGCAATTATATTAGGTGTGGCTCTTGGGACCCTTTAAAGGTGTAAAGGTGTATCTACCACAGAATTTTTTTTTTTTTTTTTTTTTTTTTTTTTTTTTTTTTTTTTTTTAGCAATCCCAACTGGGGCATGCCTTTTTTTTTTTTTTAACAGAACTGAATTCAGATTAACTCAGCCATTTCGTTTGTTTGTGTGTCAGGGATGCACACTAACTTTTGTGGGAGGGGGTTTACATACATGTTCATGTAGGCATGTACATACATGGTGTATTAATCAGGGTAATCTCTAGAGTAACACAACTTGTCAAACAAATCTCTCTCTCCCCTTCTCTCTCTCCCTCACAAGTGTGCCAGACATTTTGGGCTTTTAGTTAGTTCCAGCTGTCATCAAATTTACAACCAAGCGTGGTCATCACACACGTGGCAGCTACAGATCTGCCACTGAATATCTTTTATTGCTCTCCAGGTTATTTTTTGAGGCAGGTTTCTCCCTGAACCTGAAGCTCATGGACGTGGCCAGCTGGCCAAGCAACTCAAGGGATGAGCCTGGATCCGCTCCCCTCCCCAACACTGGGGTCACACCCACATGTGGCAGCCCGGAGCTTGTACGTGGGTTCTTAACTCAGGTCCTTGTGCCTGAGAAGGAAGCCCTTCATTAACTAAGCCATCTCACCAACTATTATAGTTTCATTTTATTAATTATCTATTTTAAAAGTTAGATCACACCTTCTTGCTCAGTTTCTCCCATCTCCACATCCTAAAATAGAAAAGTAAGAATTGCATTGTCTAGCACTCTTTTTAGCCATGTCTTTGAGTCTCAAGGTAGGCCCTGGTTAATGCGTGTGGTGGACTTGAGTCAATGGCTGACCTACGTGGAGCCACGCCTTCCTGTCTGGGCAGCCTTTGGTAAATGGCTTCATTGCATTAAACTTTGGTGTCTTCACATGCAATATTGGGGCTAAGCTTAAGAAATTAAGCCCTCAGTGGCTCTCCATGTTCTGATAGGGATTTTAATTCTTTTCTCAGGGTCTCTAGGCCCAGCAAGACTGTTCTGCTTTTCCTTCCACTCGCTCTTTCCACTGAACATGCCCAGCTGCATGGACCCCACAGCCCTGACTTCATCACCCACTGCTTCTCATTGTGTATGCTTTTGCTTTTGCTGTGCCCTAGATGAACTGTGCCTGTAGATCCCGTGACCCACGAGTCCTCCTTGAGCGAGTGATGTGGGATTCCCCTCTGTATGCTGTGATTACCATTAATGAATAAAGAAACTGCTATGGACCTATAGCAGGGCAGAAATTAGGTAGGCAGAAAAAACTAAATGGAATTCTGGAAGGAAGAAAGATAGAGTCAGAAAGATGCCATGGAGCTGTAGCCGGAAATAGACGTGCTGAAACTTTGCTGGTAGGCCATGACCTGTGGTGATATACAGAAATGGGTTAAATTAATATATAAGAGTTAGCCAATAAGAAGCTAGAGCTAATGGGCTAAGTAGTGATCTAATTAATACACTTTCTCTGTGATTATTTTGGGTCTAAGCTAGAGGGGCAGCCAGGAAAGAGCATGCAGCCCTCTGTGCAACAAGTGAGACTAACTCAAAGGTTAGCAATGTCATAATGTTCTTCCAAACCTCTATGCTCTGTACTGTGACAGCCATCACCTGCCTTCTTTGCTCTGCCACAGAGATCATGCTGGTCTTTTCAGAAGGACATGTACACATTTCTTCTCATGTCCTCAGCCGGGTTGCCAGCTTCCGGGAACCAGAGACCTTGCTTAGTTACTTTCCACACTCCCTGCCTGATATGTTTGTTGAAAAAAAATGGTGTCGTTTTGTAACATGCATGTACACTGGAAATGCAACATTGTCCCATAGGCAGTTTCTGAGACATGGTCTAAACCAGACAGACAGAGGGCAGTTAGAAAAAAAAATCAAAACATTGTAATATTCACAGTAAATACAGCTAAGTTTCCAGACAAAATTAACAGATTTAATTAATTCAGAATTAATGCAGATTCTGAATTCTCTTTTAACAAAAACATTTCCCCATTCTTTTCTTTCTTATTTTTCTTTTAAAAAAAAGAAAGAAAAGAAGAAGAAGAAGAAGAAGAAGAAGAAGAAGAAAGAAAAGAAGAAGAAGAAAAGAAGAAGAAGAAGAAGAAGAAGAAGAAGAAGAAGAAGAAGAAGAAGAAGAAGAAGAAGAAGAAGAAGAAGAAGAAGAAGAAGAAAACATTGCCTGTAGGCAGGATCCCAGTCTGTAGCCATGGCTGGTCTGGGACTCTATGCAGACGAGGTTCACCTTGAATTTGCAGTCATCCCCCTGCCTCTGCCTCTGCCTCCTAAGTACTGTAATTGCAGGCAGATGCACTTCACCTCAGTTTGGTTGTTGTTGTTTTTCGAGACAGGGTTTCTCTGTAGCTTTGGAGCCTGTCCTTGGAACTATCTCTGTAGATCAGGCTGGCTTTGAACTCACAGAGACCCACCCGCCTCTGCCTCCTGAGTGCTGGGATTAAAGGCAAGCGCCACCACTGCCTGGATCTCACCTCAGTTTTAATTTTTTCCCCTGTTTGTTATTACTTAGCATGTTTTTTGCGGGGAGAGGGGTGTCAAGATGGGGTTTCTGTGTATAATCTTGACTGTCCAGGAAATGACTCTGTAGATCAGGCTGGCCTTGAACTCACAGAGATTCGCCTTCCTCTGCCTCTGTACTATCTCTGTAGATCAGGCTGGCTTTGAACTCACGGAGACCCACCCGCCTCTGCCTCCTGAGTGCTGGGATTAAAGGCGGGCACCGCCATACCAGGCTGTTAGTTCTTACGTGAAAGGAATATGAGAGGTTTTATGGCAGAAACACTGTAATTTCTCTTTGGCAAATGTTAACAGTCAAATGAATTGAAATAATAGCAAGATCTAATGGTGATGTTATTGGAAATTTATGCTGCAAGAGAGAACTGAGGGAACGTGCCTCTGTCAATTCAGTTTAAAAACAAACAAAAGCTATTCTTAGGGTTGGGAGCTGGTTGTGTTGGTAAAATGATCGTCACAGAACCACAAGGACCTGAATTCGATCCCCAAATCCCAATATACAAGCTGGGTACAGCAGTGTGTGCCTGTAACCTCAGCATGAGGGAAGACAAAACAAAATGCCTGGAGCTTGCAGCTCAGCTAGTCTAACCAAATCCAGCTCAGCGAGAGAGTCTGACTCAAAAAGGAAGGGGAGAGTGATAGAAGACACACTCGAACTGTCACACACACACACACACACACACACACACACACACACACACACCCCTAAAAATAAAATTATTCTCATTGGTATAAATTCATTAAAATTACCAAAAATTTAATTTGTAATTATAATACTGGCTTACTGAAATCAATTTGGGATGCTTAGAGAATTTGTTTAAAATATTTTTTTTCTTTTCCAAAGGCTTGAAACCAGCTGTTTCTCCAATAGTAAGAAATAAGCGCTGCCTATTTGATTTTTTTAAACTTGAATTTGAGGGGGGGGGGGAGGGAGAAGGCAGAAAATTACAAAACCCTTTGTCAGACACTGCCACCTACTGGCCCATATTCAAAGTGCAAGTTCAGGCTCGTGAGTGAAACTAATTTCTTTGCTGAAATTTCCAGTTATTAAAATTCCTGTGAAATCTGAAATCAGGATTACATTTGAATATTAATTAGTTGTACATAAAATTAAAATTGTTGGATGAATTCTCTGCAGTGCAAAAGAAATGCCATTTCCAGATTTTTTTTTTTAAAAAAAAAGTCTCCATTAAAAAATGATTATCCCTATCATTTAACCATCTGCGTGGGGTTAAATCAGCAAATGAAACAGCCTGGAGACCTACCCTCCCCGCAGTTTACTAGATGAGGGCTAAATTACTTTAATTTTCTTGGTCAAGTGCCCCTCACAGCGCTCGTCCTTCGCTCCGTGTGGATGTAATCGAAGCTGACAAGTGAGATATGAGCAGCAGTGGCTGCTCAGCCAGAGAGGCGTTGCTGACGGTAGAGTCGGGTGTTTGGATGCTGTCCTTGGCGGCTCAGGGCTTTGTGGGTATCATCAAGCAGGAAACTGTGAAGGTCATCCCCACGGGTGTACAGACTGGAGGCCAGAACCTAGGATTGTCACGAAGGACCTTGCAGATGGCTCTTCTTTGGGAAAAGCCATGTGAGTTCCCAGAACTACCACTTTCCTTTGTCTCTGAGTCTGAAAACAAACTCTCTCCTCAGGGCTTCACGAACCCCATGTGTGCAGTCACCCCTGGAGTTAATAGTTCACGATGTGTTCACAAACAGCCTTCTCGCTCAATCTAGCGTTCTTGGATGTGCACTGGCCTCGTGAGGAAGGGTAGGTAGGTGTTGGCAGCAAGTTGTGTGGTTCAGTTGTGTGAGTTTCATTGTGCCCAGCTCCCCTGTACACGAGATCAGTGAGGCTGTTGGCTCCCTGCTTGGGGTTTCTTCCCACAGACTAACATTCCTGCAAGCTTCCCTGATAGTATATGGTTGTGCGTGTCGTGTGGCTATATACATTTTTGTTCCCAAAACCTCCCAAAACTTTCATCCGATTTTCAGAGACTGAAGATGGAGCTCAGTCAGTGAAGTGTTTGCATTGTAGACACAAAGAGCTGAATTCTAGCCCCCAGCGCATGCCTTTAATCCCAGCACTCGGGAGGCAGAGGCAGGTGGATCTCTGTGAGTTCGAGACCAGCCTGGTCTACAGAACTAGTTCCAGGACAGGCTCCAAAACCATAAAGAAACCTTGTCTCGAAAAAACAAAAAAAAAAAAAAAAATTACTCCACATGGAGTAATGGGGCAAGCTTATAACCCCAACACAGAAGAGGATGATACCCAGTTTGTCCTCTGGCCTGGGCATGTTTGCACACACACACACACACACACACACACCATACACACATATACACGCACAAGTTAATAAAAATTCAAAAGGGATGGCGCACAATTCACAGCACGATGGTACAGGTGGATTAAGGTGGGGCAAAGTTGCGGGTGCAGAGCGCCTGGGGCACACAGATGCTAATTTCAATGAAAGGATCAGAATAGAGGTCAAAAATATTACTGAAACAAGATGGTGAATGCAGTCTGGATCTGCGAATAGGCTAGCTGTGGTCCACCTAGCAGCTGGCGGCCTCTTTCTCAACTAGTCTCCACTAGCCCTTGTAATTGGTCTGCCGCTGCTCTTGCAGTCGTGGAAACTGGGCTTCATTTGCCTGAGGGGAACCGGGCTGTGACCGTCTGGAGGTCAAGTGTTTACCAGCAGTCTTCACTACCAGCAGAAGGAAAAGCGTCTGTGTTGATCGGGAACTTGAGCTCACAGTGGGTTTAGAGGAGTAACAGGTGGAAAAATATAGACACGCTCCTTCCCGTCCATTTCTTTAACCCTGGAAAGTAGTTTCATGAAAAAGAAGTTCAGAATAGGGTGGATATGGTCAAATACATATGCTAAAGATGCACAATGAAATTCATTATTATGCATGATTATTATATACTAATAAACACATTTTTTTTTAAAAAAAAAGCATGCCTTTGCTGAGCTACCTAGGCTTTCTTGAGACTGGGTCCTATACATCCCAGGCTGGCCTTGAACTCGCTAGAGTTGAAGATGAGTTTGATTCTACTTCCTGAATGCCAGAGTTACAGGCACGAGACAGCATACCCAACTTGTCTGGTTCTGGGGATCGAACTCAAGATCTCCAGCATGCTAGGCAAGACTTACCAACTGACCCACATTCCCACCCTGAGCTAATTAGACTTCAGTTGCCTTCTAATCTCAAATCCTTTTATTCCGTAAAGCATGTATTTAACAGGCATGAAAACCTGCAAGTCTTTGTAATATTTGCAATATTTTCTTGAGTGATCTTATGGTATGATCTTAGAGAATTAAAGATATGCTGAAAATTCCAATTTTTATTATGTAATATTCCAATTTTAACGCTGGCTTTGTTGAGAGAGGTGTCGAAGTAACCAAGAGCATTCTGTGAAGTAGGAAAAGGGTCCTGCCTCATGGCACTTACACTGGTGTGGACCGAAGGAGACAGCTCTGAGCTAGAATGAAGTGGAACAATCTGAACCTGGGACAGGATGCTGCAAGCTCCAAGTCTGTTCCTTGGTCATGGAGACCTTTCTCAATTGTCTATCTAAAATGGCCCAATACTGCGTGCATCCATCTTTTACTGTGTGAAAGGATTGGATGGTCACTCTCCAAAGACAGACCTGTGGTAGGAGGCTGCTTGTTTGTTCCTGGTCACACAGATTCAACATAATCACACAGAAACTATATTAATTAAAATACTGGTTGGCCTATTAACTTGGGCTTCTTATTAACTAACCCTTATATCTCAAATTAACCTATCTCTATTATATATTTATATGTATTTTACCATGAGGCTCGTGGTTTACCGGCAGGTGGGCATCTTTCTCCTTTGGCTGCAACATGATGTCTGTCTGACTCTGCCTTCTTTTCTTCTCTGTCTCTGCTTGAAATTCCTGCCTTGCTCTATTCTGCATTGCAATAGGCCCAAAGCAGCTTCTTTATTAACCAATGGTAATAAAACATATTCACAGCAAACAGAAGGGAATCCCACATAGTCTCCCCTTTTCTGTCTAGATGAAAAGGAAGGTTTTAACTTTAAAATAGTAAAATTACATATAACAAAACAGGTATTAAGCAAAAATTACAATTGCAATATTTATATATGTTTTATCTTTTATCATAACTAAGGAAAACTATAATTATAACTACCTATTCTTCAAAACCATCAAAGACTTCAGAAGGATATAATATTACCAAAGTTAACAGGAAGTGTATTGTAAGCAACTTCCAAAACTCTAGAATAGACAGAGACATCTCACTGCCTGGACAGTCACTCAAAGTTCTTTTGTAACATTGAGACATCCATCTTCAGCCTACAGGCCCATAGTATTAGGCAGATTTTGCAATGAAGCAGGAAATTTCAAAGACATTTCCTCCTATATTGGCAGTCACTTTCATCTGTATCCTGTAGAATATCTGGCAGACTCTTTCATGAAGCAGGAACTCTGAAGGACTGACTGTCTCACCTTTAGGCAAGTTTAGCAGTCATTTTTCTGTGGGTCCTACATGTCCAGTTCATATAGCATACCATAAAGCAATCCAGACAAGAGCAGTTTCTTGCCCAAATAGCTAGCAAACTCATAAGGAGGCTCTTTGATGCCCATAATCCTCTTGAAGTAGATTGGTACTGCTAGAAGACATGTCTTACTGTCAAGAAAAGTCTAAGTTCTTAAAACATTTTAAATGCCATACTCTGTAAGCCTTTGAAAGGTTTGAAGAATACCTATCCATCAGAAATATATCTCTGTACATCTAGAAAACTTAAAAAACATGACTACAAGCTTGACTATTATAGATGATTATCTATTAACCTGTATTTCTTAATTATACATTACATGTTTAAATGAACTGCACAAACACAATACCTTAAATAAGAGCAGAAATACATATAACAAAATTGAGCTTAAATTTGTATCAACAGACCAAGATTCATACCAATGTAAAGTATTCATCTCTATATTATATCGACCTTTAAATGAAAAAAATTCATAAACAATCATTTAGGGAATTTGGGCATTGTTCCTTAGACTATTTCCTACTGATTGCAGGTGCTGTTAATCAGGTCTTTCATGAGGTAGCCTGTGTGGTAGCTCCTTCTCAGCCAGCAGTTCTGAAGCTGTCATGAATGTTGGACCTCTGGGCCATTGCATCAGGGGGTCTTGTTTGATTAAACCATAATAGTTGGTAAGGAAGCCATAACTTTCTATCTTCTGTGGAAACAAAAGCAGAACCTCTTTTCCAAAGTAACATATCCTTAGACCCAAATTTTGAAATCAAGATACCTTTAAAATACATGTTGGCTTATTTTAGCAACCTGTACAATGAAATTTCTTTCTGTACTTAGTTCATTCAACAGTCAAAAAGTTCAGAGAAAACAAAATAATAAACATAATCCAGACTCTCTGTGTATTTTTCATCTTTACAAGGCGTATTTTTCTTTACTCCTTTAATCTATGACTGTCTGTACTCTGTCTCTTTAAAAACTTTACTTTTTTATAACTATTTTCTCTCTCTCTAAAGCCTACATCCATTTATCCAACATCATGACCCATTTAGAGGCCTTTTTCCTCTGAATCTGTCTTTATTGCATATCTGTACTTATTTTTTGACCAGGAGGGCTTTAAAAAAAAATTCTAAGTGGGTGTGGCTAGGACCAACTCCATGGCCCTGCCTGTTGGCACCACCCAGTCCAACATGGCAGAGACATGTTCACTGCCTCTTAGAGTCATACACACTGCCCCAACTCCAGGGTCACACTGGGTCTATGTCACTATTAAACAATTTGTAACATGCTGCTCACAGACCCCATTTAAGTGCTCAGCCTCCTGAAAGAGCCAGAGCTATTCATACAACTAGCACTAACCAGGAAGCCCTCCCCTAAAGAGGCCATGCAGCCTTCGTTGGCAATGCCGAGTTGGGAAGACCTCTCTTCAAGGAGCCTTGGCACCCCTGGTTGCTGCCAGCAAACAGAGCCCATGTGAAAAAGAAGAACTGTGGCTACCATGAAGTTACACTATACTCTGCTTGTGTGTGTGTGTGTGCGTGTGTGTGTGTATGTACAATTTTTTTTTCAAGATCTCTTATGTTTTATGTGGATGTAACTGCCCTATGTTAGCATGCCAATTTGTAGGCGGTGACTGCCCCTTCATTTCTTGGCTGCCCGGATGATAATAATCCACAGAAACTATATTAATTACAACACTGCTTGGCCTATTAGCTCAGGCTCATTATTAACTAACTTTTACATCTTAAGTTGACCCATTCCTATTATTTTGTATTTTATCACGAGGCTCGTGGTTTACCCCTAAGGTTCCAGTGTGTCTGCCTCCTTCTGCAGCCACATGGTGTCTATCTGTCTCCCCCTTTCTTTCTCCTCTGTCTCTGCTTGGAATTCCTGCCTGGCTCTATTCTGCACTGCCATAGGCCCAAAGCAGATTCTTTATTAACCGATTTAAAAAAAAAAAAAAAACACGCATTGTAACCCCTAGAATCTAGATTATAATCTCTCTCTATATTTCTCTCTCTCTCAAAAGGGGATTACTCCAGATACAGTGACTGTAGACTCTTGAAACAAGGTTCTCCTGTGTTAATCAGGGGAGCCTAACTGCAGTCATGAGTCTTGTTTGTTATAAGAGGCACAGAACAAAACTTGACATAGAGATGAAGCAGAGGTTGGAGCTGCATAGCCAGAACCAAATGATGCCTTGAGTCGATAAAGGAGGCAAGAGCTGACTCTCTTCTAGAGTCTGAAGTGATGCTTCAGTAACATTTCCGACCTTCAGCCTCCTGACTACAAGAATCTTTTTTGTTGGTGATGATAAGTCATTAGCAACTTGTGATAAGTCCTTGTAGTAGCCATAGGATGCAGACCCAGGGACCCTGCCCAGCTGCCTGCTTCCTGTTTGCCTCTGTTCCCATCCTCCTACTAGACAAGAAGCTCTCCCTAGGCAGGGACTCCGAGGAGATCTCTGCTCTCTCTCTCTAGATACTATAGCCAGATTCTGACTTCTGAGGTGGCCACCCTAAAGAGGAGGGCCAGACCCTACTGGGTTGTTTGCTTTGGTTGGCTGATAGAATCACTGGCCTTCTCTTTGTGGGCAGAGCTTGGCTCAGAGGCAAGATACACAGGGTGGAGTTGGGATGGGGGAAACATAGAAACCCTCCTAGGCATTTAGACAAAGGTTTAGTGGAGAGTATTAGTACACAGAGACAGGAGGGCTTATGCAAATTATCACCCACAAACACACTCTCCAGGCTTTGCACGACACTAATGAAAGGAAAGGAGGGAGCTGGAGGTCCTCAACGTTGAGGAGAGCACGTGGCAGGAGGGAGTAAGAGAGGACTTTCTCAGGAAGCCCAGGGTTAGCACCAGGAATGCCAGTGCTGAGCAGTGGAGCTGGCTCCTGTTGCTCGGCTAAAATGTCAGTGCTGGGACCTAATCACAGGAGCCAGAAGCAGGCAGTCAGAAGCCTTTGCTCCAAAGCCTTCTGCTTTTCACTCCTACCTACCCTCCAAGCCCGTCCTAGGCGTCCCGTGAATAGAACCCTGCAGGGAAACCCCCAACAAAGTCGACTGGGAAATTTATTTTGTACATAACCACAGGACAGAAGAGACAGAGCTGGACTTAGACCCGAGAGATAACAGCTTAATTACTCATATCAATGATGATCGATTGCGCTTCGGGGCCTGCCATTAGCAAAATATAACAAGGATAAATCGTATGCAGCCTGTGCTTATGTATACTAACTTAATCATTTGTGTGATCCTTTGTTCCGCGTCTGTCTTCCTCACTAGATTTCGAGCCCCACATGTTACCTATTTTTTCCCTGTAATAGCCCCGGGATCTAGCAAGGGCTGATAGAGAAGGCTGCTTCTAAACAGTTGTTAACTGGCTGGTGCTTTTCTGAGATTTTGTCTGTGTTGATTGATGTTTTTGGAGGACGATGCCATCCCTTGCCTTGTAGTAAGACGTCTTCTCTCCTCCCCAAATTGTGATGTAACCCTTGTTTTTCATGCTGTTATTCCAGAGTGCAGAGACGAGTTGGCAGGTGACTGTTTGCAGTCTAAATTACTTCATTCAGCTGCCCACACCAGAGCCGTCATTGTCAAACCGCCAGTGTCTGCTTCTCCTCTTGTTGAGGCGCTCATACACTCCCTTGAGGCACTCCAGTGTGGGAAACTCCTCTAAGGGTTTCTTTATGAGGGCCCAGAGGAATCTTCCCTCTAAACACAGAACCTTGGGCTAGGGCTGTCAGTAGCAGGAGACCTTGTCCAACACAGCTGCCAGAGCTGCCAAACTCCTGCTTAGGGACCTCTGTTCAGGGAAAGCTGGACCCTCTGTGCTGGGGACACTTAGCCAGTAGCGTGCTTGTCTGAAGAGCATGAGGACCTAAGCTCAGTCCCCAGAATCCACGTTTTAAAAGCATGGGGTGGGGTGGAGTGGCAATTGGCTTAGTTGTAAAGGGACTTGCTTTCAAACCTGATGACTGGGATTGATCCCCAGGACCCACATGTTAGGAGAGAACCAACTCACACCCATTGTCCTCTGACCTCCACTCATGAACTCTGGAGCATGTACACACACACACACACACACACACACACACACACACACACACACACCAGCCCAGTACGTAAGGGTACTTGCTGTGTAAGCATGAGAAGCTGAATTCATATTCCTAGCACTTATGTAAAAAGCCAGGCATGGTTTCAGTAGCTCCACTCCAGTATTGGGGATGAAGACAGGTGGATGCTGGGAGTTCCATCTCCAAGGTGGGACAGCTTAGCTGAAACTGTGAGCTTCCATTCAGTGGTTCATCTGTGAAGGGGGAGGATTAAGTCATGGATTCTCCTTACACTGCGATGAAGGTTGAATCAAGTAGCCAATGTCCAGAGCTTAATACACAGAAAAATCTCAAGTAGACAACAGGGGGAAATTTTCTGTATTCCAATGTGTCAGCACTATAATAGACCACGCCCCAATGACGTCTTTTACATTTTGATTGTTTTCCCACCCCTCTGAGGAAAGGGGATACAGATAAATAAAGCACACACTTCCCAGAGCAAACTTCCCTGAAAGTGTTTAGTAAGTCCTTGCCTACAAAGTCAGTGTGACTCATTCTGGGGCCTTTACTGGGAGTCGTGATAGTCTCAAAAAAATCCATAAAAATCATAGTAGATTATATAAAATATGAATATGTGAGGCTGGAGAGTTGACTCCCCTTTCAGAGAACCCAGGTTCAATTCTCAGAAACCCACATGGCTCGCGGGGTTCTGTAACTCCAGTTCCCTTACATCCAATGCCCGCTTCTGGCCTCCGTGAACACTGGCTGTATTGATGTTTGTGGTGAACATCCATGTAGGCAAAACATCTACACGCATAAAATATCCAAAGAAATGCATCTCAAAGTTTTTTTTTAAAAAATGAAATAAACATTAAAAATATTATTATATGGATGCAATAAAAAACATCTGAAATAAAATAAAATCTAATGGCACAATTTGATTGGCCAGGCATGGCCTAATGGATTCTCCTGTGATGGGGAACTCTGGTAGGCACAGTCACTTGAGACAGTTCTCACAAAGAATGAAGCGTGCCAGGAGGGGAGTGAGGGTACATCCAACTTAGAAAGCTCTGCATCCACCCGCCACTGCTCCGAAAGCTTCCAAATCCCACCCTCTTGGAGAGAAATCCACCCACACCAGTAGGTGAGGGTTCTCACTCAGTGTGACAAGCAGTGTTCTCAGTCTTCACTGTCATCCATGTCATCTGTGATTCCAGAAACCTTGACAACCACCGCACAGGGAGACTGGGAGCTGGCCTGTAGGACCCGAGTGTGAGTTCAGGGTGCGCATCTCTAAAGACAGTGTTCGCATCCCTCGTCCCCGTTGCCTTCTCCATAGCAGCAGTTAAAAGCAAGCCGAGGGCAAGAGAAGCGGGGGAGCTGGACTGTTTTCCCAGGTGGCATTTGTGTTGATTCAAACGAAACAGCACTGTTTTGTCTCAACAGTCCAAGAACATGACAGATTCTGCCTGATAGCCAGCCGTAAAGTAAGCTCATGAAATAACGCCGTCTGCAGTCTCTCTGGGAAAAGTAATGCTTGTCAGCCCAAAGAAATGATCACACCGTCCTACGCCCAGATGCCTCGGTTCCGTTTAAAACTGTATGCCTCTTGGAAACAGGACTCTTCGAGGGCTTCCAAGACTAACAGTTCTCACTAATTTCTTGTCTTCAAACAGGCACCTTGCTGACAGGCTTCCAGGGCCCTGGGCCTTCACAGACACATCATTTTCTTTCACAATGAGAAGGTAAACGTGACCCAAGGCATGACTGACTTAACCGTCTTCCATCGCCGGGTTGTTGGGTGTCACCAAAGAGACTCTCAGAGAGAACGTGTTTCCCCGCAAAGAAAGTGTCACAGCTTGCAGATAAAGTGAATTCTGCTACCCCTCCCCTTGTCAGACATCCCTTTCTATTGATGAAAGGAGACAGACCGACATTGTTTAAAGAAGTAGTTAAAAAGAAGGCTGTGGTGGGGAGTAAGACCCATTCCTCCATATGACAGAAGAGAGGTCCCAGGCTCTATTTTTTTTACTGCTAAGATTATCTGAACTCAAACATATTTACTTAATAGCATAGAAAAATCAGAGATGGGGTAGGGGAGGGAGAGAGAGGCAGACAGGAAAGATGTAAAAGTGGTACTAAGTTATGGGATGACACATTTTAAATGTGTGAGCGTGCACACACCCATGTGTGTACATATGCTGAGCCTACCCTGGTTTCATACATGCCTGAGCTCTGTCACTGACATATGCTCTGAATCTCTTCCCTCACCCCCCTTACCCCCCCTTTTTTTTTTTTTAAAGAATAAGTCTTGTTCTGTAGCCCAGACTGGCTTGGTACTCACCATCCTCCTGCTCAGCCTCCCTACTATTTGGATTAAAGGTATACCACCCAATGCCTGGCATCCATTTTTATGACTTATTTCCCTCATATTAAAAATAACAGCCTTGTTATTTCAATGACACAATTAGTCAACGCCAATATAAAAGTTTTACCAAGCACAGAAACATGATAATGCCTGCCACGGGGAATAGCCACTATGCGCTGGGTAATAGTCTAAGCACACCGAGTCATCCCGTTCTTTGATTTGCATAATGATAGCTTTTGTGACTATCCTGCCTCGGCTGATGGGTGCCCCACATGCGGAGTCTGGAAGCATCTCTTGAAGATCACCCAACTTCTCAGTTGCCAGGAGGGACATTCCCTAATCCATATGCGTGTCATCCCCCATGACTCCTAAAGTCAATAAGGAAGTGGCGGATCCCATTTTACCTGACCTGTCAGTCTCTCCCTGCCTCAGGTCCATCACCATCCTGGGAGAGAAAGACCGGCTCATCTCCACTTGCCTAGCACGTGGCCATGTTCAATCTCAAAGTCCAGCTTTCCCAAGAAGCTCTCTGTCCTAGGCAGCCTGGGATGGCTGTTCACTCCATCAAGAGGATTTCCCAATGGCAACAGTATCTTGCTTATCTTTCTCATGAATATGTAAATGGATTCGACAACTTTGTACGCGCACGAGGTCTCTGTTTGGAGGTTCAAAGAAGACACTGAAATAGATTGTCCTTTTGGTAGAGGTTTATTAGAAGAGTTATTCTGCCCATGGACAAAGACACAGGCGGCTAGCAGAAGGACAGGATCTCTGAGGAGGCTCAAGACTTTGAGGTAGAGTGGGGAGACCCTTCTTACAGCCCTCAGAGGAAGTGCGGGGTGCTATATAGTCAGACTGTCTCTTGGTTCCCTGGGCAGCAGGAAGAGGGGAATAATAAAGGCGCGTGAGTTAAGGTGTATCCATTACGGGTAGAGAACTGTTTTCCCCATCACATATATCCCTCCAGTGTCCTAGAGTCTGGCAGCCCGATGTTTGGAAATGAATTCACAACACATCAAAGTAACCACTGTAATGTCAGTACTTGGTGGTGTCTGGTAAGTTCAGCTTTGCACAGCCATCATCTCTTCTTTATCCCAAGAGAGCAAATACGTACGTTTTCCAAGTGTCAGAAGGAGACCTGCAAGAACTTTCCAGGGACTTGTTTAAGGTTGGATAAATAATGTTGGAGCTCTGATCAGATTCACGTGAGCCATCTGAAGCTCTTGGAAGAACTTGAGGGGAGCGGGGAGAACTCCAGGATTCATTCCCTGTTTTTATGGAAAATATTGAGTCAACACTTAGGACTTTGCAATTTGAATTTCATAACATTCATCTAAGTAAATGAATGGGCATGGTGCTGTATCTCTCCCCCGCACTTCTCATTCCTCACCTCCAGCCTATTTGTGTTCTTCCCTAAGGAACAGTCCATGTGGACGCCTAGTCACAAGCTGGAGAGGAACGAGAAGGGAAGTCAACAACACTGTTAAACACAGCCTCAGGAAAAAAACTGCAAAGCAGAGGCCTTTCCCAGGCTATAGGTCAACTCAGAGAGCAACACATGCTAGACTGTGCTTCCTGTCCCAGAACCCATGAAGTCCAAGTGTGCTAAATCACAGCTTGCTGTCTTAAGAGGTATGAGCACACTGTCACATGTGTGCAGGCAGAGGCCAGAGGTCACTGTTAGGAATCTTCCTCTATTGCTCTCCGTGTTCATGCATTTGTTTGTTTTCCTGAGATCATGTCTCTCGTTGAGCCTGAAGGGTCTCGTGACTATCTGTCTCTACCTTCTCAGTGCTAGGGTTCTAGTCCACTGTGCCTAGCATTTTACTGGAGTGCTGGGGATCCGAACTCAGGTCTTTATGCTTGTGAAGCAAGGACTTCATGATTGACCGAGCCATCTCCCCAGCTCTACGCAAATACACTTTTAAATAGGTCTTATCGTCTGAGAGAAAACGTTCCAAACAGTTCTTGAACTGGACATAAGACTATCAAGCCAAACAGAGGCTGTGAGACAAATGGGGACCCAGACCCATGGCTGCTCTCCTTGTCCAGCTCTTGCTGGACAGCTGAAAGCCCTCACTCCTCAGCAACATCTGAGAGCAAGGGAGAAGAGGCAAAAACATGTTGAGAAATAAAACCTTCAACAGAGAAAACCCACCAGAGCCTAGCCAAGCCAAGTAAAACAGATTAAAATCAGTTGATTGCAAAATGTAATAGGGGAGGAAGGAGTGAAAGGCCAGAAACGACAAGAGAAAATATAAATCTAGCCAAACAAATGGGCCGCAAAAAAACCCAGGGACCTGTCACACAAGCAGGAACATAAAACTCCAGCGAGAGTCTGTGCTAGACCAGTGAAGCCCGATGACTGGAAAAGAAAATCCACTTCCAAGTGGAAGCGAGGTCTTAATAGAGATCAGATGACTCAAGAGGGGGCCAGCAGATGACTCACGAATAGAATTTCGGAGGAGACAAGTTAACTGAGAAGCAAAGAAACCATACAAATAAAAAACCACTTGCTGGGCTGGGGAGATGATCCAGCCAGTTAAGGGCATGCGCTCCAAGATCAAGGACCTGAGTTCGAGCCCAAGAACCAACGTTTAAAAGGTGGGAGTGCTTGAATGCATTTGTAAGCTCAGCCCTGGGACGGTAGAGGCAGGCAGATTCTTGAGGCTTGCTAGCTAGCCAGCTTCGATAAATCTGAGACCCTGTCTCAAAAAAACAAGGTGAACAGCACCTGAGGTTGACCTCTGACATGTTTACACATGTGCACATACATATATGTGCACTTATTCACACATGAATACCCAAACTGTTAGAAGTGAATAAATTATTTTTAATTTTAAGTGTTTGAACTCATCAAATAATTACCGGGAAGCAAGAGACACTGGCACCCTGTCTTCTGCAGCTGGCAGCTGCTTGTCTAGGCTCTCCCAGTTCATCCCAGGCTTGTAAAGGCAGTCTGTGACAGGACTGAGTGCTTGTATCAGAAAAGGAAAAAAAAAATCACAGATCCTCCTAGAGGAGGCTGTGTGTCCTGAACCCATAGGATGGGACTTTAGGGCTAGGCAATGCTATACATTGGGAATATTGTACTCCCTAAGGAACTCAGCCAGTAAGAACTAAACAAGGCAGAGAAATGCAGTTTGGGATATATGTTTATATATGCCAAAATCCCTGTCCTGGCCTCCTCTGCCCTTTCTCTAGACTGACACCTGAGTTTTCAAGGTCATAAACTGCTTCCCTTTTGGCAATCTGAGTCTCCAATATTCTTATGAAGTAAGGGTCATTGTTTCACACACACACACACACACACACACACACACACACACACGCAGAGTCATCTACATCTAATTAGGGTTTGTTCCAGCAGAAGGCTTCTTGTGGTCTCTCAAGTCATAGACATTAGGAGCAAATGGCAAATATGGCTTCCAGCAGGTCACCCTCCTTTGGGATGGGAAGGTAAGACAGGTGTGTGGTGTGGTGTGTGTGTATGTGTATGTGTGAGTGTGTGCAGAACTGAGCAAGATTAATCAGTTGCTTAAAGGTTAGTAAAAGTATTCTCTAGGGGGCTGGAGAGATGGCTCAGAGGTTAAGAGCATCGCCTGCTCTTCCAAAGGTCCTGAGTTCAATTCCCAGCAACCACATGGTGGCTCACAACCATCTGTAATGAGGTCTGGTGCCCTCTTCTGGCTTTCAGGTATACATGCAGACAGAATATTGTATACATAATAAATAAATATTTTTTTTAAAAAAAGTATTTTCTAACTCCCAGTCCCCTGACTCCCAGCCCCTCCAACTCCCAGCCCTCCTCACTCACAGTCCCCTCCCAACTCACAGCCCCCCCTGACTCCCAGGCCCCATTCTGTATGTTTAATGGACCCTCCCTGGGTACCCACAGTGTAGAGAGCATCAGTTCTCTATGGGCTTCAAGTAAATAAACCTGCTTCTCAGCTGCAGCTGTTGCCAATAGCACAGATGGGATGGGGATCTGAATAGGGTCCTTAGAGAGAGAGCAAGGGCTGAAGGACAGGCTCTGCAGGGTGTATCAACAACCCTTGAGCCCTTTTGAGTGACTTCTGAATCCCCTGAGCTGGAATATTCTACTAGAAGTGTGGCCCTTTTTTGTTCATTTGTGACTGCATTCTCCTTCCCTCCTCTTGCGTGAGCATCTGAGAACCCCGGACTCCGAGCCCAGCTGTTTCCCTCTGTGACTGAGTGACCTTGCGCATCTCCTTTCGGTCTTAGTTCTCCTGTCTGTAAGTGAAGGAAAATTACAGCCTGATAAAGCAGAGCTGATGAAGAATCCCTGGGAAGTCTCAGGGGGCTGTGTGCCATGCAACGAGTGCTAACAGTAGATGGCGCTCCTTCTCCTTTGCCAGGACAGAAAGGAAATGGTTAAACGAACCAGCCAAGCTGAGTCCTCAATAAAACAATATGATAGTGACATTCAGTCTTTTACCCGTAAGGTCAGCATAGATGCGGCTCTCAGCCTACAGCCAAGTGATTGTCTCAGCCCCTGCTTGGGGGCCACTCCCCCTGCCATGCCTCCCCTTGCGTGACGCACTCTCTCAACCGGGAGCTGCCTCTCTCTTAAGTCGTTTCCTTCAGGTATCTGTCACCAGAGAAGATGAATTCTTCCTTCCCTGCTTTATTTATCTTCAAAATCTCCCTCCACCCCGCTCTCTCTCACACACCACTGCTAGTTAATTCAGTGAGCAAAGGGAAACCTAGAGCCACCATGAGTGGAGCAGGTACGCTGTGGTTTGCTGTATTAAGCAGGGCAACACTGAAACCCGGCCAGTGGGATTTGAACAGCAGTAATATGTGGACAAAGCGGTTGGGAAGCTCAGGGAATTGTCCCAAGACTAGTTTGGCATTGAATGTCTGCCCTGGAAGACTTGGCTGCCTCAGACCTGTGTCTGTGAAATTCCACAGGGAGGCAGCATAGCCTCATGGTGACTTTACCTTTAAGGGACTTGGGATGCTGACTTTGGCTTCTAGTGGCAGCAGAAGAGCTCTAGGAATCTTGGACCCATATATACACACAGATCCTTCTCTTCCATCATTTCAAAGTACAGCTGGATGTTGGGGAGCAGAGTTTTGTGCAGCTAAGACAGCAATGCCACTGTTTCCACACTGGGAACTGGCTGGATACCGCGTATCTGACACTTTATGTCATTTAGCCTCACGGCAGTCCCTGAGCAACATCTGGTGGCCTGTCATCATTTCTCACCCAAGGACACTAAGGCTCAGAGTCATGTCCCATGTGACCTGGAAACCTCGATTTGCCATGATTTCTTTGGAAAAATCTCTGGACCCTGAGGTGATAGGAAGGGGGTCTTGTCAGACTGGTTTTGTGAAATCCACACTTACGGTTTAGATGGGAATTTGAAAGGTCAGCAGCCAGAGGGTGGTAGCCAGCATTTGAAAGCAGTGCCAGGCATAATGTCAAGGACTTTAAGTGTCAAGTCATTTAATCCCCAATCACTGTGCGAACTGCCTCAAGGGAGTTGGGTGCTGGGTACAAGCAGGCATTGGATATGTTCTGGGTTTAATCCTTGTTCTTCCCTATGCTGGTTATTGTGCTCGGTACTGTGACCAACTATCTGAAGAAAGCAATTTAATGGGGGGAGAACTGACTTGCTTTGTGGTTTGAGGGAACTCATGGCAGTGGGAACATGAGGTAGCTGACACAGTGTATCTGCAGTTGGGAAGCCCCAAGAGACCGATGCTGCTGTCCAGCTTTTTCTTTTTCCCCTTTTTCTTCAATCTGGAACCCCAGGCTACAGGATCATGCATCCGCATTATGAGTAGGTTTTTGCCATCAGGGACATATCCTCATACACATGCCCAGAAGTGTGTTTCCTAGGAAAGTCTAAATCCCATGGAGATTAACAACCCCAGTCTCCAAGGGACTTATTTATAAACTGTGTACACTGAAGCAAATGAGACAAAAGTCCTTCTTCCATGCCAACTCATGGCACCAGAGTCCTGGCAAAGACAATATGGCAAAGAAGTGGAACAAGTGTTGTCGGGGTTTCTGTTTCTGTCCTGCCTGGTCGCTGCAGTCATTAAGTCTTAAAGAAATCATACAGAGGTCCACATTAGTTATAAATTGATTGACCCATTAGCTCAGGCTTCTTATTGACACTTATAACTTATATTAGCCCATTATTCTTATCTGTATTAGCCATGTGGCTTGGTATCTTATTTGGCAGGGCAGTCACATCTCACTTCTTCTGTGGCTGGGCCAGGACTACAGAGGAATGGGCTTTCCTCTTCCCAGAATCCTGTTCTCATTGACCGGCCTCTACTTCCTGTCTGGTTGTCCCGCCTATACTTCCTGCCTGGCTACTGGCCAATCAGCAGTTATTTAAAATATAATTGACAGAATACAGACCATTGTCCCACACCACTAATGAGAGCTGCTTGTATGCAAAAGGGGGTACGTGTGGGGTGGCCTCACTTTATACCCTGCTCTCATGAAGATTAACTCAATGCTGTAAGACCCAATACATTTCCAAGATCAACATTAATCCATCCACAGGGTAGAACCTTTCATCACCTTAAAAATATCTCTCCTCCTTCACTTGCCTTCTTGGCAGTTCTATCACTGTTCTGCTAAACTTATCTTCTCGAAACTAATATGATCAAGCACATATTCAGAGATGAGACAGATGGTTAGTTGATGGAGGAAGATACAAAATAATCCCACACTAGGTCAGAATTACGTATAATAAAGAGTTGTTTATTTAGGGGGGAGATTTGCAGATCACTGTCCTAGATCACAATCCTCTTCATGAACCGGGAACAGGAACAGTCTAGCAGCTGGAAGTGAGAGCCAGAAACAAGAGAGCGACTACAGGCTTTACAGCTGCATTTGTAGTATAAGAGACCACACCCAAGTCATCTGGTATCTCAATGGCTATTGGCTGAAGGAGCGGAAGGAGCTCCCGCAGCAGTTAGTTTTGCTTAGGTTTCTCCCTTCTCTTCTCTTCTCTTCTCTTCTCTTCTCTTCTCTTCTCTTCTCTTCTCTTCTCTTCTCTTCTCTTCTCTCTCTTTCCCACTTACTCTGTACACCTTTCCTTTTTATAAAATTTCCAGTAGTTGTATTTGTCTTCAATCCTATCTTTAGACAAGAGTCTTTATCTGCATTTCTACTTAAAAGCTCTGTGACTGTTTGCTCACACTGTAAAGCTAATAATGAACATTTACTGGTGCATGCATTCTACCACATTAGATCTCGATGTTCAGCAATGGCTGCTCAGTTGTACCTCCCAAGTTCCTAGTTGTACCTACTATGTTCCCACTTTATAAAACAGGAAGGTTTTTTCCCCTTACATTCTTTTTAGATTTATTCATTTATTTAATTATATGAGTGGTTTTCTTTTTCTGTTTGTACATGAGGAAATGGAATCAGATCATCCCATGGGACTATAATTGTAGATAGTTGTGAGCCACCATATGGGTGCTGGGACTTGAACTCAGGACATCTGTAAGAGTAGTCAGTGTTCTTGATCCCTGAGCCATCTCACCAGTCCTTATAAGTTGGAATGTTAAGGCCATGGAATTTTAGTTTTAGTGACTTTCCTAAGAGCATACAGCCAGCATTCACACTCAGGTCTCTGACCTTGGAGTCCACTCTTTAGGGGCAGTGGGGTGACGGGAAGATTGGAGGTTGTAAAATATTTATAACTCAACATTGAATGAGCATGGGTAGAAAGCATAGCTTTGCCTAGCCCAAGTAGAGGGGACACTGTAGAAGCCTGTGTATCCCAGCTACACAGCAGCCTTTTCTCAGAGGGAATACCTAACTCAGCCTGAGAGGGAAATGCTGAGTGAGTGACAGGCTGACTGACTAACTGACCAAGCAACTGGCTGACAGATTGATTTTGCTTCTAGTCTGCAGATAAACCTGGGTATTTCACTTTAAAATATAATTAGAGGAGACAGCTCAGTTAGCAAAGTGCTTGCCTTGCAAGGACAAGAAAGACCTGAGTTGAGTTCCTAGAATCCATGTGTAAAGATTAGGGTCGAGGCTTCTTGGGCTTCCCCCCTCTGCTTTGTCATGTCTGGTGGCATTGTCCATGCTCAACTCTTGTTTAGGTGGTCATGTTGATGAGACTTTATGATTGTAGCTTCTGACATTACTAGACGATATCTCAAAAACAAACAAATGAGCACAGGCTAGGCATGATGGCACATGTTTGTAATTCCAACCCTAGAAGGTAGAGACCAGAACATCTTTGGGGTCCACTGGAAAGTCAGCCTAATTTAACGCGTGAACCCCAGGCCCCAGTGAGACATCCTGTCTTTTGTTTTTAAAACACAAAGGTGGCTAGGTCCTTAAGAACAATACTAAAGTTGTCTTCTGACCTCTTGTGCATGTGTTTACACACATGTATACCTGCACATGCATGGACCAGCACAAACACATACAACATTTACAAAAAACAATAAGCCTTAGGAACAAAAGAAGTAAATAGTAGACACCCACAGTTTTCACTGAGCTGCAAAGCACTTTGTCTATGGTGCCCACATAGAGTGGCTGGTTAAGGACTGGATTTGTGTTGTTGTGATGTGCACTTTACAGATGTTGCTTCAGTGTGGAAAGGTGTTTTCTTGGCTTCTGGCTTCAGTCTGTCTCAGAGGTGAAGACATGGAGGAGCAGCTCCATTCGTGGAACTGGGAGCAGCAGGTAAGGGGGGCTGTTCACATCACAGCAGACCAAAAAGTAGAGAAAAGGGCAGGAAGTGAGGGCCAGGTCCGCCCTTCACATGCCAACCATTAGCAACCCATTTTAGGCCCCACCTACGAAATTCCAACAATTTCCCAAAATGGTACACCCAGGCTGGGAAACAAACAAAGTACAATTGAAACTGAAAACCTAACAAGGATCGCATGCAGGGGTTTCAGGTTCCAGAACCTGGGCTTTTATCCTCACTTGGAGACACCTTTGTGGTCATGCTGCTAATGCTAGCATTTTTGCTACCTTTGGTACTTGAGAGGATAACTTTGAAATCAAATCTCACGCATACACGATGCCAGAAAGATGGCAGTGTTCTTTATGGGGGCCTGTGGCAATCTGGGAAGTAACATGCTAGTGCTGATGTTTCCTTAAGAGATAATTTTATGATTCAGGAGAGAATGTCATAGGGTCTTACGAGTGATGTGGGGAACTTTCACCAGGATAGAGATGTTGGAAGTGTTGACATTCATAGTGAAGGTTGGCCCCTGCCTCTGCTCCATACCATCCTGCATGCAAATAAACAATAAGTCACTGAAGTAAGGCTACCTGTGGTTTACAGATTATCCCCTGGATGCATAAAAAAGCTGTTTCTCCCCAAGGATGAACCACAGGAAGTTCCTATTTAATTATCTGGAATTATTAAGATTACCACTTAGTAGTGACTAATTGTTTCCTATTTGGGCTTTTTTAAAATGCCTAATTATACTCGGAGAATAATGTGCCCTGGCTTTATAAATAAACCTGGATATTGCCTAAAATCCCCAAAGGGAATATGCTCTGATATGAATGAAGCCAGTGTCTACTCCATTCCCAGGGTGGCCGTGTAGCCTTACACCAGCCTATAAAATTAACACTATAATGTTTCCTCTTGGGATTCGTGAGGATTGACCAACAATAATCAGCCATTGGCCGAGCTCCAAGTCCCACATGCTTTGTATATTTCAGTTTGGTTTCCTTGCTGCAGTTCTATTAGGTCTCACCTAAGGCAATCCCCAAATGGAGAGACCAGGATGCTCAATCTTTGTGTTTGTTTGATGCTCAGTCTTGATTGCCACACTTCATGGGATTTAGAATCACTATAGACACACACCTCTGGGTGAGTCTTTAAGAAGTTTCTAGATTAACTGGGGCAGAAAGAGTCATCATAAATATGGGCCACTTCCCTCCATAGGTTAGGGTTTCCAGACTGAAAAACAAAAACCCAAACCAGAGAAAGCCAGCTGAGCAGCAGCCTTCCTCTTCCTCCCAGCTTCCTGACTCTGGATGAAATGTGACAAGCTGCCCCAATCTCCTGCCACTGCCGCTGTCGCTTCCCAACCACGACGGGCTCTACTGTCCAGCTGTGAGCCCAAACAAACTCCTCGTCCCTTAAGCCGCTTCTTGTACAGTATTTAGTCACAGCCATGAGAAAAGTAATCAGTCCAGACTGAAGCACAGAGCTAGGAAGGACTTCAACTTGGTTTCACAGTGAATATTTGCTTAATGTGAGATTTAACCTAATCTCTCTGTCTCTGTGGGCGTCTTACTCCAGGAAACAAGGGGTCTGCACGGTAGAGATAGTGTGTCATGACACCTCGCAGGAGACAACGCCAGCCTCCCTCCTCCTACCACTCACATAGAGCCCACCTCCGCCACACACATTTGTTTTAGAAACGGATCATTTCAGATGAGAGTATAGGTGAAATGTAATTGGCTCTGAGCTGGCTGTTTTTTTTAAAAGAAGGATGAGATATATAAAGAGAACCATTTATTATTTCATTTGCTTTTGCTTCTGTTCACCACGTAAAGATTTTCTGAGATAAATGTGTCATTTCTTGCACACCTGAAACTGTAGCTATGCACTGTGACATAAAAACCCCAAAGCAATCTGACCTGAGTCTTGTGTGTTTGATTCTGAAAGAAGGGACCAACAATCATTAAATACTCTGAAACAAAATTCTGCACACAGAGTGAGCCAGCCTCCCTTCCCGGGCTACTGCAGCTCACACTTACATAAGCTTTTTTAGGGCTCTGACATACCTCTTCCTACCTTTCACAACTCACCCAGGACATCGGAGCAGCAGATGGCATTACTTCTGTTTCTCAAGATGAGAAACAATCAGAGCAAAGAGACGGTGATTTTCCCACACTCTTGCAGGGGAAAAAAAAGAAAGAAGGAAACAGGAACCAAGTCTTTAAAACCTGGTGTTAGGGAGGTAGCTCGGAAGGTAAGCGCCCCGTGAGAGCAGAAAGAGCTGAATTTAAATCTCTGGCACCCATGTAAAAAGCCAGGTGTGGCTGTAAATGCCTGTAACCCCAGCACTGGGGACGGAGGGACAAGTGGATCCTGGAAGGCCCCTGGCCAGCTGGGCTAAAGTGTCCAGCTTCTGGCTCAGTGAGAGACCCTGTCTCAAGACAGTCAAGCCAATCTACAGATCGAATGTCTTCCTTTGGCCTCTGCCTGAATAGTCACAGGTATACAGTACACATACACATACACCACACACACACTCAATGCAGGCGCGACATTGTTGTCTAAGTTCTCTGGGATTGTGTTTTGTAGGCTGGTTTTCTTTGTTTTATGTTTAAAAACCACCTATAAATAAGTACATGTGATAATCGTCTTTCTGTGTCTGGGTTACCTCACTCAAAATGGTGTTTTCTAGCTCTATCCATTTGCCTACAAATTGCAAAATGTTATTACTTTTTCTGCTATGTAGTATTCCATTGTGTAAATGTACCACATTTTTCTTATCCATTCTTCAGTCGAGGGGCATTTAGGTTGTTTCCAGGTTCTGGCTATGACAAAGCTGCTATGAACATAGTTGAGCACATGTCCTTGTGGCATGATTGAGCATCCTTTGGATATATACCCCAAAGTGATATTACTGGGTCTTGAGGAAGATTGGTTCCTAATTTTCTAAGAAATCATCATACTGACATCTAAAGGGGCTGTACCAGCTTGCATTCCCACCAGCAATGCAGGAGTGTTCCCTTTACCCCACAGCCTCTCCAGCATAAGTTGTCATCAGTGTTTTTGATCTTGGCCATTCTTACAGGTTTAAGATGGAATCTCAGAGTTGTTTGGATTTGCATTTCTCTGATGGCTAAGGATGTTGAGCATTTCCTTAAGTGTCTTTCAGCCATTATAAATTTCTCTGTTGAGAGTTCTCTGTTTAGTTATGTACTCCATTTTTTAAATTGGATTATTTGTTCTTTTGATGACCAGTTTCTTGAGTTCTTTGTATATTTTGGAGATCAGACCTCTGTCTGATTTGGGGTTAGTGAAGATCTTTTCCCATTCTGTAGGCTGTCATTTTGTATTGCTGACTGTGTCCTTTGTTCAACAGAAGCTTTTTCAGTTTCAGGAGGTCCCATTTATTAAATGTTTCTCTCAGTGTCTGTGCTGCTGGAGTTTTATTTAGGAAGTGGTCTCCTGTGCCAATGCATTCAAGTGTACTTCCCACTTTCTCTTCTATGAGGTTCAGTGTGGCTGGCTTTGTGTTGAGGTCTTTGATTCCTTTGTACTTGAGTTTTGTGCATGGTGATAGATATGGATCTATTTTCATTCTTCTACATGTTGATATCCAGTTATGCCAGCACCATTTGTTAAATATGCTTTCTTTTTTCCATTTGATATTTTTTGTTTCTTTGTCAAAAATCAGGTGTTGGAAAGTGTGTGGATTAATATCTGGGTCATTCTATTCAGTTCCATTGGTCCTCCTGCCTGTTTTTGTGCCAATACCAGGCTGTTTTCAGTACTATAGCTCTGTAGTAGGGTTTGAAGTCAGGGATTTGATCAGAGGACTCAGGTGAGTCCAGCCTGGCTCCAGCGACTTCAGAGAGCTGGTACTCCTGACATACCAGTCTTGTCCTAGCTGGAGAGTCTCTCTGACTTTTGTTGGTGTTTGACAGGGGCTGGTGGCAAGCACTATTTTCCTCCTCTAGTCTACCCTACCACACTCAAGCAAACAATAAGCTCACCTGAGCAAAAAGCCTGTGCCACAGACTCACAGAATGACAGAATGACAGAAACACACATTTTTATCCCTTCTGGGTCTCCGGAGTCTAGCATAGCCTTTAGCCACGTCTAGACCTTGGCATATCTGACCTGAGCTGGAATTCATACTAGTATGCTTCTTCCTTACTCGCTGTCAAGAGCATAGAAAGATGGGTGGACTGCTGGTGATGACTTTAAAAAAAGAAAGGTGTGTGTGTGTGTGTGTGTGTTCCAGAAAACAAAACAAAAAACCTCAGTGTGGTTTCTCAAGTGCTATTCTGAAGTGTTTACTTATATTCTTTTATTATTAAATAAAATTCACGAGTCAAATATCAGGGTAAAAACCTAATTGATCAGAGAAGAAGTGGAGAAGGTACCAGTGATCTCCCCCTTCCTTCCTCAATCCAAAAGGGCCTGTGAATCTTTCTAAGCTCCTCCCTACTACTTCTTGTGTCTCTCTATATGCCCTATGTCCTCCAAAAACTCCATGGCTAATTCTTGTCCGCTGGTAGCTAGCTCTCCCCTCTGATTCAAAATAAAATGTATTGGCAATTCCAGAAGTGTCAGAGTGTGACCAAAATATTTCAGAATATTTCTCCCTTTTTTTGTCTAAATAAAAGGGGAAGGCTTTAACTATAATACAATAAAACTATATACAAAAAGAACAATTATCAGGTAAGAATTACTTTCACGGGCTGGAGAGATGGCTCAGCGGTTAAGAGCACTGCCTGCTCTTCCAAAGGTCCTGAGTTCAATTCCCAGCAACCACATGGTGGCTCACAACCATCTGTAATGAGATCTGGTGCCCTCTACTGGCCTGTAGACAGAATACTGTATACATAATAAATAAATAAATCTTTAAAAAAAAAAAGAATTACTTTCACAAGGTCCAGTCTCTAAATTGAGAAATTCAGAGAAAATACTCCATTATCTGTCCTTTGTTGGTGATCCCAAAGTGTTTTTTAACCTGATTCACTTTCTATACTAACTTATATTATAAACCCAGAACTATCTTTTTAAACCTCAAAACATTTTCTCAAATAAACAATTTATGCTTCCATGTCCCCTAAACTTTATACCTCTTTTGTGAATTCCTTTTCTGAATTTGGTAACAAGGAAAATTGTAACTTTAACTATATAGTATTCAACCTCATTAGAGACATGAGATCTTTCTCAGATATTACCTGAGTAAAGAGAAATGCAGAGAAAACAAAATTATAGAAATGACAGGGACATCTGGCTGTCTAGGGGTTCATCCAAGGTTCCTAAGAAATGTTGAGTTTCACTGCCTGGGGACCAGCACATGCTAAGACGTTTTTTTAAAGGGTAAAGAGAAAAGACATCCACACACTCTCTTGACAGTTTCCTTCAGACTTTTACTCTTTTTTAGTGTTCTCTATTCTTTATTTTCTTGGTGATTTTCTTCTCTTATTTTGATGTTTTCTTTCTAACTTGACATCTTTCTTCTAATTCCTTCTAACCCTCTCATTCTTGATGTTTTCCTTTTAGCTCATTTTAACTCTATCTTTATCTTTTCCTTTATAGCTTATATATCCCAACAAAACCTTTCAGGCAATATAAAAATTACAATGTCATTACGTTACATTTTTCATATGAATTATTACAATAAATACAAGTAAAAAACTGCGTGTTTCCCACATTCCTTACATGATTAAATATTTTATGCATCACAGGTGAAAAACAAGTTGTCCCAAGAACCCATGTACGTTCATAGCCAAGCAACTTGTTATAGATTAACAGTGTGTAAGCAAACAGGATATTCTTTTACTAGCGGGCTGTGTTTTGTGGTTGCAAAGAAAGCACCAATCACTTTATTACTTATCTTAAAAGGTATTCTTATAAGAAATCTTAAAAGAATCACAAATCTAAACTTTTATATATGAAAGAAATCAGTCAGTTCTACTTTAAATCTTTAAGGTATATACCCATTCATCAATAGTTTCTTATATCAGGAGATTGGGGGCAGAAATGGGTAAAAGGAAAATTAAAAAAAAATATTGGATAGACTAATGTCAAAAAAAAAGAAATGGATAAAAGGAATTAATCATCACCTTTGGTCATCAATCTATACTATCAAGAAAAGTACATCAGCTAATGATAAGTGGGCTGCTTTGTTCTTATTTCCTGATCTTAACAAGTTTCTTATTCAACTATCTACTTTTCTAAAACTTTGATTGTCTTCTTGGGTTTTTCACTGCAAAGCTATTTGACAAAAACATCTTAGTCTAATTTTAAGTTATTTTCAAAGTTTTGTTTCAACTTTGATGCACTCTGAAACCTGTGAACACATCTCCCACATTAAGGTTAAAAGAACTTAAACTAATTGGACTACTGAGACACAATTGTTTTTCTTAATCATTTACCTAAGCCATAGTCTATACGGCTCCTCCTCCAAAAAACTCATGTGTTCCAGGTGTGTGACACTTCCTTGTTTTTATTTTTTATCATCAAAACTTTATTTAAACTAACATTATTATTGTCAGTTAGATAGTACAGCATAAGAATAAATTATCTTTATAGTAATCCACAGATAAAATGCCCGATAGGATGGGATGTTTGCATGAGATAAACATACTACATTACAGGTAGTGAGGATCTCCCCACACCCATTGACATCATGCCAGATACTAGAGTAAGCGAGAAGCCAAACATGTAAAGGCACAGCAAAAGCAAAAGATGTTCTGGAGTCTGTGGTCTGGAGCCTTGTCTATCTAAGATTCATGCATCCAGAATTCGCCTGGTGGGCCAACACCTTGAACTTCAATTGCCATGCTTCTCCTCTGACAAGGTCACCAGCAGTTGGTGCATCCTTCTTTGAACTATATAGGCTTAGAATATCTAACAGATTTTTCTATGAATCAGGAATTTTGAAGGACTGTCCTACCTTGTCTTGGCAAAGTTTGGCAGTCACCTTATTTTGTGTCCTGCTTGTCCAATTTAGACAACATACTGTCAACAGTCAAGGCAAGGGCAGTTTCTTGCCCAGTGGCAAACTTTGCAACAGTGAAAGCAAACTTCATATAGAGGTTTTTCAATGGCCATCATTTTTTTTATTAAGTAAATTGGTACTGCCAGAAGCAGACATGTCTCACTATCATAAAAGACTTATTTTATTAAAACACCTTAAATGCCATATTTTGTAGGTCTCTAAAGTGTTTGAAGACCACCTGTCTATCTAAAATATATCTGTTTAGTCTTGAAAACATATATAATATGGCCACAAATTTGACTGTTAGGTGATTAACTACTAACTACTATATTTCTTAATTATCCCAAATATGTTGTAATAATAATTTTCAAGGACTAAAAATTTATATTATATTGTTAAATGAATTGCATAGGTATAATGCCTTAAACAAGAGGAGAAGCATATTTACAGTATAACAAAAATAGCCTTAAATTTGTATCACTATATAAAAACCTATACCAATGTATAATACTTGTGACTAGTATTGCTTTTTTAGTTTAAAAGTAGATTCAATAATCTACCCTTTTATCCTATCATTCGTATATCCCCATCCTTTCTTTTTTCAGAACAGGATCCTGAAATCTAATCTCCTTTGCTTAGTTTCTTCCCTAACCATGACTAAAAACAACTTGTAACTACCCTCTGTCCCCGCAAACAATGACAGACATCCATAATCCACCAAATGACCAAAAACTACCCACCCTACCTCTTGCAAATGTGGATATCATGTTCTTAAAATTACTTCCCATTGTCTGGGGTCTAAAGCTTCTTTAAAGGACTCTGAGAAAATTGAGATAATGATCAAATTCTGGGAGAACTAACTGTTGTCCACTCTTGGCGTGATGGAAAATTGCAGAGCTTATCCTGACTAGTCTATGAAACTAGACCATCAGATCTAACTGCCTTGAAATTATCCTGAGCAGTTTATAGTCAAAACCTGATTTTTGGGTGCTGTGTGTCACTTTAGTGGCATTACCATAATCCAGGTGGAATCATCATTGTAGAGCCCCATTATCCTTTTATTGAATTCAAAGGTTGCTATTAAGAATGATCATGGTTCACTGCAGAAAACTTAATTTAAATATCATATGCAGCAGATCTCAGAGAGGTTAAAAGACCATAATCTATTAAATACATCCAGGGCGCCCAATCTAGTTACTGGCTTCAGAATCAAGCATGAAATCATGTACAGGAAACTAGATGAAGCCTATTTCTAGAATCAGTTAATACTTTATATGACCATTAATATCATGACAGAAAGTTTNATGTAACCTTAAGTTTCTATCAATATACAAAAATACCTTAAAGAAGAGTAGGAACACACACACGAGTAAGAATATATATAGAGTATGTTCTCACAAAAATAATATTTTTGTATACAAAAATTTATACCAATGTAAAATATTTGGGATTAATTTGAGTTGCTTTTTAAAGTAGATCCAATAATCTACCCTTTTATCCTATCCTTTCCATACCCCCCTTTTTTTCTTCCAGAAAGACATGCTTGATTCCAGCCTCCCTTGTTTAGTTTCCTTTCTTACCAAGATCAGTAACAGTTTGTAACTAGCACGCCATAAATGACAATAAGCATTCATATATTCTTAAAATTACTTCCAGTTGTATATGGGCAACTTCATCTTTAGGGAACTCTGAGAAGATGAGATCAGGGTCAAGTCCTGGGAAAACTTGCTGTAACATTGGTTATCCACAGATTAGGAAAGTGAAGGGTTTATCTGAAGTCCTGGCTGGAGAATTCTGTAAGGATGGACCATATCCGCTAACCACCTTGAAATTATCCTGAGCAGTTTATAGTTTGTCAGCTTACTGGTATTAATACAAACCAGGTGGAATCATCATTTCGGGGCCCATCATTCTTTTGGAGACTTCAAAGGTCACTATTAGGAATGCTTACTGTTCACTGTAGAATACGTAAACATTTTAATTGTTACATGCATCAGATCTCAGAGAGTTTAAAGAACCACAATCTATTAAGTATATCTGGTGTACACAGACTTACCTGCTCCAAACTCAAGCCCAAATCACACACAGGAAGATAGATGAAGACTATTTCTAGAGTTAGTCAATACTCTATATGACCATTTATATCATGACAAAAAGTTTAAATATATGTATGTATACGCATATATATATATTAATCTTACAAATTTTGGGATAATATTTATACCTTAAGAAAATTTTTAAGGCATCAAGATAAAACCAAAGGATTATGAGATTAGTGGCACTAGTCCCTTAATTTGGGTTCCTTCTGTCCCATATCAGGAGGCTCTTCTGACATGAGACAGAGATTTTAGATTTTTCTTTAACTAACATGCTTTGGTTTAGAGTCACACTCCAACTCCAAAACCAGCTTTAATTTGTAATTGAATTGGGACTACAAAAAGACCATTTCCCTTATATGGCTATAGAGGACAGCAGAAACAAATATTTGGGAAAATTTATGAGATTTTTGTTATGTTGGAAATGTGTTATACCATTAGGCCAATTTACTCTTTTTCTTGGTACATTTTCTCTGGATGATTTGTATGTTTTTCTTCAGATGTTTCTTTTGTCCAGTGGTCTTTAAATACCTTAGTAGGATGCCTTTATTCTCTTGGAAAGACCAAAACAAAATCCTGCCCCAATCCTAATGTTGGGTAATTTTTCTTTTTGGCAGGCTATATCTGATCAGATGAAAGACATTTGTTAGTCTTATAAGTTAGTTTAGATTGAATTACCATGCTGTTTGATTAACTACTACCTCTCCTAATCAAGAGGCTTGAATCTAATCCTTATTAATTTTGATGGTAACCATAGTGCTTCTTATTCTGTGGAAACAAAAGCAAAACCTCTTCCTCAATGTAAAACATATCCTGGTTTCCATTCTGAGGTCAAAACATCCTTAAAGTATACTGGCTGATTTAATTCAACAGTTTTTTTCTGCTATTCGTTGTCTTTTCTTAGCTGCCATTCTTTTCTCATTAGCATTTAAAATATTTAAAGTTAATTCACACAAAGCACTTTATATGATCCACATTCTCTGTGTTATGGTATTTCCCATCCCATTACATGGCTTATTTTTAATATTACTTTATTATCTCTTTAAAGACTTTATTACTTTTAAACTATTTATATTTTTTATGAATGTCCATAATCCATCAGCAATGGGTGTCACCAGGTAGTTATCATACCCCACTCTTGCATCTGAGGAGAGAAATGGCAGTACATTGATATTGAGTAGTGAACCTGACATGTGTCTAGCCTGGCTCTAAGGACTTGTACTTAACCAATCACTAAATTACTCATGAATGTGATCTGTTTCTTTAGGAAGAGCCCAGGAAGGGAGGAAAGGAGAGCTGAATGTTAAAATTCACACCACTGTTGCTGGTTGTGAAGCCAAGTGAGAGTGAGTTTCCTCCCCACAGATTGTCGTTTGTTTATTTGTCATACAAATCAATTGGGTTGTAGCAGGCTCTCTCTCTCTCTCTCTCTCTCTCTCTCTCTCTCTCTCTCTCTCTCTCTCTTCCTCCCTCTCTCTCTCTCTCTCTTTCTCTCTCTCTCTTCTTGTCAAGTTCGAGGAGCCCAAAAACATGTGCAAGTTGGAGGACTCCTTTGTTCAGTTTTTTGAGACAGAGTTTCTCTGTGTAACAGCTCGGGCTGTCCTAGAACTCACTTTAGACCAGGCTATCCTGGAACTCACAGAGATCTGCCTGCCTCTGCCTCCTAAGTGCTGGTTTTAAAGGCATGTGCTACCACTACCCAGATGGAGGACTCCATTTAAGAAAGAAGTTCAGTGCCACAAATATAAATGTTCTCTATCATTGCTGGGTAGGGTAGCTCAGTGGTTGAGACCTTTTCCCAACATGGCTTGAATCTTTTAATAATGATGACGATGACAGACAGGACTCTGTGCCTCAGTTACCTACTCTGATCTGATAGTATCTGTGCTTTCTCTACTTGTTAGACAAAGTGGGTGAATTCAGAAGCTCCATGTGTCCTGCAACTGAATGTTTGGCTAAACTCTGTGGTTTAGAAAACATGCTTTTCTGGAGATAGAAAATACTTACAAGATCAGCCACGGGAGGCATGACCTGGTGTTCCCCATCCTCTCACTGTTCATACCAGCATAGGTCATGCTTCCTTCTACAGAGGGCAATCATGGGCTTCTTGGCACAAGACAGCCTCCACTTGGAGGTGAGCTCTTATGCTGTTTTCCGATAGTCCCAGATGTCCAGTGTCTAGAAGCCTGGAATTTGTGGCCTATTGCCACCTTTTTTTGTAAAAGCCCTGAGCAAACTTTCTTGTTGAGGAAAGTGCCAGTCTGGCTTGATTCGTGCTAGCCTATGTCAGTCTATCTGGATTAAAAAAAGAGGGTCACCTCTATGTTGTTGTCTATTATATCATACACACCTGAATTTGTATGAACTGGATCTATGGGAAAGTCTACTTTATGGCCTGCCATTCATTGAGCACATATGAAAGGCTCATCCCAAAGATGTACTCTTGTATGAGACTATTGACTTGACACTGTAGGATAGGCATATTATTGTTCCAGTGTTTGAAGAAGGAAGTGGAGTCTCAAAGTAGCTGTGAATTTCAGTCCTGCCATGTATCTAACACACAGCTGGTTAGGGAACCTATCTCTGATGCATCATTCCAAAGCCTAACCTGGTCTTGTGTTGCTATAAGGCCGCTTGTTTGTTTCCCAAATGCTCAACCCAGAAATGATCACACAGAAACCATATTATTTGCAATACTGTTTGTCCAATAGCCTAGGCATATTTCTGGCTAACTCATATCCTGAACTAACCCATCTCTATTCATCTGTGTATCTCCATGTGGCTGTGACTTACTGGCTAAAGTTCCGGTGTCTGTCTACATGGCTTCTCTCTAACTCCAGCCTTCTTTTTCCCAGCATTCAGTTTAGTTTTCCCCACCTTGCTCTGTTTCCCTAAAGCTGTGATATAGGCCCAAAGCAGTTCCTTTATTAACCAATGGTAATCCCAGCATACAGAGGGAAATCCCACATCAGTTCTGTCTCTAAGCAGAGAAGAGAGTCAAGGCTAGGGTTTAGAAAAAGAATGCTCTTGGCTCTGGGGCATGCTCTGCTGGTCTTCACTGTGCATTGTGGGTGAGTTGTTTTTAGATCTAGCCCAAGAACCAGAAACAACAGGGCATAGCAGGTCTTATCTCTCACGATCAAGGAGCCAGTTGAAGGAGATAATTATCTGAATGGTACACTATAAAAAATGTTAATGTGTATATTATCTGTATACATAACTTATTCATCATTATTTTGAATCTTTGCTGTCTACTGGTTATTCAGCCATAAACATTCAATACATGAATTTAATGGGAACTCATGTTGGGTCAAGATCGGGTACATTGGCAGATGCTGTTAAAAAAAAAAAAGCAAGTGGAAATAAATTAGCATTCTCTTACTTAGTTTTAACATCTTTGATAATAAGCCATCCAGCGAAATACTCATTCACATACGTGTTGACTCATCGCCCCACACACACCAGGCTTGATGAATGATTCTCAGATCTAAATGTGAGCAGGGTACCGGACAGAGCTTTCGATGACTCTCAGGACTTCCTTTCCAATTGTCACTGGCATCATCACACCAGCAGATTAATTTTTGAATTGATCGGTCTTGGGTGCATCTTGGAGCTAAAAAGCGGAGAACAGTATCTCTTCCCTTCTCACCTCTCTAGTGTAACTTTCAGGTACAAATATAGATGGAAGTGCTGTTGCTGCTAACATGACACACTTTCAGAGAGGCTAAGATTAGACTCCTTCAGGAGAGGAACTCGCAAGGCTGTGGTCCAGCCTGGGAGCCCCCGCCCTGCTTTTCCATACACTAAAATAAAATCGACGAAGACACCCAAGTTTGCTAATTACCTACTATGTGCTACAGATGAGACAGGGAGATATCATGGCAACATCCCTGCTTACTGTGTTTTTGACATTTTGGAGAAGGAAGGCATCTGTAGAGGAAATTTTACCAGTCAGTCAGCCAGTGCCCCAGAATCTGGACTGGGAAAGTTATAGAACCACTGGCCTGTAATGGAGGAATTTACTAGAACAGTAGGACTGGACTCATTAGACTCAGAGCAATCAAACCCAACCCTGCAAAGCTTTATCTGGGAGCGACTCACTTTTCTGCATCCTAATCTTGGTTTAGCTTTAGCTTTCTCTAATTCCCAGGTCCTGGGCTTGCCAATTAGAGCCATGAAGCGACTCCTGCTCAGGAGCAAAGATGAGCATGCATTGCTGTTTCTGAGCCTGAATGCCAAACTTACGGTTTATTACCCAGTTTTATTTCATGTCCAGCCCTGAGCTGGCATGCCAAGGTCACACTATACAAGACAGGACCACCACCAGGGGAACAGTCGCTGTGACCCACGTATGCCAGGCGAAGCCAGGCTGTGTCCAGAAAAAAACTGTTCAGAAGTCAGTCTGTCCTCCTCACACTAGCAATATGGTTTCTTTAATGATTAGATGTCTACCTCTTATTTGTGTGTATTATAATGAAATGGGTGAATGAGAAAGGGGCCACATCACATTCTATCAACTAAACAAAGATCTCATCTCAATGTACAAGATGTAGATCTGGTTAATGACATAAGGCAGGGCTATGTGAGCCAAAGAGCAGGGGGGACGCTGTTCACGTGAAACTGGCATGGTGACAAAGCGCTGTGCGATTCTCCCTCCTTCCAGCTAAGGCGCCTCTCTTGAACTGATGGAAAGCTGTTTGATAAGTGTACTTCCTTCAAGATGGTTGTACTCAGTTGGGGGTTTCTCTATTAAACTGAAATTTCAACCTTAGCTCTGACTGGCACCACCTGCTGTGTAAATTCCATGTGGATATGGAGCGCCACTGGATAGTAAATATTGCAGGTAAATCTCTGACTCCAAATCCTCAGTCATGATGTATGGATAATTAGCATCTCATAAGTGCAGAATTGAAAAGACTCTCATTAGAAGACACAATGCTGGAGACACAATTCCACTGCAGCTTCTCGAACACTCAAATAGGACTCAAATTTTCTTTTTATTACATATATATATATATATATATATATATATATATATAGTCTCAAAGAAATAATACTTAGTACATGATAGGAAATTTTCTCATTTGAACTCAAAGCGGTAACCATAAACTGTTTGGAGGGGAGACCAGTATGATTTTATTATCAATAATGCTTAAGAGCTATATAACAAATAAAGTTAGGCAGTAGACTGTTAAATCATAAAATAATGCCATTAACCACACAGAAGTTTCTTAGAGATAGGAAGGTTCATTCAGACATTTAAATATTCTGAGTAGTCTTGTAAGACAGTCACTGCATTTCCTTCATGGTACAAGATGGCTGTCACAGATTTAAACAAGATGGCCACTGTTGACTTAGACAAGACTTCTGCAAGTTCCAGTTAGCACAGGCAAAGAGGCATGTGGCCCAAGAGCGGGTCTTGATCCCGCAGACACATCCTGTACAAGAGTTCTTTTGTCCAGAAGCCCTTCCAATAAACCTACCCTGGAATCATTTTGATCAACTCAGGTCACAAGAACAAGACCAGCTTCAAAGGATTCTAGAATGGGAAGTGATTGTATGGCTTGGATCAAGCTTAAGAACTAAGAGGGCTAGCCAGGCGGCGGTGGCCTTTAATTCCAGCACTTGGGAGGCAGAGGCAGGCGGATCTCTGTGAGTTCGAGGCCAGCCTGGTCTACAAGAGCTAGTTCCAGGAGAGGAACCAAAAACTACGGAGAAACCCTGTCTCAAAAATCCAAAAAAAAATAAAATAAAAGAACTAAGGGGGCTGAGAATGAGTGATCGAAAAGTCAATCAAAAATCAGAAGCAATGGTTAACCCTAAGAATAGCCAGGCACCTAGGCGCCAGGGAGATCGTCTGCAGGGAGGAAACTCACAATTATCTTCACTGCGTCACTTTTCAGACCCTTGACCACTTGGAACTGAGAAACTAAATTTCACATTTTTTATTTAAATTTATTTAAATTTAATTAATTTAAATGTAAACAGGCACATGAGGATTTGACTACTATTGGGCCCCTGTGAAGCAAGATAGTATCTTCTTGGCAATGTGTTCCTGGAGGTCAGAGACAAAGCAGAGAACTAGAGCCTGTGAGCACACAGCCTTCGTGGGAACTGGGAACTTAAAATGGATCCGAAGGAGAGTGGATTTGCTCTATGACAGGGAACCAGAAGCCTGGGATAGTGGTGCAGTGTTTAATCCCAGCACTTGGAAGGTTGAGGCAAGAGGATCATAACTTCAAGACCTGCGAGTACTACATAGCAAGAAAGACCCCATCTGAGATGTTAAGCTAAAATAAAATGTAAGGACCACCGGAAAGAAAAGGAAATCAAAGAAGGGAAAGTAGGTATTCTTATTTAGGGAGAGCTATTTAGCCCAGGCTTGCAGAAGTAGGTTTTTTTTTTTTTTTTTGGAAGAAAGAGCAAAAGCTGAAAAGTAGGTACAAGTCAGGAAGCAGGAATTGTTTAATGTCAGCTAAACAACCAGCAACTTGAAGAATTGAACACGGAGTAAACTAGGAAAGGACACTCAGGAAAGGGATTAACCCTTTGAAGAGCCCAGGCCCTCACCTATTCCCTCCCCCTTTGGCAGCCACAACAGGCTGCAGAAAAGACCCAACAAAATGTACACTCCCCCCCCCCTCCCCGACTCAGCAGGACTTGCTGAGCTCCCCACCCCCACCCCCACCTTGCCCTGATGACTGAGAAGAAACTGCCAGAATCATTATGGTGAGGAACTAATCAGAAGTTAGCTGGCAGGCTCTGGATTACTGATAATGGTGGAATGCTGTAACCCTGCACCCTGGCCTCCACGGATAGCAACATTTCAGCAGCCCCAGTTGATCCATCAGCGCAGGACAGGTTCCCCCCAGCCTGGAAATTTCCAATCCTGAGACTGTACTTCAGACACCACCCCCACCCCTATTCTTCCCCCCATCTCACTTCCACCCCCTGTTACTCAACCTCCAATAAATGCCCTGCCCCACTGCAGCCTCGGGTTCCCCTATTTCACCATCTGTGTCGTTAGGGGTACCCGAGTTAACTCGTAATTACAAAGATTGTTTTGTATCAGATTTGGTCTCTTGGTGGTTTGAGGAAGAGGGGGTCCAGACTCTGGGCTCAACACCTGTAATTGAGGGTGAGGTAGGTGAAGTCAAGGACCTTGGCTTTGATTGGATTGTTCATGCTGTTTTACCCATGAAACAAGATGCAAGCGACTCCGTGGGCAGAGGAACAAGGCTCCTGGGCAGTAAGCATGGCCCAGGGACTTTGGATGCCCTGGGTATTCCCCTCTCAATATCCAAGCAAAGGTCTTCAGCTTGTTAAACCCTCAGTCCTGGGCACTGGCTCAAGGTCCAGCTCTCCTAAGTTAGCAGACTGTCCTGCATGAACCAGGTAGGAGTGTTTATGAAAAAGGAAGGGCACAGGGTGAAATATTTTTAGGTAAGTAATTAGAAAATGATTAGAGATAGCTGAGGTAAAGTTTTATTTCTAATTTTGAAAATAGTGATGCCCCAAATAAAAATAGCAGCATGGGGGGTTGGAGAGAAGTCTCTGCGGTTCAAGAGCACTCACTGCCTGCTCTCCCAGAGGACCCAGGTACAATTCCCAGTGCCCGTGTGGCAGCTTACAACAACTGTCTGTAATTCAGGGGATTCAGCATTCTCACACAGACATGCCTGCAGGCAAAACACCAATGCACAGAAAGTAAAAATAAACAAATTAGCAGGCAGTGGTGGCACATGCCCTTAGTCCTGGCACACGAGAGGCAGAGGTAGGCAGATCTCTGTGAGTTAGAGGCCAGCCTGGTCTATGGAGCAAGTTCCAGGATAACCAGTGCTGTTACATGGAGAAATCCTTGGGAGAAAAAAAAAAAGAAAAGAAAAGAAGAGAGAGAGAGAGAGAGAGAGAGAAATAAAAAAGAAACAAGTTATAAAAAAATAGTAACGTGAATTGGTTATGAGGTTACATGGTCAAAGACTTAGGGTTCAGTGCTAAGGGTTCAGACTTAGGTGTTCTGTTTCTCCTGTCCATGGCTCTGGTCCTCCCTCCATTACATGGTTCTCCCCACACACAATGAGTATGCTTAATAATCATGTAATTTGCTCAGCCAATGAGACATTAATACTGTGCAGGATGAAGCTTGAAATTGAGGCTTGGCCTCTTGGAGATAGGTTACCTTGGGAAGCAGCTCAGCTAGACTCTTGTTGGCTGTGGGCAGAGGCAGAGTAGGAGGGGCCGCCTTGCATGTTGTCAGCTAAGCTTAGTGGATTCAAGAATTGGTATGGAGTAAGGAATCATCTTTGCTTTGGGCTAATATGTGTGGGACATTTGGCCGGCAGTGACAGATACTAGAAGCAAATACAGTGGTCCTCGGTGGCAGGTGCCTTCGGAGATCTGGGTTTTACATTAAACTGCATCATCAGCGTATGCTCTGGATTGACATGACTTGAGTGTGTTCTCCGAAGGTGAAGGTTTATGTCTTGGAAGCTTGGTCCCTACACTGGTGTTGCTGTGCTGGAAACCTTAAGCAATAAGGCCTAGAGGAAGGTGATTAGGTAATGGGTGAGTGAATGTTAGGGCTGGAGAGAGATGGCTTAGTGGTCAAGAAAAGGAAGAACAAAGACCCCTTCCATCTACCACATGAATAGAGAAGCAGAAGGTTTAAATGTAAGAGTGCCATGAACAGAAATAGTTTAAAAAATACTCCTAGTTGAGTTCAGTGTCTTCTTTTCTGGGTCTTTCTAAATTTCTCTCTTTGAGAGGAGCGATTAGCTATGTCTCGTGGAAAGAGTCGCAATGTGACAAGGCCGAAGCCATGGTGATTAGAAGGCTCCTTGTTATCACTCATCTTTTGAACCCTACAAACTGGAAAGCCATTGTCAGTCGCAAATTGGTCAAACCATCAATTGTTCCAGCATTCCTGAAGCCTGTCCTTTGGGTCAGGAAGATAACAAAGCCGCAGAGTTGTGGGGGGGTCCCTCTCTTGAATGCACAGAAACAGGTCATTTGAAGATTTGGAGCTAAAGTTCTGCTGCAAAGTCTGAGCTCCAAGAGCTTTTAGTCACTGTCTCCATATAAGAGCCTAAATTCAAGTTACATTATTCATGTCTGTTTAAGACATAAATCACTCACCACACTGTAACCAAAGCTGAAAAGGAAATTCCGTTCTTTTTCTCTGTCTTTCACGTGTGTGTGTGTGTGTGTGTGTGTGTGTGTGTGTGTGTGGTGTGAACATTGGAAAATATATGTACAATTGGATATATTCATGTGCACATGTGTGTGAGACAGGATTCTCTAAAGGCTAGGAGGGGGAGGGAACAGGAGGAGGAAGAGGAGAAGGAGAAGGAAGGAGAGTGATTAACTTGACTTACTGGCTGTGATTTGGGTAGCAGTGGCCATCTCATGACAAACAGGCCAAGAATTCAATTGTTCAGTTCAGGAGAAAGGATGCCTCTACAGTCCTAATCTGAGACTGGAGTTCTGGAGGATTCCTGGGGAGATGCTGATTGTCAGTCTGTGTTAGAATCCCGAAGAAGTAGGTTTTAATGCAGGTAAAGGATTGCCTTAGGAACAGTATAAATTGTCTGGTTAGTGAGCATGAGGGCCCCTTGAGATTAACCTGGGGAAATACCTGGATATATTGAGAGGACTTGGAGCTATGGAGAGAACAGAAATCCTAATCTCCATTCATATGGGAAGAGAGAGGAAGAAGGAAAGAGGGGAAAAGACAAAACACTGGAGAGGAAAAGAGACCTTCTGCAGGTCTCTTGTTCTTATAGACGGAAGCAGAGAAGATGTACCCCAGGGGTTCTGAAATGGGGTTGCTAGCAGTCCCCTGAAACACACAAGTCAGAATCGATGGAAGACTCATCTGATGCATCTTGTAATGAACCAGACCTACGGCCTCTGAAAGCATTCAACTTTATCATCTGTTTCCAGATTTCTCAGCTTATAATGCGTTCCATTAGCCCAAGGTCTTGAGAGTCTTGTTAAACATCATGGCCTTGCCTGCTTTCACTTTGAGCTAATGGGGTTGTCTGATTACACTTGATGTGAGTGTTCTAAAGGGAGGCAGTAGTGGACTGACAGCCACTGATGGCTTGTGGGTCACACGGCAGATAGACCACATATTTTTATTACATATCCTTCCTCCAAAATCTCACAAAAGAACAACACGGGATGCGTATATGATTAATCAGAAAAGCAGATATAGCTGGCACTTCTCTAGTATCCTTAGGAGTTACCAAGCTACTGCACAACCATAGCAGGTGTATCGAAAAAAGAAATTGAGGAAATATCTCAAATTGTAAGCTAAATTAACCAAGAAATAGCCAATAGAAGAAGTAGGAATAGTTCAGTCCTGGGGTGGGGAGCAAGACCTAATTTGAACAAAACAAAGAGATGGAAGGAGAGGAAATAAAGAACAAACACACCAAAAAAAAAAAATCTCCAAGTCACAACTACTCAGAACAAAGAAAGCAAAAGCACAAAGGTTAAACTAAGACCCATATCAGAATAAATGTAGTTGGGTACCACCATTTCTCCTCAGGACCAAGATGCTTATTTCCTTTCTATCAGAGCGGGGTTAATAACTGATGACCCAAAGGCGACTCTCCACCCAGGTTCAGGCTCTTTTGTAGAGATCTGGTATGGGAAGTCCTTCTGTATGTGTTGCTTTTATTGGTTAATAAATAAAGCTGTTTTGGCCAGTGACTTACCAGACTAGAGCGAGGCAGGAAAACTAAACTGAATGCTGGGAGAAAGAAGGCAGAATCAGAGAGAAACCATGGAGCCACCAGAGAAGAAAGACATGAGCCACCAGGTAGAACCTTGCTGGTAGGCCACAGCCATGTGGCAATACACAGATTAATAGAAATGGGTTAATTTAAAATATAAGAGTTAGCCAGAAGTATGCTTAAGCTATTGACCAAACAGTATTGCAAATAATATAGTTTTTTTGTGATTATTTTGTGGTCTGAGCAGCCAGGAACAAACAAACAGCCTTCTGCCAACAGAGGTGGAGAACCAACTGCTGTCCAATCTCTGGATTGGACATGGGTACATGTCCAGGGCATCAAGGCCCTGCGTTTGTCCCATGGGTGCTTTTCCCTTCTGAGATTTACCATGTGACATGGGATGTCCTTCTGTATATGTGTTGCTTTTATTGGTTGATGAATAAAGCTGTTTCAACCAGTAGTTTAGCAGAATAAATCCAGGCAGGAAATCTGAACAGAGATAATACAGAGAGTAAGCAGAGTCAAAGAGACGCCATATAGCTGCCAAAGAAGAAAGATGCCAGAAAATTACCAGTAAGCCACAGCTTTGTGGTGATATATAGATTAATAGAAATGAGTTAAGATGTAAGGTTTAGCTAGGAATATGGCTGAGTCATTGGCCAAACAGTATTAAAATTAATATTGTTTCTGTGTGATTATTTGGGTCTGGACAACTGGGAAATTAAAGCACAGACTCTGTTTACAACCATGCAATGGGCTGATGTTTCTGTTGCAGCCATAATTCAACCTAGTCCTGTTTTCTTTTTTTTTTTTTAACCCATTCCAAGTGTTAATGTTAAGAGGTGCATCCTTGAGTGGGTATTGCATGGCCAAGACCATGGCTGGAGGCAGAACTAGAAAAGGCAGTGGAAAGGGCCAAAGCTATGGTGGTGTTTCAGTCACAGAGAGCTGGGCTACAGTTTTCCTGTGGGCAACATCCACAGGCATCTGAAGACTCACACCACAAGCCATGAAAAGGTGGGTGCCATAACTGCTGGGTACAGTGACATGATTCTGGAGAACTTCACAGCTGAGGTGCTTGAGTTGGCAGGTAATGCTTCCAAGGTTCTCAAAGTAAAGCACATGACTCCATGTCCCTTGCAGTTTTCTATCCAAGGTGATGAAGAGTTGGATTCACTTACCAAGGCTACCATAGCTGGAATCAGTGAGATCTCGTACGCCACAAATCTCTGATTGGAAAGAAGGGAGAGCAAAACCTGTTTAGAAAATGATTTAGCCACCCTGCTCTTCTTCACTGTCTGTAACCGGGACAAAGGACACCAGTGTGGATGTGTGGAATCTTTAAGAACAGTTCAATGGTAAATCACAATTTCTATAGACAAGATAAAAAAATACATTTGTATGTTTTTAGACTCATGAAATTTGATAAGTCCCTTTCCCTATGGTCATAGTCGTGTGTTGATTGGCTAGGTTTCTTTGTTATGTTTTATACAGAAATAGAATTGATTAGAATTGATTAAACATTTTTTTAGAATATTTTTAAAAAGTTGCCCCCTTGAAAGAAAAAAGGGGGAAAAAAGAAGAAGGTGGGGGAAGAAAAGGAAAGGGGAAGGAGAAGAACATGAAGTTGGGAAATGGGGAGGCGTTGGAGGGTCGGGGGTGGGTACTATCTAAGTACATTGTGTTCATGTATGGAATTACGGGTGAATACATAAAAACAAGTAAGAATTTTTCCCACTAAACTTCTGTATAGCTGTCTGCCTCAGAATCCAAGTTAAGACCATACCGAGAAACGGTGTAGGAAATTCCAAGCATCAAGCAACAAGAAAAGGATCCCTAAAGCTTTCATGAAAGAAAAAAAAAAAAAACAGGAAAGGAAATAACATTAGATTTTTTCAACAGCAACCTTAGAAAAAGACATTTTAAATAATGAGCAGAAAGTATTTTTCTCCCTAGGTTTAGATATAGTCCTGGATTGTAGAGTTCTCTACAGAAATATGCAGCTTTCATCTGAGATCTGAGTCTGGACTGTCCCTAAGGCCTGAGTGCTATTTCTGGGACACAGCAGAGGATTTACAGGTTGCCTCTAATGAGGAGACTCTTTAGGCCTTTGGGACCATGTGTGTGAATCTTTATGGTAACATCTGATGGGGCATTCTTAGACCATTTGGGCCATGAATATGAATAGCGTAACAAAATACCAGACCTTCCTTCTCATTTTTACCTTGTTTCTCGGTCCTGAAATGAGCGGCTTTGCCCCATCACACTCTGCCTGGTGTGATGGTTGCCTACCCACAGGCCAAGTAATAACACCAAGTAATCATGGACTAAACTCTCCAAAGCAGTGAGCCAAAATACAGCCTTTCTCTTTATAAATTTATTATTTCGGGGTTTTACTACAATGATAGGAAGCTGAGTGAGGCACTACTGCAGCAAATGAAAAGATGGACCAAGGGGGCTGGAGAGATGGCTCAGAGGTTAAGAGCATCGCCTGCTCTACCAAAAGTCCTGAGTTCAATTCCCAGCAACCACATGGTGGCTCACAACCATCTGTAATGGGGTCTGGTGTCCTCTTCTGGCCTGCAGGCATAGACACAGACAGAATATTGTATACAAAATAAATAAATAAATATTTAAAAAATGAAAGAAAGAAAAGATAGACCAAAAGCATTTTCTCATAGTCTAGTTATTACCCAATGAGTCTGTGCCTTCCCTAGTCTTATCTTTAGAAGAAACTGGAAGAAAGTGAAGCAAGAAATAATGGTAGTGGCCAATGATCACTACCAAATAAGAGTGATTAGGCTGTAAGAGAAGAATGAGAGGGTAGGAAACATGGGATGTTGGAAGATGGAGTGTTATCTCAAAAATGGGCAGAGCAACAGCCTAAGAATGCATCTCAGACAGCTAGGGGAATAGTTTGCCTCAAGTGGCATCAGAAGATCGAATGGCCTAAACCTTGAGGGCTCCAGAAACAAAGAAATTCAATATTTCTTATAATATACTAGTAATATGTAGTGTCTGTTAACTTCAGCGGGGCTGCGTATTTGTAAACAAAAGGAGGCACGATTCTGTTGACTAGAGTCAATGTCAACATTGACTCAGGGAAATGAAGTCTATGCTGAAATGTGGAGAAAAAAAGAAAATGGCAGGAACAGTGGTGCAATGAATTCTTGTGCAGCAGGCATAAAGTCTGAAACAACTGAGTCAAGAGTCATCAATCTGTGTAAAATATGATACCTAGAGTAGGTAAATGGAGAATTAAAGTCAGGCTACTTCTGAGGGGTAGGTGAAGATTGAGTTGGTCTTGATAACTCTTCATGAACTGCCTGATTAAACTTGTGAAGTCATGTACCTGCATCTCCTTAACAAGCCACTAAAAATTTTTATCTAATAAAAAGTTAGAAGTGATAAACAATGTCTGCATTGTAGTGAGGGTGGCAAGTGCAAGGAGGGAGGATACTGGGCAGGTTGACTAGTCAAGAGAGTAAGCAGCATTGCTCCACAAGAACACATAACTTGTGTAGGAAAAAGTAGTCTTAGAAATTAGTAGCTTTCCTAAAACCATCATGATCCTTTCTGCTGTGGGACAATGGCCTATACCCTGTCACTTGTATTTTAAATAAACACTGATTGGCCAGTAGCCAGGCAGGAAGTATAGGTGGAGTAACCAGGCACGAAGTAGAGGCAGGGCAATGGGAATTCTAGGAAAAGTTTCAGTCTGCAGTCGTCACTCAGACATAGAGGAAGACAGACAGAGAGCAAGCAAGATGTGACTGCCTCACTGAAAAAGGTACCAAGTCACGTGGCTAACACAGACAAGAATTATTGGCTAATATAAGTTATAAGAGGGGGCTGGAGAGATGGTTCAGAGGTTAAGAGCATTGCCTGCTCTTCCAAAGGTCCTGAGTTCAATTCCCAGCAACCACATGGTGGCTCACAACCATCTGTAATGGGGTTTGGTGCCTTCTTCTGGCCTGCAGGCATACACAGACAGAATATTGTATACATAATAAATATAAATATTTAAAAAAATAAGTTATAAGAGTTAATATGAAGCCTGAGATAATAGGCCAGTCAGTTTATAATTAATGTAGGCCTCTGTGTGTTTATTTGGGACTAAATGGATGTGGGACCGGGCAAGACAGAAACCCCGGCCAACACCTTTCTCTTTAGATTTGTTTTGTTGAGACACAGTCTCATACAGCCTAGGCTGGCATTATACCCACTTTGAGACAAGAAGATCTTAAATTTCTGATCCTTTGCTTTTGTCCCCCAAGTGTTAGGAATTCAGATGTGCTCCACTATGTCTATTTGTTCCTTGTTTGCTTGCTTGTTCATTTAAGCAGTGCTGAGAATGGAACACAAGGCTGTGTAGGTGCCAGGCAAGCACTCTAGCAGCTGAGCTGCATCCCTTTTACTCTTAGTTCCTGTGGACAGATTTGAAGAGTGACGGAAAATCGTCTACTCTGCCCTGTGCTGTGGAAGACACTGCTAACTCAGCACAGCCATGCTTCCTACATAACGTCCATCAAGGACACAAACGCAAGAAATGACAGCATATTAAAATCCCCCACGGGAGTCCCTGATGCTCAGATAACTAGACAGTGACTTCTTCCAGTTCCAAAAGACCTGATGAGTTTGGCCTTCTTTTATGCAGCTTGCTTTGCTTACCTTGAAGGCCCATGTTCCCCGCATTGTTTGAGTCCTTGGAGAAGCAAATGCTAAGATATGAGTAGTTGAGCATATGTTTATCAGGGGAAATGGAGAAGTTTAGAGAGCCATCAGACCTCATTACAAGCTCTCCATGAGCAGGGAGAAGGTCTGAGTACAGTCCTAAGAAACGATGAAAAAGGCTACTTTGGAGCTCTGTGCTCCCTAGGAGCGAGCCTGCCTCAGTGGTAACCATGCTCACTGGGAAGTGATCCTTGGCCCGAGCATGGTGGCACATTGCCGAACCCTGCAACTGGGGATCTTTGTGAGTTGTACTTCCTGCAGCTGGAAGTCTGTAGCTCTGTTTCCCAGGACAGCCACATTCCACGTAGGGAAATGGAAGGGGTTGAAGAAGGTTTCAGACATGCCTATGGTGGAGCAGATATGACCATAGTGTTACAGAAGACCCAGAGAGTGTCAGGTCCAGATCTCAGGCAGCATCAGACAGGTTGGTGTAATTGGTCATCTGCTCCTAACAGGTTCATGTGGCCTATGGGTAGATATGGGAGGGAGGAGATGGTGGAGATGTTCTTAATCTGAATTGAGCAGTGAGATTAATGGGAGGAACCAGAATCAAGGTTTCAGGGCACAAAACTCAGTAGACGGTGGGGGGAGATGCATCCTCTAACCCCAGCTCTAGGAAAGTGGAGATAGAAAGATTCTTGGGGCTGGATTGCTAGCCATTCTAGTATACATGGTGAACTTCAGAACAGTGAGAAACTCTGTTGCAAAACACAAGGTGGAGGCCAAAGAGACTGCTCAATGGTTAAGAGCACTGGCTGCTTTTCAGAGGACTCCTGGTACAATTCCTAGTACTTACATGGTGGCTCAAAACCATCTTCGACTCCAGTTCCAAAGGATCTGATGCCCTCTTCTAGCTTTTGTAGGCACTAGGAATGCACATGGTATGCAGACATGCAGGCAAGCAAAATACTCATATGTATAAACAAATAATTTTAATTTTTTAATTTAAAAAACTCAACAGCAAGGTGGACAGCTACAGGAGAAAAATGCTTGACATTGTCCTCTGGCCTTAATATGCATGTTCACATTCATGCAATTGCACACATATGAGCATGCATGTACACGAGACTCTCATGCTATTGAGAAGGATGTGGCCAAGCGACCTAATTCACACACAGCCATTTCTGTGTTCAGTGGCTCAGATGAACCTGTTTTGATCAGTGATTTAATTACATTAAGGGATACAATTAGCTATCAAACTGACAAAAGCCATTAACCCATTAAATGCTTGTTCTTATGCATTGAACACCAAGAAAACGGTATATAAACACATACACAGTTTTCTTGAATTTACGAATGAATATAATCCTTAACCTTAACCTTTAGGTGCTTGTGGAAGAGATTTATTTAACCTTACCAAATTCAACTAATGTAGACATCACCTTCCCCCTCCAGATAAGTCATCTCATTTACTTAAGCCATTTGTACAAAATGGTCATTAAAAGTCAGTCACTTCCCCTAGTATCCTTTTAGAGAAACAGGCGTGCTTCCTATGTTGGGGAGTATAGTTGTAGGCTCTAGTTAATATTTTCCCACAAACAAGGGTGTAAATTTATTTGTGACACCATGTCTAAAGTCCCCTTCCGAACCGCACTTAGATCAGTAAAAGTCATTTGTTGTGTTATTATTTTTAAGGGAGATGTGATAATTGTCTTTCTGTGTCTGGGTTACCTCACTCAAAATGATGTTTTCTAGCTCTATCTATTTGCCTGCAAAATTCAAGATGTCCTTATTTTTTTCTGCTGTGTAGTATTCCATTGTGTAAATGCACCATATTTTCCTTATCCTTTCTTTGGCCAAGGGGCATTAAGTTGTTTCCAGGTTCTGGCTATGACAAACAAAGCTGCTATGAACATAGTTGAGCGCATGTCCTTGTGGCATGATTGAGCATCCTTTGGATATGTACCCAAAAGTTTATGTGGCTTTCTTATAGGAGTGGGGGTGACACTAACACAGATGCATGACTGAGAGTCCCACCCAAGTATGGTGACCACATAGTGGAAACCACATTACCGGAGTCCCCATCTTTAGTTGACTTTCTACCGCCTTCATGCTCTAGTTCCTCCCAAGAGCATAGTGGCAGGAAGATGATGGAATGATTCTATCCCGTCTCCTTCTTCTAGAGAGTGTTATTAACCTCGTTAGCATAACCGTAGACGTACCAATTATTGTGCCATTCTGTTTATTGCACTGCTGTGACCATTGGGGCAAGTTCTAGTTCACCACACCAATCCCCTGAGCTGTGGTAACAATGGCCATGTAATAGCTAAGGAAAAACACCATTGATTCCAATTTGGGTAAACATCAGCCACAAGAATACATTTGTTGGGGAGGGAAAGGGGAGGCGGTGGTGGGGAAGAGACAGAAATCTTTAATTAATTAATAAAGAAATAAATAAATTAAAAAAAGATATTCATCAATCTGGAAAAAAAAGAATACATTTGTTAAAGTTGATTCCTGTTAAAGACTAGTGCTATCAAAAGGGTTGTCAAAACTTAGGAGAATGGATAGCAACTCCACCTGAAATACTTATAAAACATACTGAAGACTTTCTGTCCTCTCACTATACACACTGAGCTAAATGCTTCCCTACTTCATATCTGAGTCATCGATGTCATAAGATGATTTAAAGTGAGTTTATAAAGCTATGCCATAGTATGAATTTGTTATCCATTGAACTGATAAGGACATTATCACAAAGAAGTTATCTGAGGTTGCACTGTGAGTCATGGGACCCTATCAAAACATGGACACTTGGCTTCATCTGTGCTTTTGTGTCTGATCATCATTGCAGTTGGTCCAGGATCATGCTGCCAAGAGTAGTCTCCACCAAATCCCAGCTCTAGTGATCTATCTATCTGAGGACTTGGCAGAAGAGCTATCCTTGTCATCTGCTCTCTAAATCAAAATCCGAATGATTCTGTTATTGATTATTAAATGGCACCGCATGCTGCTTCTTTTTAGAACAAAACTACCTTTTGAATATAAAAACAAAGGAAGGACTTAATGTCTCCCTGGTGAGCAGGGTGGCACAAACCTATAATCCCAGCCACATGGGAAGATGAGACAGAAATATCTTGGATTCAGGCTGGTCTGTGTTACATAGAAAGACTCTGTCTCAAAGAGAAAAAAGGAGAAGAGGGGGAGGAAAAAACAGCCCAAACAAACATCAACAAAAACCCTAGAGGTCACCCAGATGGTTCATTGGGTTAAAGTGATTGCCGTATAAGCTGTTTGATACCCAGAATCTACATTAAAACAAAAATAAAACAAAACAAACAAACAAACAAAAAACAACCAAACAACAACAACAACAAAAAAAAACAGATGCGGAACACATCTGTAATCCCAACATCTCTATGATACAACTTGGAGGTGGGGCAGAAGAATCTCTTGAAGACTCATGGGCTAGCTAGCCTGGAGCATGCAACAGCAGAAACAAGAGAAGCCCTACCTCAACAAGGGAGAAGGAGAGGATCATTCCAGAAAAAATTGCCGTGGGACCTCCACAGGCACACAGGCCATGCAGTTACAGCCCCACCACACCCATATTTACACACTAAGACTGATTTTTAAAAATTAAAAATGAGAAAAATCTTTCCCCTAGCTGGGCAATCACATCAAAACACTTAATGTACAGTTTTATCCATTTATCCAAAGAAACTAGTTCTGCTTTCCCAGGTAGCCGGCTGATGAACTACACTGAAAAGAGCTCTCCACATGACAAACACCGAGTACTCATTACCGAGATGCTCACTGTCCCCACCTCCAAATGCTCCAACCACTTGAAAGGTTTGTGTGTATTAAGTCCCTTGGCCACATCCTTTCCACTACCACTAAAGAACATCTCCGGAGCTTGCTGGACCACATCCCATCATGTGCACGTATAAACCACACTGGAAGTTCAAAGTACTTCCATCCTCTGGGAGCCGCTTCCTAATGTCTCATTTGGAGTACAAAAAGTGGGTGCATTAATAACATGTTGCCTTGAGGGGATGATTCCAAATTTGTGGGGAAAGTGACAGTGCCTTTGGCCCTTCATCTAAATATGAAAATTAAGAGGGAAACTGGCATAAACCCACTTCCCAAAGATACCACATCATTCTAACCATGAAATACAAGGAAGTTTAATGTTTAATACATGCATCTTAATTATTACTTTTCTCAAATGGCTACTCCCTAATATTGCCCATTGTTAGTCTTTGCTGTATTAATTTGACCAAATTTATGAGAATATACAGAATCATGTACATATATGTGTGTGTACAAATATACATATATAATATTTAAAAATTAAAGCATTCACCTGACAAGCGATATTCAGGAAGAAATTGGCAAATCAAGTAACATTTTATTTTAGGGATTACTGTGAGATTTGCCATGTCAATTTTTCTCTAAAATATATTCGCAATGTCCAGCATCATGTGCTCGTGTGTGCAGAGACATGCACATATTTTAGTATAACTTACCTTAATATAACTTACCCATAGAGGCCCTCACATATTGCATAGTCACACAAGCCCTCAAACATCACATATCCTGGAGTAGTCTTTGTTTAGTTCAAGATATATTCCTGCTATGTAATTCAGGTCTAACCCAACCTGACTTGAAAACTATGTAGCTCGGGCAAGCCTGGTGCTCACAATCCTCTTGTATCAGCCTTCTGAGTGATACTTTTGCAGGCTGGCTCTGCCAAGCCTTTAGCGAAATAGCCTCCAAAGTAGAGCATTCACTTGAGAGGTGTTAGGTAATAGAGAGCAATTTCTTTTTTTCTTTTCTTTCTTTCTTTTCTTTTTTTTTTTTGGAGACAGGGTTTCTCTGTAGCTTTGGAGCCTGTCCTGGAGCTAGCTCTTGTAGACCAGGCTGGTCTCGAACTCACAGAGATCCACCTGCCTCTGCCTCCCGAGTGCTGGGATTAAAGGCGTGCGCCACCACCGCCCAGCTTAGTGAGCGATTTCTATAAGCATTTCTTTTTAAAAAATATTTATTTATTATGTATACAATAGTCTATCTGTATGTATGTCTGCAGGCCAGAAGAGGGCACCAGATCTCATTACAGATGGTTGTGAGCCACCATGTGGTTGCTGGGAATTGAACTCAGAAAATTTGGAAGAGCAGGCAATGCTCTTAACCACTGAGCCATCTCTCCAGCCCCTATAAGCATTTCTTATGATGACTCAAGTGAGGAACTGTACCCCTCATTCCCATCTGCCTATGCGTTCTATCACATAAATGATGCTTAGCAGTATTGAGAAATAAATAGTTCTCTATTCTTTGAGTTATAATCTAAGGGCATTGTTATTTGTTCTGCTGCCCAAACAGTTCTACCTTGGCCACTGGGATTGTTTTAGCTTGGCTCACGCCTTCTCTCTAGACTCACCTCAGAGTGAATTCAACCTCCAGGGACAGTGTTTGCTTTGAATCGCAGAATAGAAAATCTCTTGTCTATAGATGTCATTGGGCTGGAAGCGAAAAGTCCAGACTGTACCTCTGACTTAACAAAAAAAAAGTGTGTGAGTTTTCACAAATGAGCAGCCCTTTTCTAAGACAGACTTTGTAAATATAGGTGTTCAGTAATTTCTTCTGTGTATGTATGCAGCACAACGCACACATATACACACATGTGCACATACACACAAAACCATGTATGCTTATAGGAGAAAGGGAAGACATTTTTGCTGTGATAATTTAAATGTACATGTGGTATAAAAATACCCTTTTTTCCATCTAGGACTCCATCCTGTAGAACAACATGCTTCAAGTTGAAGCCATCAGTGGCCCATAACTTTCTCTTCCTTCATCTCTTCCCTTAGGTTCCTGTCAGCTGTGGAAGTGGACTAACCATGACACTAGCGACATGTGTGTGTGTGGTAGTTTAAATGCAATTGGCCCTCATAATTTCAAAGGCAGTGACACTATTAGGAGGTATGGCTTTGTCAGAGTGGGTATGGCCTTGTTGAAGGAAGTGTGTCACTGTGGGAGGCGGGCTGTGAGGTTCCCTATTCTCAGGATAAAGCCTAGGGCTTCGGTAGACTTCCTGTTACCTGCAAGATGGAGGACTCTTAACTACTACTCCAGCACCACATCTGCCAGCGTGCAGTCACATGCTCCCCACCATAATGATAATGAACCAAACCTCTGAAACTGCAGGCCAGCCCCTTCAATGGAATGTTTCCCTTCTAAGAGTGGTCATGGTGTCTCTTCACAGCAATAGAAACCCTAACAAAGACAGTGGGTCATGGTTCCTAATTTTCTTCCATTGTATCATCCACTCCCCAGAAGAGATCCCTGGGTAGAGGCGGTAGTTTCCGTCTGACTTCTAACAAGGACGTCAAGCTGAATGAAGTCTCTCCTCCCCACCTCTGTATATGGCGTGGGTATGGGCGGGTGGGAGGGACGAAGAGTTAATAGCATCAACAATGTCTTTTGCTGACTCACCAAATTGTCTTAACTTTGAACAGGTGCAATTCGAAAAATCAAAGTCAAGTCAAAACCAAACCTCAAGAGAGCTGTGGAAAAAAACAGTCTCACTCACCACCTCCTGGCGAGCTGGTGATTTCCTCTCCTCAGCAGATCTCGTGGGCAGCATCGCTGCATGTCAGGCTTCCCATCAAAACACAGTGGGGCTGTTTCATGTGCAGACAGAGGTAGATGGTGATGGTATGTACTGTGAATGATTATGGCTTATTCATTGTCTAAATAGGAAGTCTTCTTTTTAAAAATAATGAGAATCATAAATGGGCCTCAACTAACAGGGCCCATACTAACAGCACTCCAGATACTGCCTTTATTCAGACACAAGATCGCTGGGTCCCTGCTGGTAATTCAATCCTTCCCCAATGACAGAAAGGACTATACTTTATGTTAATATCATTCCCATCAACATTTATAAGTTTCTCCTGGCCCAAGTTTGGAATATCTTCAAAATCCTGTCTTCTTCCTGCATATCTGCCATAGTTCTCAGTTTCTATCAAAGTTGTCAATTCTGGCCACCTAGGCCCACCTCTTCCAGGAGGTACAATGCTACTGAAGTTATGATCCCATGGAAGATGAAGCAGCTAGTGCTCACCTGCGTTTTCAGACAGAATGTTGCATTTCTAAGCTTCAGGTTCAACACTTCAAAAGTGGAGGTGATGAGAGTGTGCAGCCTGTAAGGATGTTTTATAAACTGAATGCTATAATGGATCGGAAGACTTTTACCACAGAGGTAACGCCGTATTAACCTTAGCTACCACTGCTTTCTTCAGTAATTTCTTGCTAGACCTGACTGGACTATCAGTGAGAGAAACCAGCAAACAGACTAGCAAGTATTCTATATCAAAAATAACATAGGTTGGACTGGGGATATAACTTGTGCCTAGCACTGAACATACTAGGAATTTTGTTTTTGTTTAGTTCTGATTATCCTGGAACTCACCTTGTAGACTAGGCTGGCCTCAAACTCAAAGAGATCTGCCTGCCTTCATCTCCTGAGTGCTGGGACTAAAAGTGTAGGCCACCACTGCCTGGTGGCACTTTGATGCTTGTCTGTAATCCTAGCACTTGGGTGGTGGAAGCAGGAGGATTGGAGTTCAAGGCTATCAATAGCTATTGATCAAGTTTGAGGCTAGTTTTGGATACATTAGACCCCACCTCTGAGAGGCAAACAGCGTGAGAGAATGCCATAACTTAAAATGGAATGACTTCTCCTGAAATTTTTGACTAGGAAATCCTAACAGTGGCCGTGTGTGAGAACCCTGAAGCTGGAAGGTAGGTCCAGAAGAAAGCGGTACCTGGAAGCCATGATGAGTCACATGTGAGCTCCATGTTTAGGCTTTTCTGACCTTTCCATTCTACAAACCCTGGGCAGATGCTCATATCAGATTTACTCAGTTAATTGTGTTTATTTGTTCCGTTTGACTTCTACGTTTATTTGTGTGTATGTCTTTGTACCACTAAGAGTTCAGGAAAGACAAGAGTAATGACTCCAGATGTCTCCAACAGAGGGAAGTCAATATAGGAACTGCTAATACAGGCAGAGAAAGAACAGAAAAGTGAATGAGGGAGGTGAGAGGCAGAAAAGCAGAAGGTTAGTACCAATGCAGAAGGAGACAATAGTATGTCTTGGAAGCTGAAATCACAGTAAGTTGCAGCAAAGAAGATAAAAAGGAGAAGGGCCATCCTGCAAAACTGGAGCTACCGAGAGATGCACTCAAGGCAGAAAGGCGTCCCAGAAAGGGATGGAGAGACGTCCTCTGACGTCTTTCCTCTTCTTGGTATTTGTTGTTTGCACCAATGCATCCTTTGGCCAAACTACCCCGCAGCCAGAGGGCAACAGAGCCTGGGGAATGGAGCTGTCTTCAGGATGGAGCTGAGTGTGAAGACAGAGCAGCCAGCCTAACCATAAAAGGAGCAACTGCATGTTGGTCTCTGGGGATGGTCAGGGCTTGTATGATTCCTGTGACAGGCATGGCTGCTGGCAGTGAGTCTCTTTCTAATTATAAGAATTCCAAGAGGAGGGACCTGGAAATTTCACAGTAGAATTCAGGAGAACATGCTGAAAAAAAAAGAAAGAAAAAAGTTTCAAACTTGTAGAATTCTATAGCTCATAGCTAAAGTTTTTAGCTACCCCCAGATGACTCAGAAAAACTTTTTTGAGTTAAATTTCAGAAAATCTTGATTATCAATGTGACCAGTCTTCCCTCCAGGACCTGGAGGGAATGATTAGGGGTGGCTAACTGTGATATTATCTAGATAACTGCAACTGACAAGAATTCATTTTTGTATCCTTAATCTCAAGAACATTTGAAATAGTATTCAAATAAATGTTTGCAAATGCTCCAAAAATGTGGTGATGGATCTTTCCTTCCTTCCTTCCTTCCTTCCTTCCTTCCTTCCTTCCTTCCTTCCTCCCTCCCTCCCTCCCTCCCTCCCTCCCTCCCTCCTTCCTTCCTTCCTTCCTTCCTTTCTCCCTCTCTTTCTTTTTGCTATTTTATGTATATATACATTATATATTATATATGATAATTTTATTGCATTGTATAAAGTCACTCAATACTGTGCATATCATTGCGTATCAATGGAAAATCAATACAACTAAAAATCAGAGGACCCACTTACAAAATTTTCCTTGGTGACACAGATTTTGCTTCATGGCATTGAGGTAGATTTCAACACGACGGGCCATGTCTAACATTTTCCTGTTGCTGGATGACAGCTAGAAAAGTGAGCTAGGCTTCACCATCCAAAAACCCTGATGCAACTCCTTCCCAGCCTCCCTTTCGTGCCTCGCACTTGTTCCCTTGGCCAGGCCTTGCTTCAAGGAGCTCACCCATGGTGTGTTTATTTTTAAATCAGTCATTGCAAGAGCTATCACCTTACTGACGAACAAATCAAAGGCTGACTGGATGTCAGGTTGAAAATATCCCTGGATGTCTGTGGAACCTGGCGTTACCCATCTGTGAATGGATTTCCTGGTTTGTAACATAACTTGCTACATTTCACACATCTGCCTGCTGAAGTAACCCTTTCTCGAAATGTTCTCCTTCCTGTCACGTCTGGGAGGAATCATTCCAGCCACAGATCCATAGTTTGGGCATGATTTAGAAGACATTGAGAATGTCTTCCACTTCTCCATACTTCCTGCCTCACTGGGTCTGGAACATGGAGGTCCTGGCCAATCTTTTTCTGTTAGGTATTCTTGGTGTGTAGACTTGGGTACTATTGGGGTGCCTTCTGGGTTCATGTTAACTCTCTTTCTCCAAATTCACACGGGACGGAACCACAGTGGCCATGTTTATACCACTTGACTTCCTCCTCCATGGAAACCACCACCAGTCACATGATGCACTCACACTCAGTAGTCATCATGGGTTTTGTCCCTACAGTGATTTTGGAACTGAGGCATGGGTGACTCTTCAGAGTAGCCTTGCACCTTGAACCCAGGGGGTGTAAGATTTAAGCAGCCACTTTGAATAAGGGTGTGGCTTTAAAGCGATGTTGCTTATAGAGAGAGGACTTGACAAAACAAATATTACAAGGAGTTGAAGAAATAAAAGGCTAACCCTTTTGATCCACATCTCTTTATCTGCTTTTGGTCCAGCCCTCAGGCTCTGGTGACCGACTGTTCACTCTCTTCTCTACAGAAGTCAGACTTTTATCTTTGGTCATTTAAGTATCTAGGACAAGTAACATTTTCCTTCCATGCCTGGCTTACTTCACTTGGCACGGTGCATTCAAGTTTATCTAGACTGACATGAATTCCTGAACAACAGAATTCCATTTCTTTTTCAGGCTGAATAGTGTTTCTTTGTGTATATATGCCCCTTTATCTTGTGGTATTGGGCCCAAACCCAGGACCTGTGTGTGTTAGGCAAGTGCTATACCACTGAGCTATTATACCTTACAAACTAGGCTTTTTATTTTATTTTATTATTTTATTTTATTTTGGTGGAGGAGTGTCTCACTATGTAGCCCAAGCTAGCCTTGACCTTATGGTATTCCTGAATGACAGGATTGCGGGCATATTTTACCATGTCCTTCTTAAATGTACATTTTTACTTATCCATTGATCTCGGGAATAGGCACAGATTGCTTTAAAATCTTGACTCTTAAGAATAGTGTTACAATAAACACGAGAGTGAAGTTCTTAATTTACATTGTTGTCCACACTTTGAATATATATCAACCCAGAAGCGGGATTGTAGAATTTTTAAAGTAGTTCATTTAAAAATTTTAGAGACTCCTTCATGCTATGTCATGGCGATATTCCTGATGACTGTTTCATTTCTCCACATCTACAACACTTGCTATCTTTAGTCTTTTTGCTGACAATCCTTCCTACTGGCGTGAGAAGCTAGCTCATTTGGCTTTAACTTGCATTTCTCTGGTAATTGGAGATATTAAGCATTTTTAAATTATTTATTTTAGCCAGGTGTGGGGAACACACAGTCCCCTGAAGGGAGGCAGAAGCAAAACTCTGTGAATTTCAGACTTGTCTGGTCTACATAGAGAGTTCCAGGCCAGCCAGGGCTACATAGTGAGACTCTACCTTAAAAATATTTAAAAAAAATCATTATATTTTATTAATTAAATTTATTTTTAATTGATACACAAATCACAAAAATTCTGTTTATGGGGTACCATGTGCTATCTTGATAAATATACACATTACATTGTATATTGTTTAAGTTGGGTGAAAGTATCTATTTCCTCAAATACTATGCTTTTTATGATAAAAGCATTAAACTCTTTTACTTTCTGGATGTTGCTAACAGTCACCCTGCCCTGCAGCAGCACAGAGGAACTTCCTGTCTCCTCCCAGCAGAATCCGAGTGCTCAATGGTACCTTGCCCCAGTACGCCCTCTTCAGAACCTGGTATCCACTGAAAATGACACATTTAAGCCTCAAAAACTTTCAGATAACATCGAAATGTTTCTTAAAAACTTGCCAATGTCTCCTCCTGGACTGAAAACGCGGCTTGAGGAGCACAGCTCTGGGTCATTTTTCACATAAAGACACGGCAGTGCATTTCCCGTAAGAGTGCATTTTAATTCATTTTTGATCTTTTATTTATTGAAATTCTAATAGATGTATATAATGTGTTTCGATCATATCTTACCTACCCTCAACTTCACCCTTTCTTTCCCCAGGTCCAAATACCTCCCACCCCATCCCACTCCCACGTTCCGAGTCATGTTGTCAGCCGGAATATTGACTGATTTTGCTTGCTTACAGGTCTTGTGTACAACCCTAACAACGGGGAGTTCCTGAATTCAGTGAGTTCCATCTAGGAGGCAGTATCAAGCCCCCTCCCCATCCTTCAGCTCCTACATTCTTTCCACCCCCTTTTCTGAGATGTTCCCTGGGCCTCCCTGGGGTTGATATAAATGTTCCATTCAGGGCTGGGTCCTCTATGGCCACTTAATCTCACACCTCGAGCAATTATGAGCCACTGTACGAACTGTGGGCTGCTCCACAAGACGATGGTCAAAGCTGAGAGCAGTGCTGATGTATGGGCATAAACATTCAGATTTAAGACAGTTTAATAACATCCTCGTTTAGAAAAACAACGGTTGTAGGTTCTCCACTTGGGCCCATTACTTCCCCTTTGTGTGTTTTAAATTATGAAGAAGGATCACAGAGTAGACAGTATTTTGCAACTTTAAAACTTTAATGCATGTCTTAGGTAACTTCCATGTTTTATTCGCTTGATTGTTTGTTGTTTAACCAAGGAAACAACAGAGATGTAATATTAACAAGTCCCGTTCACTGAACTTTGGTGTAGTCCTGTTTTAGGAGTGGGTATTTACTGATTCACAAGATAGCACTTTCTGCTTGTTAGGAATTTTGTATTATATAGGAAAGATAGGTATCGGATCCTCCTACTCTCACAAAGAACCCCGAGAGCTGTTTTGACACTATTGGTTCTGTGTATGTATCTGTGTTTTGAGCAAGATATCAAGGGGTGGACCCTAGATGTCCGCTGAATCCATGGATACACTTTCAAGTGTCCTAAGATTTTGTTGTTGGTGTTCAGGCAACAAACACTGACTCTCATGAAGTTAAGCAAGAATAGGAATTAATTGGAAGAATATTGTGTAGCTCAGAGTCCAGAAGGCACAGTTGGATAACTCCCTGTGGGGGAGAGCAGGAAGCAGGGGTTCTTGACCGAAGTCTCAGCAGGAGCTTCTGGGTCTGTTCTACAGGGGGGCACTGTTGGCTGACTTTGCACCAGTGGCCTTCTCTCCTAGGGTTCCTCCACGGGAGATTCAGCTTACAGGGATAGAAAGTTGACTGATCCAGCTTGGGTCAGCAGCTTGTTTCTCTAACCAGAGGATATTAGATTCTGTTGATTGACACCTGGAACGGAGCCTGGGCAGCAGTTCACCACTATGAAAGGAACAGTGATTGAACCAACTCCAGAGAGTGTCCTGATTTTGTTTCATTTTATTTTTCATTTCTGTATGTCCCTCATGTTTAACTTCTATTAGGAATTTTCCAGATTTTATTTTTTTCTTTCCTTCCTTCCCTCCCTCCCTCTTTCCCTCCCTCCCTCCCTCTCTCTTTCCCTCCCTTCCTCCCTGCCTCCCTCCCTCCTCATTTCTTACTTTTTTTAATTTTAAAAAATATTTTAAAATTTATGTATTCCTCTCTCTCTCTCTCTCTCTCTCTCTCTCTCTCTCTCTCTCATTCATTATTAAGCAAACACTTGATATTGTGGTCACAGGAAAAGCTGTAGAATTTGGGGCTAGAGAGATGCCTTAGCAGTTCAAAGAACTTTCTGAGTTTGCAGAGGGCCCAGGTTCAGTGTCCCAATGTCCACATGGTGACTCACAACTGTCTGTAACTCCAGTTCTAGAGAACTGGATGTTGTCTTCTGGTCACCCTGAGCAGCAAGCACATATGTGGTACACATACATACATGCAGGCAAACACACACACACACTCACTCACACACATACACACGTAAAAATAAAAACATTTTTTGTTTTTTAAAAAAGCCATAGATTTTGATTAATTTGGAGACAAATACACACCTAATACTCAGCCTTTTTCTGCTGTTATATAGTTGTTATGGCTCTTTGAGGCATAGGAGACAATTCTACCTATCAAGCACTAAAGAGTATCCTCAGAATTAAGTTCATCAACTTTTCTCATGTAACTCTTGCCATTATTGCTGACTTAAGTGATAGTTTAAATATCATTGTTTTCTCCCTGGTTTTAAAAGGTATATGTAAATTTTTAATGAAATAAAGCTCGTATACAATGTGACTTCGAAACGGTCTAGTATGGTCTCGCAAACATTTATTCCCAGCACTTAAGAGGGAGAGAGGAGAATCAGGAATTCAAGGCCAGTCACTGCCACATATCGCGATTGAGGTCAGCCTGTGCATTGTTATCAGAACAACAATCACAACAATGAAAACAGGAGACTTTGAAATAAAAATAAATTATGTCATCAACCCAATAATAGCATAGATAATGACTTAATCGATGTACACTATTAACACATGCATAACACAGTTTTCCTGAAGAGAAAAGAGAGTTGACAGGTCTGGAGAGATGGCTCAGTGGTTAAAGAGCACTGGCTACTCTTCCAGGGGTCCTGAGTTCTATTCCCAGCAACCACATGGTGGTTCACAACCATGTGTAGCAGGATTGGATGCCCTCTTCTGATAGAAAGTGGAACATGCAGATAGAGCGCTCACATACATAAAATACATAAATAAATCTTTAAAAAATGAAAAGAGATTTGACAGACATTGTTTGCAGCAGTCTTCTCTTCATTTAAAACTTAAAATATGGCAAGAAGTAGAATAATAACCCTATAACCACTGATGGTGTCTTAGTTACTTTTTTACTGTAAAGAGACACTAAGAAAGCATTTGATTAGGGACTTTCTTAGAGTGTTGGGGGTTAGCCCATGATCTTCATGGCAAGGGGTATGGCACTAGGCAGGCAGGCTGGCATGGAGCTGGAGTAGTCAATGAGAAATTACAGATAGGAGGAAGAGAGAGTAGCCTGGACTAGGTTTTGGAAACTTCAAAAAGCTCATCCCCAGGGATACACCTCCTCTTCCAAGGCCTGACCTCCTAATCACTCCTAAACAGTCCACTAGCTGGGAACCAACTATTCAGACATAAGAACCTGTGGCAGCCATTCTCATTCAAACTACCGCAGATGGTGATATATAAAATCTGCCAACAGGGTGGCTTCATTTAATATTATAATTTATTTGTTCCTCTAAACAGTCATCGATCTTGTTTTACAAATTAAAAAAAAAAAGACCAACAACTCAGGATGAAAGTCATTTACATATCTTGCTCAAGGTCTTGTAAGTAGAGTCAGGGTTCAAACACAGCTGATGTGCCCTAGTGAAGCAGAAAAAGAAGCCAGACTATTGGTGTCTGTTTAAAAGTCTCTCTGCATTTGGTCAAATGGAACAAACTGAATCTGTCAGTCTTTTTCAGAAGATGACTAGTGTTATGTAAATACTGGACAGATACGTTTTAAATGGATAAAAAATATCCAAAATGCCAAGTAGCATTTGTGTATCTCACAAGTATTGACGAGTATATCACTCCCTGACCAGTACACATGTTATGACTCTTAACAGTAAAAGCCCCTAGCTAACTTCCTTCCTCATTTATAGCTAGGCAGGAAACACTCTATCTTCCAATGTTCTTGACCTTTGGCCCCAGGATCCTGCTATTTTAGCATCCTATTCCCGAAGATTAATTCAGCAGCAGGACACAGAGCACCCATTCGTACACTGGATCCTACAGGGAAAGAAAAATAAATAGATTTTCATCTGTGACCTAGCAAATGCAGCCTTAGCCTTTGACACCCTCCCGACAGCTTTCTGGGTGAGCGTGGATGGGAACATCACCTCTCCTGAGGGTTGCCTCTGCTGGCCTTTACGGCAGGAAGCATGCCGGCATCTCGGTTTATTTCTGCCTCTGATTTTAGTTCCTTTAATAAGTGCTAAGTAGGCTTCGTCCAGTTATTTTCCAGTGCCTTTCTTCAAATCACCCAGTAGCATGTGCTAACACGTCCGTCTCCTGTTTTAATGAAAAGGTTTCCGCCTCTTCGTCTGCAGTGTGCCCTGGGGACGCGGGCTAATTTCTATCCTGATAAATCAATTTAGACTGGCAGAGAGTCCTGGTGATGGAAAAGTCAGTTGTGTTGTTCCATCAATATTGGCCTGGTGTGCACATGAATACGACAGACCGCCTAGGAAAATAACCCACACTTTCGTTTGTACTCTCACCGTTGGCATTGCAGAAAGGAACAACTGTAACCACTGTGGTTTGGATGAGCGTCCCCTAAGATCCACATATCAGAGACCTTTTTTATCAGATGGGGCCTAGGAATTTAAACCATTGGGGTGTTTCTTGAAGGGGTTTGCGGGATTCCATTCTCTTCCTATTTTTTTTTTTTAACTTGCTCTGAAGTCACCATAAGATGAAGAAGCTGCCTCTGTTGCTTGCTCCTGCCATACACCTTGTAGTTCTACAGGCTCAGATTAACGGCGTCATGTGACTACATACTGAACCCTCTGACATCTCAGATCAAAGTAACCCCCCTTCTTTCCTTATAAGCTGTCTGACTCAGACATGTTGACATGGTCTTGGAAAGCAGACTGACTTTTACTCATGGTCAATTCATCCATGCATGACAGAGGCATTTATTCAAAATCAGCCTCAAACACAGTCCCAGCCCTCTGAACATCCACAGACTGAGCAAAGGTTGGAGCAAAGGTAGATACGTGTGTAGCTGCTGGTGCTGGTGGAAACGTGGAAAGTTAAGCAGATAATCAGAATACAGCACATCACTGTCTATTGCGTTGTGTTTGGGAATGGGTTGCTGAACTGATCTGAGGATGTACTGAGTGTGGGTAGGGTCAGACAAGGCTTCCTATAATGACTAAGCTGAGTGTTAACATCTAAATAGTGGTATTGAATAAAAGAGCCAGAAAAAGAAAAGAACAGAGACAGGCTGGCATTATCTAAGACAGTGGTTCTCAATCTACCTAATGGTGCAACCCTTTAATACAGTTCCTCAAGTTGTGGTGACCCCCCCCCCCAACCATACAATTATTTTCATTGCTAATTCATTGCTGTAATTTTGCTACCATTACAAGCATAAGTATCTGTGTTTCCCAATGGTTTTAGAGGCCCCTGTGGAAAGGGTCATTCAAGAACCTCTGGTCTAAGAACTTCAAGTATTTTTAGCCATTGCTACCCAGGAATGATATGAGCAGTCGTGAGAGGGGCCAGGAATGCAGGGGAGGAAGAGATGGGTGGTCAGTGTTATAGAGCTTGGCTTTTGTTGCTGTAATAGTCAATGGGAATCTGGAAAAAACTGAAATCAGGCAAAATATCAAAGTAATACTAGTGTTTAGGAAAAAAAATTCTTTTGACTAAAGTCTCACAAACATGGATGCTTTTTGACATAGTGATTTAATGTCTAGGAAATTACATTATTGGTAGAGAATTCATGAGATTTTCTTTAACTGTAACCAAAGAAGCCATATAAAGTCTATTAAGGCAGAGGTTTGAAGAATGAATTTTAGTAAATTTATATGATTAATGACCATTAGATATTTTAAAACATGAAAATAATTTGTAGCCAATATAAATTACCCATAAGAACTACACAAAAGGGAAATGTTAGAGATAAGACAGTATATTCTTTGACCTTTCAAATATTTCTTCACATATATCTATAAAAACATGCTCAATGACATATATTTAAGTATGAATAGCTCTCAACAATGAGATTATAGATATTTTCCTTCTAATTTACTTACAACTTATAAAGTTAAATAATGAGCAATATTACTTTTCCATCAAGAAAGTAAATACATAAAATTACATTACATCAACAGGCCTACCCAGCCATGCTGGGCCTGGGCAGGTGAAAGACACCCACAGGCCTGCTGGGAGCTATTACAACGAGCAGCTGCATAGTAGAAACATGGGAGAGAAAGAGAGGCTGAGCAGTTCATGTGCTGTGGAGAGAGGCACAAGTAAAGAAGCAAAGGTGGCAAGGAAGAAAGAGGCCGATGGAATGCTACCCGCGGCCATGGGGCTACTGCTTAGGTTCATGTCTGGGTTCGTGACCCTATAGTAGCTGGGGTCTGTGTTGATAGTCATGGTTTCTGTTACTGCTAAGGGCTATTTGGGTGCCTGGGATCTGCGGTACCCTTTAAGACTATGTTGGTGCTCAGTGGCCATGCTGTCACAGGGCCGTGCCGTTCTGTGTATCCTGTGTTAATATCAAGTACCATCCAGTGGCATCCAGCCTGGGCTGCTCTGAGGACTATGTTTGGGTCATGTTTGGGTCAATGGTCCTTACACAGCCAGCATCTGTGTTGGTGTACAGGGCCCATGTTGCCATCAAAGGCCACACAGATGGACTACTGCCCAGGACCATGGTGACATCCAGGCCTGAGCTGCTGCCAAGGGCCATGTCTGGGTCCCTGGTCCTGCTGCAGCTGGGGTCCATCTGTGTTGACATCCATGGCTCATGTTACTACGGGGGGCCATGCAAACCTTGCCTGTTGAAATCAGAGGGTTGTGCTGAGCCAGCCCCTCCCTTCCCTGGCCCTGGGAGAATCTAGGACTGCTGGCTGCTGGTTCTGCAGTGGGAAGGCTGGCATGGCCCCGCCCCACATGTAAAATCTGGCTCCCATGCCCCGGCCCTGGAAGAACTGGCCAAACCCTTCACCCCCTGTGCAATAGTGCTGAGCCCCAGGTGGCATGGGTGCAGGAGAGCTGGCTCTGCCCTTTCCTGAGGGGCACACAGCTCACACCCAGACCTACATCCAATGCTTTGAGTTGGCCCACCCCAACATCTACTACATCTGTGATCTGGTCTTTTGGAACCAGGGCAACAGGATCGCCATGACTTAGAGCAACAGCAGGGTATCTGAGAGGAGCTTTGGTGAGGTCCAGTGTTGATCGCATACTAGAGGCCTTGAATCTGACCGACAGCTTATTACAATGAACAACTGCAAGTGAAGCTGCTTGGACAAAAGGATAGACTGTGTGACACACTGCAGCTCCCAGTACCACTAAGATGAAGAAGGAGAAAATGGAGAGGTGGAAAGATGGAGGAGCAAAGTGTTGTTTTGTTTTTTGATTAATATTTTTACTTTTTAGTTTTCTTTTTGGGAGGGGCCACTGCAAGGGTGAAAGGCGGATAGGGAGGTGTTGCATTAGGAGCGGCAAGGCTGCGTCCCCGGCACCCAGCCGCCCGCATGGCTAGCTTATGCCCCAAAATAATTACACGGAAACTGTATTCTTTCAAACACTGCCTGGCCCGGCTAGGTCCATCTTCTTATTGGCTAGCTCTTACATATTGTTCTAACCCATTTCTAATATTCTGTGTAGCCCACGAGCTGGCTTACCAGGGAGGATCTTAACCTGCATCTGTCTGGCGTGGGAGCATCATGGCGACTCTCTCACTCAGCTTCCTTTTCCCAGAATTCTCTTCTGTCTACTCCGCCTACCTAATTTTCTGTCCTATGAGGGCCGAGGCAGTTTCTTTATTATTACAAGACCCACCTCCATCAGGGAGGGACTGGGAAATGAGTGGGACTAGAGTGCTTAATGCAAGACTCCCAAAGAATCAATAAAAAAATTATGTTTAAAGGATACGTTACAGCTCACCACTGGGAGAAAGAAACTGGAAGCTCAGAAGTCCAAGGTGAATTTTGGCTAGGTAGTGAGTTTGAGGCTAGCCTGGGCTATGCAAGGCCCTGTCTCACACAAAGGAATGAAAGCCAAGCAAGCAAACAGAAACTCCCACCTGAGAGTGACAGGTAGTTAAGGGAGACAGAAAGGCAGAAACACTCGCTTTGGGATTTGTCTTCTTTTGCTGTGTTACCCAGTGACATGTTCTGTGTTTTCTTGTTTGCTTTAAGTCCTGCGGCCTCAGACAAGAGTTAAAACCATGACCTTAAGGACTGTTGAGCACTGGGTTTGGAGTAACCACATCTGACTCCTGCTTGAAGAGCCCTGGGATGGCAACTGCCTGTTCCTGCCTGCCTGCCTCTGGGTTCATAAGCCACCAAAGGCTCTTACTTGCCCTATAGAAGGTAAAAATCCACTCCTAACTCCATGCTCAGCTCTCAGCCCAGTTAGCTCTTCTGAAAGGATCAGCGGCAAAGAGCCAGCAACTCCTGGGGCCCCTGAGGCTCTTATTCTGAAGTCATTTAAGCTCACCCCGATCTCAGCAAAGCCTCTCCTAACTTCCTTCTGTCAACTTTGTTCAGACCCATGTTGCTCTGATTTTACATTGTATTCTTTTGTTATTGTATAATTTTTTCTTTTATTTTTATAGCATATTACTTCATTTCCTCTTTTCCTTCCCCCCCATAGACCCTTCCTTGCTCTTTTCCAAATTCATACCTTTTTCCATTAATTGCTGTTACATGCACATATGTATATGTACACACACATATATTCTTAAATATAACCTGCTCAGCCTACATAATGTTACAGTATTCTGTTCGAACCATCTTCCATTAGCCTTTCTTCTAGGCTCATGCAGGTGCCTTCCTGAGGACTGTATTTTCTTCCAGGCTGATTTGTCGCCATGGTGACACTGAGATCAAGTCACTCAACATTTTAGCATGGAAAGGGGAGGGGCTCAGGTACTCCCACTCATTATGGAGAAACTTCAGGATACTAGAAGGCTTCTAGGGGAGGAAGAACAATTTTTCTTTAAGGGTGTGGTACCTATTAGGTCAACCACACCCCAGGGGGTGGTCTCACACCCACGAGTTTACGGGCAGCACAAACTGGGTTTGGCAGGTTAAGAAGGAAAGGCTGTGAAGTTGGGAGGAGGTGGGGAGGTGAGAGTAGATTTAGAAATTTGGGAGATATTGGGTCTGACTAAGATCAAAGTACATTGTATGAAATTTTCAAGGAATAAAACATTGTGTTGAAAATGCTTCTAAGGTTTTCACATAAAGAAACTCATTGGGAGCTAACTCAGTGGTTAAGGGTGCTTGCGGCCAAGCCTGGCCACGTGACTTGAGTTTGTTTTTAAATCAAGTTAGGTATGGTGGTGTAGGCCCTTGGGTCCAGCATTCAGAAGGCAGAGGCGGGCGGAGCTCTGTAAGTTTGATGCCAGCCTTGTCTATATAGTGAATTCCAGGACAGGCAGAGCTTTATGGTGAGACCCTATCTCAAACACACAACCAAACAAAAACACCAAAAGAATTTGTCAGGAAGCTTGCTATAGGTGCAGGTCCTTAGTCCCACCCCTGCTCTCAGTTTGCAATCTGCAGTTTGAGTGGCATGCCCCAGTCACTCTGGTGATACCTGCTCATGATAGCACTTTGAGGAAATAGTCATATTTTCTGCGTTTGCTCTGCACAGTACAATTCTTGTTCCCTGTTCCTCAAATCTCCCCCTCCAGCGGATCTAGAAAACTCTACCATACTGCACCTGCCAGCACAACTTATCTGGAAGCCGGGAGGGCAGGATCCTCACAGACTCCTTTGTGATAGACGATCACCAGGTTGTCCTCAGTACCTTTGAGCTTGCAGATGACATTTGGAGTGGATACTTGATAATATTTTTTAAATAAGATCTAAACCTTTGATAAAACTCTACATGATGTAGATGTGTAATTTACTGGATGTGTTATTTAGCAGACCTAGCAAGCCATGGGACAAACTTAGATTTTGGAACTTACTTTCCTACACGTTTTTATTATGCTCTTTCTCTTGTTTCCCTAGGGCATGACCCACATCTTGGCACAGACTCTCCTGCCTTGGCAAGCAGAGGAATAGCATATGTTGGGAGATGTGGAAATCATGCCTGCTGACCCCTCCCCATCCCTGGCAGCCATGTCCCTTGGCTCTGTTATTTACATTGTTTGTTATGTGGGACTCTTCTTGGGCAACTGGACACCCTCCTGCTCACTCCTGTGTCCAGGAACGTAAGTTTTTCAAAGGCAGAATAAGATTAAATTCTGGGTGGGCAGTGGTGTGGCACGCCTTTAATCCTAGCACTTGGGAGGCAGAGGCAGGCAGATCTCCAGGAGTTCAAGGCCAGCCTGGTCTACAGAGCAAGTTTCAGGACAGCCAGAGCCACACAGGAAAATCTTGTGTTGAAAACCAAAACCAAAACCAAACCAAACCAAACCAAAACAACAAAAGATTAAATTCTGGTTAAAAAGGAGTGGAGTTTGGGCAGATTTGTGGGGTTTAGTGTATTGAGTTTATTGCTATCAGAGAGGCTGCAAAATAATTAAAATATCTTATATTCTCTGAAGCTGCGAAAGAAAGCAGGTACTGGAAACGTGAGATAGTGAGCTTCCTTTCAAATTTGAACTTGGGACACAAAACCTAGATCTACCATTGAAATCTAGCATTGACCTTGGAGTCAACAGTAGAGAGAGGAAGTAGTGGGGACTGTACTGAAATGATGGTGGTGGTTGTGGCCATTTTCTGTCTCCAAATGTGCTAGTGACAGTGTCTAGTGTTTGGGGTGCAAAATGATGTTTACTGTCCCATGGTGGCCTGCATGGCATAAGTTACCCAGCTGCTCTTACAGGCAGACTTACATGCTGGGCTCTGCTGCATTCCTTGAAGGTCCAGAGAGACTCTGCATGTCTGCTGAACCAACCTTAGTAAGTTAGTCAGTTTCCACTGACTCTTTTCCTCAAACATACCATGTACAAATCTGTTTCCACCGCTTCCTTGTGTCCCCTCTTTTTTTTTTTTTTACCTTGGATTGATATACTTTCAATTGTTTTATCAGACTGTAATTCATTTAAACATCATTATGAGTGACTATAGAGATGCTTTAGCTCATAAAAAGTGCTTGGTGCACGCCTTTAATCCCAGCACTCAGGAGGCAGAGGCAGGCGGATCTCTGTGAGTTCGAGGCCAGCCTGGTCTACAGAGCTAGTTCCAGGACAGGCTCCAAAGCCACAGTGAAAGCCTGTCTCGAAAAACCAAAGAAAAAAAAAAGTGCTTGTCACACAAGCGTTGATGGGCTGAGTTTGATCTGTAGCACTTGCCTGAGAGTGGAAATACAAGTGCTGCCAGGGAATTGTCCTCTGACCTCTACATATGCACCTGTGTACTTCCCCCAGTAGTAACAAAGTGGAAGCAGTTAAAAAGTCACTGTGACGGAGTCTTCTTTCTTATTTAGAAATATTTGGTCATGGTGACTCGGGAGAAAGCTCACTTGGTAAAATGCTTGCCATGCAAGCAAAAGGTCCCGAGTTCAATCCCCACAACCAAAAAGGAACTGGGCTAAGTGGGATGTGCTCATCACTCCAGTGCTGGTGAGGCAGGTAAATCCCTGGGGTTCATGGGCCAAGAACTCTAGCCAAAATGGTGAACTCCAGGATAATGAGACATCTCATAAACAATGTGGAATCATCTGAGGGATGATGTCCAAGCTTGATTCTGACCCTCGACCCACACATTCACCCTTACACATGTGAGCATAAACAGAATGTTTGTTTGTATGTGAGTGCATGCGTGTGTGATAAATTCTTGTTTCCCATCACTAACTTCTACACATCACCATTCATTTCTCATTGTCCCTTTCCCCAGGCGTTTGGTGATTAGAAAGGGAGGAAACTGATTAAGACATCTCACTTATGAGTATTTGCATGTGTCTCTGAGAGAAGTTTAAAAACATACAGAGGTGGTGGGAGCATGATTCACTGGTAGAAAGTTTGCCCCTGGGGCTGGAGAGATGGCTCAGCGGTTGGGAGCATTGCCTGCTCTTCTAAAGGTCCTGAGTTCAATTCCCAGCAACCACATGGTGGCTCACAACCATCTGTAATGAGGCCTGCAGGCATACACGCAGACAGAATATTGTATACATAGGAAATAAATAAATATTTAAAAAAAGAAAGTTTGCCTCTGATGAGGGAGGCCCTGGGTTATATCCCCAAGAAAAGCCAAACATATCAACAACAACAGCATATTAGCACTATCAGGCATAATATCATGATTTGGTTTGGGTCCATGAGTTTTGAGTTTGTTTTAGGGAAGGTCCAAATGCATTCCACACAGTATGTTTCGAGGATATACTTCTTTTTCTCTATTTTTAAAAACTGAAGTGTGAGTCACATGTTTATTATATCTCCAAAAAACTGATGACAGATTATCTTTCCCCTTTGTGTCATGGTATTTGTTCAATATATAAGACTGTGTAAATATTGGGTCCGGAGGGATGCCTCAGTGGTTAAGAGCACCAGAATTACCTTAGCAGAAGATTTTCAAGGAGGACTTAACAGCGATGTTAGGGTCCCTTGTCAATTCCTAAAGGAATCACTATGGCTAAAACATGATCTCGTAAGGGGCAGAGCCACTGGTAAACTGCTAAAGATTCAGGAAACCACCTCACATCCAGCCACATGCAAACAATCCCAATTAAATGCTATGAGCTATTAAAAACAAAAACAGATGTGGAAGTGGCAGGGAGCTGTGTTGGGAAGAAGAGGGTTTCTGGGGGGAGTGGGAGGAAATCAGAGAGGGATATCATGGTTGATCCTCATCAAAATACTGTCAAATAGTAAATCAAAAATTATTTGAAAAGATGGGATTCTATAATGGTGAGGAAAAAGTCACATACCCACTCCCACAGCGTGGGAGGTGGCAGTGTAACAGGTAACCCTGTGAAGGTTTTATGAACAGAAAGCAGAATGAGTCCAACGAAAAGATGGAGGAGGGGGAAACAGCAGCTATGTGTGTAGTCTTAAAACAGCTCTAGCTCAGGCCACACCTTAGAGTCTCTCTGGAAACTGTACTTCAATGGAAAAAAAATCCCCAGAAATCTTGAATTTTCTCATTTTTTCTTTCACTTTAAGGATAACCTTTTAGTTCTGGAGTATCACTCACTGGCCTACGTAATGACTGACATAATAAACTGTTTCATTACAGTTTTTAGACTCCCAATGTAGCCAAGGACAACCTTGAACTTCTTGAATCCACCCCTTCCAACAGCTGTGATTGTAGGTGTGTGTGCCACCCCACTGTTTGATGCATTGTTGAAAACTGAACCCAAGACTCTACTAACTACACTATGTCCCAGGTCTCATTATAGTTCTAAACTTCAATTCTGACACAAGTCTGTGACAGCCTTCCAAGAGTCAACAGACCACAATTAAACATAATTTGCTTCTATTTATGTATCGTAAAAAGGAGGTGCATAGCTTTCTTGAGCTTAAAAAACTCCTGGTGGGCCAAGAGATTCAGACAACAAAGAGGCCCAGTGTCTCTCAATGTGGGCACCAATGACAGTGGGCTAGAAAGCTTGCAGTCCTGCACATTGTTTAGCATTTACGGTTCACACCCCTCCAGATTCCTGGAATTGCTCCAAGCCCATCAGTTCCTCCTCCCCAGTTCTGCCACTGATAAAGGAGGACCTGGATGAGATTAGGAATCTAAACAAGTGCTCCCTTGTTGCTGTACTTTTCCCATTACCTCACTGCTGAAATCTAGTTTCTAGTTCACATATCAAAGAACACCTTGAAGCGGTTGGGGTGATTCCTGATATCCTGTCATGTTACTGTTATTGTGAAGGACCAAGAGAAGCATTTCAGAAACTATATTTAGCTACAAAATTTTGAGAATTACTACCTCAGTGCAGTGTGCACTTTCCCCAGATCCTTGGTTATCAATAACCCACTCCTATTGGTGATTTTACTGATACAAAATTTAAAGAAACGCTTCGCTGGGGGAAGAGATGAGAGTGGGTAACCCCTGGGTTGTGCCCAACCATCAGAACAGACAACCATTTAACTTATTCCTCTCGAAGTGAAAATACACAAAGAGATGCTAGTTTGAAAAGAATGTCTGAAGATGGTCAAAAGAAACAGCCAAAATTAATGATCCTTGAGTAGCATTTTAATTAATTAATTAATCTATTAATTGTGTATGCTTCCATGCATGCATGTGTGGGGGCACCTGAATGTGGGTTTTCAGTAGTTAATAGCTACCTGCTTCCAATGTGGGTCCTGGGGACCAGTCTCAGGTTGTCACGCTCATGGGCAGTCACATTTTCTAACGGAGCCGTTCTGCCTGCCCAGCCGTAGATTGCCAGTCAATTTTTTCTTACTTTTGACTTTGCAACACCATCTCCAACAGGTTTCCTAATCTCTTCTTCTATAGATGAGGAAATTGAGGCTTCTAGGAATCAAACTGACACGTCTAAGATTGCACAGGATTTCTTAGAAAAAAAAATGGGAATGTCTACAATTTTAAAAGCCATTCTTAACACTGATATCTCAAAGCACTTGTTATACACGAAAGGAAGAGTCCTGCTGGAACTAATCAGAAGACAAGTCTGGAAGTATAAACGAGTTCAGGGGCTGTCATTTAATACATCACCTAGCTCAGTGCCTTGAAGCTGCACCGACTTTGCAGTGTTAGGACGATCTCTTTTGAACTCCCAGCCAGTTGAGAAATTGAAAGCAGACGGTCGGTGAAGCTGTTTGGAAACTTGGTGCCTTTTAAAATTAACCGAGTCCTCCAAGTGCTGCTTTAGATTCGAGGTGACTAATTGGATAAAAGGGAAGGAGTCTTTCAGCTGATGAAGAGTATTTTAAGAGCCCAGACTGTTAGTTCCAGAAAAGGAACACACAAGAACAACTTCTCCAATAATGTTTTCATTACAAAAGTGAAGTAAGCTTCCAACACTCCGTTCCAATTGAGGACCAGATGATAGGTCGCTGCAGCCCGGAGAAGCTTGGGAGAGAATAGAAAGTCCTTTGATTTTAAAATGGGCTTTAACTCTGAAACTTTCTAGTGCCAAACCCTTTAGTGTTTTATTTTTTAAATGAACACTCGGGATGCTCTCATAGATGTCTGAGCTGGGAGGGACAGTTGGAGACCAGGCTGAGTCCGTTCTTACGTTCTTATTAATATTAAACAGCCAGGTCAGTACCCTTGGGGCAAACGGGAGAGACGGAGAGGAGCTGCTGACATTGACAAGGAATCCAAACAGGACTTGCACTATCGGTATCTACCACGTTGCCGCTCCCCGAATTGGCCTTCTGGGAATTGTAGTCTTTTCAGACGCTGCTTTCCTAGAGATCTTATGTGCTCTGCCCCAGAGGTACTACAAATCCCAGGGCGCATCGGGATCGGCCCCTCCCGCCCTGGTGTGAGTGTAAACTCACCGCGCCGGGGCGGGCGGCCGGCTAGCGGGTTTAGCGGCTCTGCGCGGGGCGAGTGGCTGGGGGACCCAAGTCTCCCCATCTTCGGCAGGTGCTTACAAGCAGTGGAAGGCGGGCAAGCGGGAGCCATGCAGTCAGAATCTGGGATCGTGGCGGATTTCGAAGTCGGGGAGGAGTTTCACGAAGAACCCAAAACCTATTACGAACTCAAAAGTCAACCTCTGAAGAGCAGGTGAGTGGTGACAGCTCGAGGGCGGCGCGGCGGGAGGCCCAGGGGCCCCGCACTTGCTACCCGGGGGCGAGAACAGCCAGTCTGACTAGCAGTGGGACAAGGACCCCGTGCCCTTGCCTTGGGGTACAGGGCGAACTGGCCCCTGGCATCTGGGGTTCTGCTCTCAGATGACTTGCTCGCATCCTCTAGGGTGTCTGACAGAGACACTTCGGATACCACGGGTCTCATGGGATGGCTCATCCAGGCGCGGGGACCCTCGGCTGCACAAGCCAGATGCTGAGTTGAATGGGGGCTGGGGCGGTACCCGGTGGTGTAAGAGGAGCACCGGACGGGGACCGTGATCTGGTGGTACCGGGCGGAGGAGTTTTTCTGAAGATTCTAGGAGGCTGAGGGCTTGGAGAGGGAGAGCTTGGGGTGGTGGAGATCCGATGCTCCAGGGAAGCAATAAACTGGCCTGGGGAGTCTCCTGGCAGTTCAGACTCTCTGGGAGAGACTGCTCCAGGTGGCCCCTGGATTAAGCTGAAGTCCACTAGGGCTTTTTCTCCCACCGGCCACCCGGGAGCACCTGAGTCCCCTGAGGGGGTGGTGGCAGCGAGTGGGCGTGTCTCCCCAGCTGGGCAAGTTCTCAGGAATAGAGTTTCTAGCAAATGTAAAAAAAAAAAAAGGGGGGGGGGGAAGGGAGGAAGGGAAGGGAAGGGAAGGGAGGGAGGCAGGAAGGAAGGAAGGAAGAAAGATAGATAAATAGATAGATAGATAAGCTAGTTCAGAGGCCTGTGGTAGTTGGGAATGATCTTTTCCCTACTACACACGTTTAATTCTCCAGGCACTTCAAAAACTTCGGGACTGGAGTGAAGATGCCCTCTGGTTCCTCCCAACTCTGTACATCTGCAGCACCCTTATCCTTTGCATCACTGTCTGTTGCTCTTTGCGGGGCAGAATCGGTTATCTTCCCTTTTCACTCTCCTTGGTCACTCTGGGTCTATAGCACTTCTTTGCAATGTTTACAGAGAGGGGGATGGTCGCTGGAATCCTTGCTAGCCAAAGAAAGGCTTTACTTCCACCTCTTTCCATAGTGAGATGAGATGAGGGTGAGACTGGAAGCTTCATCACCTTGTCCCTCAACTGTCACTAGGGCCTAGATGAGTGAGGTGCCCCTGGCAGAGGGGCAGAGGGCCTCGCTTTTAGGGAAATGAAGGGCCAGGGAGGTAGAAGTCAGGGTTGGAAGGATCCTTGTTTTTGGAGAGAAGGAGGCTGAGTCTTAACTCTACTGGAAAAAGGAGCCAGGTTACTTTCCTTCAGGGCTGGGGCTGGACCTTGAATCCAGTGAGGAGAACAAACTCTGGGAAGAGCAGATGTCCCTGGCTGCCCTTGCAAAAAGCAGGCTTTTTGCACATGCTTGTGGCAGAGTGGAAGGAAATGTGTTAGGCATTGAGATGTGTAAACTTGTTCTTTCACTGGTGGCTTCTTTTCATAATGGCTATTTTGTATGTGAACATAGATTGTGTGTATTGGGTGCTCTGAGTGATGCTGTGTAAGGGGTATTGTTGGTTATGCTCATTAGGGCTTTATCTGCATGTGGCTGAAGGGACCAGTGTTTTACTGGGCCGTCCCTGCTTTTGCTTCTATAAGCAAATGCTTACATAGCTGGAATGAGGGAGTGTGTGTGTGTGTGTGTGTGTGTGTGTGTGCATGTTCCTGAAAGAAATGAATTAACTGGATTGTTGAGAATGTTTCGATGGTGGTTGATACATTTAATGAGTTTGAGGGAGTGGGGAAAGTATGCTCTGGAGAAGACCAATGAGGGCCCTGACACTTACGTGGAAGGATCTGGTTCTGTTCTTTGTCACAGTCAGCAAGAATGGCTTGCAGGAGCACATGTCCTCGGTAGCTAGCTAGCATGGGGAAGGGAAATGTGGGTGTGTGGGCATAAACACCTTCACACCTTGGTACTAGAAGCAGGTGCGCAGTAGGATGGAGGAGACATATGCTCTTTGAAATAAACCAGTTAAATAAAATCTGTGAGTAAGTATCTGGAGTAGGTAACATTTCCTTATACTGTTTTTGACAGTTGTCCTGATGATACTGTCATTTACATATGTTGTGTGACTTTAAGTGGGCTTCATGTGGTTCAGGGTCTTCTCTTTGTGTTTAATTGATGTTCTTTACTGAGGCACCCTTTAAGTCCTGTCTGGGAAAAAGTTGTAAGGAAAGTGGTGGACTCTTGTAACAAGGCCATTTATCCATTGTATTGTTTAGCTCAGTGGTTCTCAACCTGTGGGTCTCGACACTTTCCCGGGGGATGCAAATCAGACATCCTTCATCTCAGATAATTATATTATGATTCATAACAATAGCAAAATTACAGTTATGAAGTAGCCATGAAATTAATTTTATGGTTGGGGTCACTATGACACGATGAACTGTGTTAAAGGGCTTAAACAGTTGGAAAATTGAGAACCAATGATCTAGCTTTGTTTCCAAACTCACTTGTTTCTTTTCTTTTTCTCTGCTGTGTCTTTGACCAAGACAGTGTCAGTCTTTGCCTGGGTTATTGCAGCAATCTCTTAACTTTTTCAGCCTTGGCCACTTTTAGATTTTTAATTTAGCAGCCACAATATTCTTGTTAAACTGATTTTTGTTTTTATTAGGACTGAGACCATGGTTCAGTCAGTAAAGTGCTTGCCACACAAACATGAGGACCTGAGTTTTATTCCAGGTACCCACATGAAGACGCCAGCGGTGGTGGCTGGCAGTTGTAATCCCAGCACTAGGGAGGTGGAGATGAGCCTGCTGGCAAGCCAGTCTGTCTGAATTGATAAAAGTGAGAGATTGTCTCAGAAACTAAGGTGAAGAGTGACTGAGGAGGGCACCTGGAGTTGACCTCTTGTCTTTACATGTATGTACATACACATAGACGCACACCCCTGTACACAGTGCACATACATGTGAACATGTATACACATATACGTATGCACATATATAAAAAATACCCACATGATTTTCAGTCGGAGGTCAAATCTGCTTCCTTGTGGAGACCCTTGGTTTTCACTGTGGAAGAGAGCTGTGATTAATCCTCAGCAGGTGGATTCCAGGGATGCGGTCGCCTCTCTGCGGTACCCAGGACAGCTTCCCCAGCAAAGGACCACCTGGGCTCTGTGCTAAAACTCAAGCTGGATCATGCTGGTCTCTCTAGTCAAAGCCCTCCATGGCTCTTATTTTTCCTCAATTCTTCCCATGGCACAAGGCAGCCCACGTAGTCAGGCTGCCAACCAGCTCTGACTTCACCTCTTGACACTTATCTTTCCAGGAAGAGCCCAGGCTCTTCTACCTCTGGATCTTTGTGCGTTGCACTGGCCTCTGCTTGGAGCATCCTTTGTCCAGATAGACACAGTGCGCTCTACCCCACCAACTCCTAACCTTCCTCCCAGTGTCATTCTCATGGTCCCCTGGTTCTCATCTTATGGATAGTGTGACCTCCTGTGGCTGTCTTGTTCATAATTACCCCCCCCCCCAAACTCTCCGGCTTCCTTTTCCAGCTGTGTCTCCTTCATAGTCTTATAATTTACAATCCAATTTGACAACACTTTATGTTGGATATATATATATATATATATAATCTCACATATATGCCTTGTATATAGATATATAGATACATACATAACACACATATATAAATGTGTATGTGTATGTATGTATATGTATATATCAGACCTCAGGGCTCCATGATGTCAAGGTTTTCTCTCCATGGTTTCTTTACTCTGGAGTCTCCAGAACCGAGAACAGTCACTCAGCCTCAGAGCTCTTGATGTTTCGAGATAGATGCTTCTTTACTGTACAGGGCTGTCGGATGTGCAGATTAATGTCTGGTGGTATGTATTTGGACATGTGCGCCACAAAGGTATCATGTTTAACTTGCATTTTTGTATTCACTATTCTTTTACAAATACATTCCCAGAAGTCCTTCAAGGATGAAGTTCCATATTCTTCACTGGGGCTCAGCCCAGATATTCACATATTCCAAATGTGGCTGAACCTCGTTTTGGTCTCACTGATTGGTGAAGTGCCATAGGAAGAGATGCGGTAGGAGCAAAAGTTCTCGGGATGCATGGTGTCTTCCTGAGAATGACTTCTCTGCGATGGGTCACAGAAGGAACAATCACAGTGGATCCAGCTTTATTCACTGGCAAGTCACACCAGGGAAATGTCCTTGAGCACCTGGGCACAAGTGGGCAAAGCCCGGAAGCGTGGCCCGTGGCCTTCCGATGGGTTTACTCTGGAGAAGCCTACACCTTTGTAGTTGCTGATGCTCTTTTCCCTGAGCAGGCATAGGAACTGGCTTTATTTGGTCCCCGTTTCCTCCTACAAATTTTAGTACTGTTTCAGACAGTATTAAATTTCCTGCAGATTAGAAATGGCAATGTAAGCTAGTGCTAAGTTAATCATGGCAAGATGGGCTGCTGCAGTGGTGCCAAGTGCGGATTCAAAGAGAGGCGTGCGGAGTTTGCATGCGTGTGGTGAGACGAGAGACATAGGCTGATCTGTTCCCACACGTCACAAGCCCACGGGCTTTTCCTGAGGCTTCCCCTTCAGTTTTCATGCTAAAAATGCCCTTTTATTTTAGGAACTAATAATCCATGTGTGGCAAAACAAAGCTGTCAAGTCAGTCTCAATCTCTCTCCCTCCCTCCTTTTCCTTCTCTCCTCCCCCCACCCACCGCACTGCTGGTTTGTTTGTTTTTGGACATTTTTTAATTTTTATTTTTTTCTGACCTGTCAGATCTGCAGGGGACCATTGGCTTAAAGCCTGGAAGCTTCACTCTGTCATTGTATCGTCCCTAACTAGCTGGATGATCCTGGGCAGGCCTGGTGATCACTAACTTAGTTTCCTCATCTAGCAAACGGGCTTCTTCCCAGAGATTAAGAAAATGAAGAGTGATACTGACTTTGGGGATGGTGCTGGCACACAGCCATCGCTCAGCAAATGCGAGTACACGTGGCTCTTGTTTTCCTTTTTCTTAGTGAGCTCCGACATTCTGGAATGTGTTTGTGTTTAGTACACTGTGGCTCACTTCTCTAAGGCAAGTCTTGTTATGTAACAAAACTTCCTCAATCTTGCAAATTCATTTTTACTTTCCTTCTAACAAGTGTTCAGAAATGTATTTTTGCATTTTATATCTTTGAGCCATCTGATAATGGTTTATTTCTGCAGGTTAAACACTGGCAAATGTGGCATCGGCACACACAAAAAAATTTATAATCAGCATGCATTTTCAAGTCTGAGTATACCAAAATTAATTGGCTAGCAGGTGTTTAGTAGGTGCCAATCCCTGTTCGGAGTGTTTTTACACGAGCAGGGATATACTTAATCTCAGGCTTATGAGATGACTCAGCTGTTGAAGGCTAAGGCTCAAAACCAAAAAGAAAAGATATATTTCATCTTTGCAAAGCCCAAGCAGGCACTAAGAACAAAGGTGGTACTAATTATGATGTTAAAACTCTCTAGTCCTGACTGTATTCCGGGCGCTCTTTTGAACAGAACAGAACAACTAATTCTCACCTAAGCCTTGGGCATCAGTATTTTTAGTTTCCACTTTTTTACAGAGGGGGAAACTGAGGCATACCAAGTACTAGTTAGGGCCCAGATTTAAACCCAGGTGGTCCAGTTGGACACCAGGCTCTTGTCAGCTAGTGTGCACTGCCCTGTACAAGGCAATGTGCGTGATCATGCAGAATCTAAAGCTGCAACCCAAACTCCCAGTAGGGCGAGGGGCAGAGAACTTGTCCACTCAGTGACCATACAAGTCAGAGTGTGGCCTGCTGTGGGCATCAGCAGTGGGTGTTTATTTATTAAAGGAACCAGGATGGGCATGGTGTCAGGCAGTGGTTCTGTGAGTGAATGAGGGAATTTGAATTTGACCTTCAAAGTGAAGTGATTTTCAAACAGTTGTGAAGGAAGGAGGTGGCGTGGAGGGCTTGCTCCTCAATGCTAGCAGAGGCTGGACACAGCTGGAAGGCTTAGGGAGCCACACTATGTTGTGACCATGTCTTGGTCACTTACCCAGTGTCTCTGGCTTCAAGATGCCTGATGTCATGGAATCTCAATCTACCTTTAAGATGGAACCAATAGAGTTTATATTCTTGAGATTGGTATGAGTTTTAAAATAGAGGCAAAAAGATGACTATACGCTTAACATAGACCTTTGGTAATTGATAGTAGATCTTTCTTTTTTGGTAGAATTACACTTGTCTCCTCTTAACAAGTCAGCTCTTCCAGGCTCAGGAGCAAACTAGATAAGACTGAGGTGTCTCAACCTGGCAGATGTTCCGTCCCCATTATGCAGATGAGCTTTGTGATATGATTAGGCGGAACACTTGATTAAAGTGGGATTCTAAGTGTTGGCTTTGTCTGTTATTGGAGATTTCCTCTTCCCGAGTGCTGCTATTTATAGTTTCTTTAAGTGTGCGTATGTTTGATTCCCTTTGAGTTCTGCAGTGCAGTTTGTACAAGCTGATGTTTAGATCTGCTCCAGTTGTGCAAGAAGTGGAAAATACCCTTTTTTTAGAACAGGTCACATGTGCTTGCTGTCAGGAATAGGACCTCAGTGTAGAAAAATGTATCTCGGGACAAATCAAAATTACTAAATTTCTCCCTCCAACTGCTTTGTTTCAGGACTGGCAGTATTAGGATAAATAACAGGAAAAAAAATATCCTGGGTTACTATTCTTCTTTTGGTCATCTGTCAAGGACAGCAAGAAAGAGTTCGGTTTGTTTTTGTGTGTGCGCTTGTGTGAATAGCAAGTATAAAATGTGCTGTACTGTTAGGTTTGTCCAATCAAAGTAAATCATAAAAATATGTGTAAGCACTCTCCAAGTGTGGGTTGTTTGGAGGAAACAAATCAAGAAGGCAGGTTGGAGACAGTAACTGTGGGTCATCCCAAGCTTTCGGTATTAGCACGACAACTTTACAGTTCATCTAGAGGGTTTTTGTGTCTAAATACTGTGCCTGGAGGAACAAAGTTAAACCAAAACTATACCAAAACACAAAGTCTGCACCTCTCTTTCCCGGAGGGCTGGGCTCTTCACTGGAAATCCCCCTCCCTGTTTCTGGTACCAGCATTTCCCAAGGCCTACTCTGGCTTCTGATTGGTAAATCCAGTTCTCTAGGTTGCTTCTTAAATATGGCTTCTTTGTCTCTTTGTGCTGTTGTTTCCTCTTGTGTTGGGTCAAGCATGTTGTGGAGGATAAAGGTGGTCACATGAGACCCTTGTCTTGAAATTTTTGCCATTAGACTCTTGTCCTTCGCCATCACTTCCCAGTTCTTCTCAAGAGCTGGGTGCTATGGTCCAAGCACACAAGGCATAAGAGATGTGACCTTACCGGTGGTTTTCTACCCCAGCTGGAAACTGAGGCAGGCTGGACTGAATAGCAGAGGCCTGGGGGAGGGGAATAACTGGTAAAAAAAAGAATCATAGGGCTGAATGTTACACCTCAACTTCATGAGGGCCCTGTCATGGCTCACCATCCCTGCCGCCCTCAGTCCCTCAGTCATGTTAAGCTCTGAGGTCAGAAGGACCTGCATGTATTTGTTGTTCTTCTTACCCCACCCCCATTCTTTCCCTGTTTACAACAGTTAATGTATTAAGCGTTTCTATGGTGTCTGGCTCTTGCTGGCTGCAGAGAATGAAATATAAATTAGATAGCCTGAGGTTCGGTTCCTTTCCTTTCCTTTCCTTTCCTTTCCTTTCCTTTCCTTTCCTTTTCTTTTCTTTTCTTTTCTAGCACTTGTACACTTCCATCTTGGAGGTAGGGACTTCTGAGTTAATACTGAACCAAAGAAAATGAGCCAGGTGATTTGTGGTCACTGCGGTGGAGTGTGACTGAGAAAGAAGCCGGCTGTCTGAGGTTGGCAGGCCAGGGAGGGCATGGGGAAATAAGAGCGTCTGAAGTCAGACCTGACGCGATGAAGAATGTCTGACATAAAGGTACACACCTTGGTGCTACTACTCACTAGCTCTGTGACTTTAAACAAGTTACCCAACCTCTCTGAACTTGAGAGCCCTCCAGAGTAAAAGAACTGATTTGCAAAATTTCTACAAAAATAAAAGGTCTAATGTATAGAAAGCAGCTAACATCAATTTGGCAGTGAAACTTATTGAAGGTAAGATGTGAAAAGTGGAGAAAGAATAGACGTTAACCTATCTTGGTTATGAGCATTTATAGTTTGGTTTTGTGTTTTTTTTTTTCTTCTTAGTATTGAATGAGTCAAGTTTCACGCTTGTCTTTGTAAAATTAACCGTGGACTAAGAATGGAGATGGGTCTTTCTATTATCTCTTATTTCCTTCGGAATAGTCTGGCTCCCTGTAGTCCCGCTGTGTCTTCACTGATGTCATATCTGACCCTGCCTGGCTTGGGAATGGGCTTTGGGTGGGACTTGGGGTTACTTTTTTGGATGTAAAGGTAAGGTCTGAGTAAATGAGGATTCACCAGCAAATTTCCCAAAACATGCGCATCCTCCTGCCTCCCAGCCCTGGTCTCAGCAGTGGATCGGGCCCCTTGATGGGAAGTGAAGAGGAGAAGCTAACTTCCCACGCTCCGCCCAGCTCTGCCAGCCTTGACTTCCACAGACTGTAGCTTTTAACACGACCTCTTTGAAAACTGTTTTTTTTTTTTTAAATCCATATGGATGTCAATAGCTGCGTTCTCTCCTTCACATACCTGTGGAATGGTACCTTTCAGAAGGCAATATCAGTGAGAAAGCAAATCTTTTCCATCTAAACCAGCAATTTCAGGTCTAGGGGAAGCATTGATGGACTCCAGTTCTTCTATAAGAAGCTGTGGCTCATTGAGCAATTTCAGGAAGGCGTGTGTGGGCTTCACCATCCCTCCTCTGCCCCTTCCCCAGCGTGAGTCATTTGCTGAATCATTCACACACATTCCCTCACTTTCCATCTGATCAAAGACATCATTGGAAAAGTGGTTTCCTGACCAATAGACTATGGCCAGCTCGTATTTGCAGACTATATATTTTCACTGGGCAAAGCTTGCCTTGTCTAGAAGTTGTGAGGCTGAAAAGATTTATTTAATGGGGTTATATATGAATTCACAAAGTGACAGTCAGATGAAGGTGCTGTGTTTACTTTGGTCCCTTTTTACATGGAAATCACAAACATGGCGTTCTTATTTAAGTCAGGCACCAGAACCATAGAGGTAAAGTCTTCCAGAGGACCTAGGTGATGCATGACCCCATTGTTCTTTTGATCTGACCAAGGTCTCTCCAGAATTAGCAGATACAGCACTCCACTGTTAAGTTGGCGAAACCACACAAGGGTACGTGTGTGGTCAAGTCTCAGCTACCTTTCCATCCAAAGGACTGGGTACACTTTATCTCCCAGTTCTCTGTTGAAGGGCAGTGAGTTACTCCAGTGGCAGCTTTCTCTGCTTGCATTTCTGAGCCTGCAGAATGGCACCGTGCAAACTTCGTACACTGGTCAGTAGAACCCTTTGGAAACAATTCATCATGCTTTTGGTTGAGAATGACCAAGAATAACCATGACGACCGTATGAGCAGTTAGAATCCTTTATTTGCAAAGGGTAACTTCAGCTGCGCCTTCTGGAAACGTCTATTTATTTTTAAAGTCAGCATTTCTAATAGCCTAGGTGAAGCAAGCCCAACAAATATGAGCAGCTGGCACAATTCCTTGCGACAAGCCAAATGCAATTCTGCCCGTTTGCTGCAAGGAAACACACGTGGAGAGTAATTTGCGAGGTTGGCCACTGACTGGAGTGTCCTGGACAATCAGGCTGCAGACTTTTTGGAACCACACCTTGCATCATTCATCATGGCATGGTAATTTCCCCCGTCATCTCACTAATAATATTTTATCTAGGTAAATGCTGGGTGAGTAAATGGCCAATGATGGGAGCGTGGAATGCAGTCCCGAGGATGCAGGCTGCAGATGGATGCTTTACAGCTGTGAGTTAGAAGTGAATGAGAGGACTGATTGGGCTTGCTTGGTCATCACAGCAAAGGCACTGAACTGTATGTATAGTTTAGCGAAAGCTGAGTGACAGAGACAATTAGTTGTGTTTTTTTTTTTGAGGGGGTGGGATTCAACAATACTTTAGGGTACTCATTCACTTTGGAGAGTCTTTTCCTTTAACCCCTTTTTGTCTCTGTTGATTCCACATACCTGACAGCATTCTGGTTCGTTCTCACTGGCAGCCAGCATCTTTTCCCTTACACATGTCTCCTACTGGATAGTTTCGTTTCACTTCTGAACAATCTCTTTCCCAAGTTCAGTCTCTTTCACATGCCTGGTCCTTGTAGTTGAGTCTCATGTGATAGATGCCTGGTCCCATGTCCTTCTCACAGGAGTTGGTTTCGGGGATGTGCTGCACCCTAAGCGGACCCCAAGAGTTCCTTGGGTCCTACCACATCCCTCATGTAGTTCCCCTGAAGAGCTTTCTAGACAGAATTACCCTCCTCCCTTAAACAAACAAACAAACTGGTGACAGTTTTTCTCAGTGATTATTCTTTACCTCGGACATGACAATATGAGCAACTCTGCAGGATTTTTACTGAAAGTATTCTGTGTCAGGGAGGTGTTCCTCCAAGAATGATTTAACAAAGAGGGAGGCCTGGGGTTTATGGAACTGTATTTGAACAGCGGTGTTCAGTAAGTGTGCATATTCGGGTCTACCAGCCCTGGAGAACTTCTGGGATGCTCCGCCTCCATTTCTGATCTAGTAGCCCAGCATAGGTTTCGAGAAGTCACATTTCTAACAAATTTGTGACTGTTACTCTGGTTGGAGGGTGGCGTCACACTTGGAAAAGGTGGTCGAGGGTGATTTTTCTCAATGAACTTGAAATTGCAAAGATGTTGGTTATAAATCATGTATCGTTACAAGGTTGGCCCCTGTCAGGTGACAGAATATTCGAATTAATCATGTTTAATTATAAAAAGAAATTGATGGCTAAGTGACACAGAAGTCCAAGACTATGGATGGCAGGGTTGCCCGAGAGTTTGCCGTTTGAGTGGCTGACGGACTGGCTCAGATCTTGAACTCGGGGTAGTTTCTTCCCAACTCTGCAAGGGTGGAACTGGAAGCAGACTGAAGTCACTTGACTGAGAGATTGGGTTGAGAAACAGGGTGATGGTGGTTTGGGGCACGTCCACATGACCGAATTGTTTTCCACAAAACTTCTGCTGAATAAAACTTGAAATACGACTGTCGGCCTGTTTTCCCATCTTTAATGAATTCCAGACAGTTTGTAGAGTGTGGGAGCGTCCAAAACAGAGGGGCGGAAGATTGGGCTGAGCCAGTATTTGCTCTGTCACACACAAGGCTGCCTCTTCCTCTTTGTTCTCAGCCTCGGCACACGGCTGGTTCCCCTGATGGGGGTAGAGCGCGATGGGGCGGGGGCTATGAGAAGGAAGGTCAGGGCCAGACAAATTAAGTTCAGAAGAAAGTTCCAGACTCTGGATTTACCAGAAATGCAACCTGCCCATGTTTAATCCACTTAAACCCAAATGTTTTGAATTATGTGTTTTTGCTGTTGTTGCCCAACGAACTTCTCCAGAGAAAGAACCCTCATCTGTTCTGACCATAAACTGGCTAAGAGCTTTCACCACCAGTTCAGGAAGTCTAAATTTAGGAGAAGGTGGAATTGAACTTAAATTCCACTTTTGTCACCCTTTAGCTGAGTACCCCGAGCCTGTGGTCCCGGGGAGCCCAGTTTCAGTGTAGGGCTGACAGGAGGGAATGAATGGGTCACCACACAGTATGGAGTACTAGGGTAATTTTGTGAATTGACAGAGATGTGTAGGGCTGGGGACATAACTCAGGCAGTAAATGCTTGCTGTGCAAGCGTGAGGACCTGAGTTTGGTCCCCAGGACCCATGTAAGAAAGCAGAGTGTGGTGGGCGTGTGTTTGTAACTAGGGCTTAGGAGATGAAAATAGGCGGAGCCAGGGGCTTGCTTGCTAGAGAATTCAACCTACTTAGTGAGCTTCAGGCCAGTAAGAACTACCCCCGCCCCCATATACACAGGTGGTAGCACCTGAGGAACCACATCTGAAATTGACCCCTGACTTCTATATGAACTTGTATATACACACATATATACTCCCACCCCCAACAGTATCTGTACACATATGAGCTTTCTCACATATACATAGAGAAATGTGGAGGAATATGTGAATGTAGTCATCTGCCCAAATCCTGGCTGTTACTCCCTTCCAGTTAACCTTCATACATGTCACCCCAGTTAACCTTCATATATGTCATCCCAGTTAACCTTCATACATGTCACCCCAGTTAACCTTCATATATGTCATCCCAGTTAACCTTCATACATGTCACCCCAGTTAACCTTCATATATGTCATCCCAGTTAACCTTCATACATGTCACCCCAGTTAACCTTCATATATGTCATCCCAGTTAACCTTCATACATGTCACCCCAGTTAACCTTCATATATGTCATCCCAGTTAACCTTCATACATGTCACCCCAGTTAACCTTCATATATGTCATCCCAGTTAACCTTCATACATGTCACCCCAGTTAACCTTCATATATGTCATCCCAGTTAACCTTCATACATGTCACCCCAGTTAACCTTCATATATGTCATCCCAGTTAACCTTCATACATGTCACCCCAGTTAACCTTCATACATGTCATCCCAGTTAACCTTCATACATGTCACCCCAGTTAACCTTCATATATGTCATCCCAGTTAACCTTCATACATGTCACCCCAGTTAACCTTCATATATGTCATCCCAGTTAACCTTCATACATGTCACCCCAGTTAACCTTCATACATGTCATCCCAGTTAACCTTCATACCTGTCATCCCAGTTAACCTTCATACCTGTTATCCCAGTTAACCTTCATACCTGTTATCCCAGTTAACCTTCATACATGTCATCCCAGTTAACCTTCATACATGTCATCCCAGTTAACCTTCATACATGTCACCCCAGTTAACCTTCATACGTGTCATCCCAGTTAACCTTCATACACGTCATCCCAGTTAACCTTCATACACGTCACCCCAGTTAACCTTCATACACGTCATCCCAATTAACCTTCATACCTGTCATCCCAGTTAACCTTCATATATGTCATCTGTTAGGTTTCTGACGTGAAATAGACTTTTTTCTTTTTGACACCATAGTACGGAGGGAAGGACTCAAGGGCAGGCAGGATGAGAAACAGGTCCACAGAAAAGGCCCGAAATAATTGCCAAGTTGGGCAATCAGCATTGGAATCTTTGAGAGTTGATCCGGGTCAAATAGTGGGGAATGGTGGGATGCCTTAGAGGGAGATATTTAAGGCTGGCACGAGCTGTTTACACGCGAGGCGTTACCCTTTGTGGCCAGCAGTCTTTGTCTTTATCAACATGTTTCCTTTCATCGTAATTACAGAGCATGGCTGGGCGGAGAACGCATAAGAAGAGGCACTAATTGGAGTTGTGCAATCTCGTGGCAGCTCAGTGCCACTGCTGTGTCTGTACAGGCTCCTGTGATTGCTAACTGTCCCCATCCAGCCTTGTCCATGTTGACCTCCTGCTCTCTGGTCACACATGTTACACCGTCATCCCTTTACGTAGTCATATTCATCCAGTATCAGTCAGGAGACCACATCTGCCCGAACTTCAGGGTCTTTCTGTCTTCCTGTACGTTAGGAAGTTTAGGAACTGAGTTTGAAATGGTCTCCTCTGACACCAGTATGATTGCATTTCTTGGCCATTGCAACTTTTCTCTCCTGAAAGTGGTAGTTAACCTAGTGTTTAGAAAATAGAAAAGAAAGGGTTTTTTTTGGGGGGACAGGGTTTCTCTGTGGTTTTGGAGCCTGTCCTGGAACTAGCTCTTGTAGACCAGGCTGGTCTCGAACTCACAGAGATCAGCTTGCCTCTGCCTCCTGAGTGCTGGGATTAAAGGTGTGCGCCACCACCACCCGGCCTCTTCCAGAGGTCTTGAGTTCAATTCCTAGCAACCACATGGTGGCTCACAATCACCATAATGAGATCTGGTGCCCTCCTCTGGCCTGCAGACATACCTGCAGTATAGAACACTGTATACATAATAAATAAATCTTAAAAAAAATGGAAAGGAGTTAACCTGAATAGTAACTGTCTTTAATGGGAGAACAGATTCATTATATGCTAGGTATGTGTAAAGGCCTTCATCAGTAAGTATTCAGCAATGCGCCTGGGTACCAGCATGCTCACCTCTTTAAGTTTTGATTTAATGAAAGGATGGCTGGAGAAAGGTTACAACAGATACAGGCATGGTGGTGCATACCTGTGACCCCAGAACTCTGGAGGTTAAGGAAGGAAAATTTTGAATTCTAGGCTACTTGGACAACATAGCAAGACCCTGTCTCAGAAAACTATACCAGAGCAAGCCAAAACAGAACCAAAGACTGAATCTCATGTCAGCTGCCATGCCGGGCATAACTGCGATGTTACTCACTCTGTGCTGGTTGGTCACCATCCTTGCCCACTGTGGCAGTCGGTACTGTCTGTGCCACTGGCCATGTCTTTGCAACACAAATTTAGAGGCTGGATGAAGATGGAAGAAATGTGAAGTCGTAGAAATGTTCATCTAGAGGAGTAGGGATTATTCATTGTGCCTAAGTCATAATCAGATTTTCTGTGGCTAAACACTCCGACTATATGGTTGATCTTCACATGTGTATGGGGATGCCCAGCAAACTTTTGAGTCCAGACTCGTCCTGAATGAATTGAAGAGTCTTTCACACCTTTCCCCACAACTATTTGCTCTTGTGTACGTCAGAATGGGAACAGATTTACCAACTGTAGCATCATTAAAGGAAGTCCCTGAGAGCCCATGATAAAGGATAACAAATGTTTATTGGGGAACCCTCATGATAAGAAAGTCACTGTGTTTCTCCGCTCTGGGGGCGCTGGGAGCTGCAAACTGAACTCTGACTACCAACCAAGTGAAAGAAGAAAAGGGCTGAGCATGCTTCCTGTCTGTGCATATAGTACCTCAGACCACGCCCTAATGGGCTGGTATCTAAAATGCTATTGACTGAGTTTCAACAATAAACAACTGGTTAATTGCGCGTGTGTGCACTTACACACACACACACACTCACACACATGCACATGTATATACACACACACACACACACACGCCCACACGCACACACCTTCTACCTGAATGCAGCTGTACAAACAAAAACATAGATAGTGTTTCCCCCCGCCCCCAGGGTAGTTGCAGTCTTGTTGTGTCATTCCGAGGGAAACAGCTTCTCTCCTGAGGGTTATAAGAAACAAGCAGCATGAAAATTTTCTTCCTTCCTTGTTGTTGAAGCGATGACATACAGAGCCAGGTTCTTCGGGGTCAGAGAGGATGGAGCCTGAGGGCTGCTTAGACCCATCATACCTTATGGGTATCTGAACGCTGAACTTCAGGGAGAGGAATGGGTGACTCTATGGAGAGGTAGGAGAGCCAGGGGCACAGCTTGATGGGAAAGTTGACAGAGTAAATGGATTTCTTTATTTCTTTATTTGGCATCTAGCTGGGTGGACGTGAAGAGGTCTGCCTCCTGCTCTGATTTTTCTGAGTCTTGGCCTGGGAGTTAATTTGTAGCAACCTCAGCATATTTATTTTGCTCTTCCAGGTGAGGGTCAGTCTCACAGGTATTGAGCCCACTGTGGAGTCAGGAAATACCGATGAGTAAGAGAGTCAAACTGAACGACATTGTTGCCCTTGGCCAGTGGAAGGGTAGCTTGCTGGGTCATAACTCGATCAAGGGTCAGAGGAGGTCTTCTTAGAAGAAATGAACCTGATTAGTGGTTACATCTGCTCCTCTAGGAATAAATACACTTTAAATGGTAGTCACTGAGGGCACCCTTCAGCTGCCCTTACTTTAAAAATTCATCAAGCTCCTTGTATTTATAAATAGGACAGTGGTAACACTTAGTTTACTGTCAGTGAGTCCCCAAGAGGACAGAGAATTTGGTAGTTTGTTGGGCATATCAAATGCCCAGGACACTGAGTGACCCCCAAATGGTTTTGAAAGAAAGAATAACCAGAATGTGCCGGGGATGTAGCTTGGTTGTTAGAGTGTTTGCTTAGCATGTACCTTACACACTACACAACACCAGGGCCTGTGTCCAGCACCAGCTAAAGTCAGATGTGTGCTATACACCTTTGCTCCCACTTCTCCCCATTCCAAGTGAAGGCTGAAGGATCAAAAAGCCAAGGTCATCCTCAGTGTAGCCTGGGGATGCACAAAAATTCATTTCAAAAACTAAAAATACAAGAACACTTCAAATAAGAATTGGATAAAAGGTTTTTTGTTTGTTTGTTTGTTTTTAGTGTGTTCAAAGGCTCTTCTGGGAAATGGGCAGGAAATGGTTTTAGACTTTCTCCTTATTAGCTATCCCCCTAGGTTTTTCTGAGCCCAAGTTTTCTCTCTTGTATAATAGACTATGGTAGAATTTCCCTCTCGGGACAGGGCAGTGGCATGTAAGGTACCCAGTACCAACAGCCCTCACTACAGTAAATGAGTAGGCAGGGGATTGCTGTTGCTCTTGTTGCCAAGGGAGGCAATAAACTACAGCCAGCACACCTTATTTTCGGTGGTTATGCTCTATAACACCACTAAAACCATCAAATTTGTGAATACCGCATTATTCCCAGGACAATAACGAGGTAGTTTCCCGAGAGCCCCTTGTCTCAGCCATTTTTGTTAACCAATGAATGCCTGACTGTCTTAAGTGTGGTTCCTGTTGAAGGCACTGTATCTTATGGGTATTATTGACTAGTTCGCACTGAACTGACCAGTAACGCCGTATCCCATGTCTGAGGAATGCTTATTTCACTACCTATGCTGTGTCCCCACTCAACAACCTCTTAGCATGTAGCAGCGTGAGAGGCAGTGGCTCAGCACTGTGCCGGGAACTGTTTAAGTAGCGGGGTCACCAACACCAGACACAAAGACGCACTGACAGACTGGGAAAGGATGCTTGTCTACAGTAGGGTGTGAGTGTGACTAGGATGGCAGGTCCTAACCTCATTTGACCTCGGTGGGGAGCCACGTGGATTTCTTGCTATTCTAAACATGTCCACCTTTAACTACAAGAAAGCCATAGATGTTGATATTTGGGATTACAGATTCTGATTACCAACTGGATTTGAAAATGGGGAGCCCATAAATAATGGAAATTGACTTTGCTGAAAATGGTCTTCTAGCTGCGATGCTCCTGTAGCTCCAATGTGGTGGGTTGCACCTCAGCCGTGCTAATGAAGGACTGTAGTCTTCATTTGGCCTGTTTGTTGTCTGCTCTAAACATGACCCATCACTGCCAGCTTGTTCATACTCTCTGGGCTTCATTGTTCGGGCATGGTATTTTTGACTTTGGTATTGTTTCTTTTGTTCATTTTTTTTTAGGAAGATGGGATACGAGAGTCAAGCCTTGTGAGGGGAAAAAAAAGACAGAGAAACTATGAGGTCTTTCCTGAAGAATCCAGGAGAAAGCAGACGACATAGAAATGTTCCGAAGTAGCCAGGTCTGGCTCACTCAGGGCCTGGAGTTTACAGGTGGTGGTTTTGATTTCCTCCTGTACTGGAAACCAGTATATTATAGACAGCAGCCATTACTGTAAATGTTGGCTGAGTACTTGTTATTGGTGCTTGGGATTCTTCTAGAAGGAAGCAGAGAGGAACTAGTTTCAGACGCACAATTTACTAAGACAAGAAAACACAAAAAGCCAACAGTAATAGCAACAGCAACCACATCTAGCATTGTAAAAACCCTTATTATGGCCCATGTCTTACTCTGTAGTTTGACTTTTCTTGTGTGTTTGAGTACTGTTGTACTATAAAAAGTGTGTGTTGTACATGCACATGCGCGTGTACCTTTAGTCCTAAAAACGATTACCTGTGTAATTTTCTTCTACACTTTTCTGTGTTAGAAATTAAACTGCCAGGAATGAATAATTTGTACCTCGGTGAATTTTAACCACACCAAGGCATCTGCTATCCAACAGGTATGGTGTGAGCTATTTAAAACGTTTTTATAATATCATTCTCCCGTGAGATTGGCCGGCTCCCATTTTATAGGTGAAGAAATGGAGGCTTGCCTGTCTTCTTCTCCTTGGATATGTGAGGCCACTCAAATAAAGATGGCATCAAGATTTAAACGTAGGGCTGTCCAGCTTGGCCGCTCGGGTCTTTCTCCGTCACTCCTCGGTGGGTGCTGGCTGTGTTGTGGTTCGGAGGGCGTGGCAGGTGTGAGCAAGGTGACAACTCATTGTTTTTGGAGTGGAAAAAGGACTAGGTTTCTGATGAAGTAAAGACCAAGGACTCAGGGTGTGGCTGAACGTTTGGATCCAAGATAAATAGATCTGTGTATTAAAGGTGCTCATAGCATACCTGGATAAAAAGCCCTTTGTTTTCCAAGTTGCTTCTGAAGGAAGAAGGGGAGATAGGTTGCGATGGCTCCCACAGAAGATAGGACGTTGGCTCTTTAACCATTCTCAAGGGCATGGGGGTACGTTGTAGGTTTCCCTGGTTATTAAAGCTGTTCCTTGAATCTTGCTTCCTGACAGCTTCAAACAGTCTTCTTATTGACACACCCAGCGTCGTGTTCCTCCGCTGAACGTGTACTCCCTAACGTCTTGATGTTTTTCGCTAATTTCTCTTTACCCCTCCCCTCCCCAACTTGTTAATTGCTTTTCTTGTGTGCCTTCATAAAGTAGTAGCCAGTGTGTTCCCTTTTGGACTGTTTATCTTTGACATGCCAGAGCTCTTGAAACATCATAATGTTGTGTAATGAGCATAACTTCTGCCTTGACATGTGGGTGTTAAGAGCGTTAGTCATTGTAAAGCATTGAGTTAAATATTTTCAATAAAAGGCTGTAATGATCTAACAGAGAGGAAAGAAGCTATAAACCTCCCAGTTGATGGCTTTCATGGTGAGCCATGTACTTAGTGGGTTCCCCGAGCGAGTTAGGATCCATAGCATAGATGCGCAGACCTTACTCTGCATAGAGAGAGAGGAGAGGGACGGACAGTTCAAAGGGACTTCATTGCCACACATGAAGAAAAGCACCAACTGTTCAGGTTTCCAGAGCTCTTGCTCCCGAGTCTTTATCTGTCACGTATCTCTAACTCCCACAGGAAATGTTCAAGCCTTCTGGGAGACATTATCAATAGGGACTCCTGGGCTGTGTCTTTAGCCTCATTAAAGCCCCTTAGCTCTGTAATAATGATCAGTCAGTGTTGGAGAGCCACCAGGGAGTTCTCGACAGCCCTGTGGAAAGCTGGAGTCTTCGTGAGCGAATGAGAGTGCCTGCCCCTACCAAGTTGGCTTTATGAAGAGTTTTGGGCAGCGTTACTCACCATGAAACTATGTTCCTGTTGCCCTGGTTTATCTCCACAGACATCAGTCCACGGCAGAAGGTTGACTACTTGTCTCTCCGTGTCTCTGGGCATCTGAAGATGGCTGAGGTACATTGCTTTGGTCCTTTCTGGGGAGTGCATCGTGGGCACTGGACTGAGTGTTTACTAAAACACTCAGTTACTAAATTGGTTTGTTAAAATGGTGGGCTGTCTTGTTCTTCGGGTCGAAGTTGTAAATGGGATCGTGGGCTACCTTTCTTTCCTTGCCAGAGATCTTCAGTTGTTCTGTCAAACAAGCTCAGAGCTAAGTACCTTTTTCTTCCTAGAGAGCTTGCAAACTAGGGGGTTGTTTTCTTGTCTGAGCAGTGGCTGGGGCTGCTTTTAAGGTGTCTCATCACTTGATGTTTTCACAGAAGTTCAAGTCAAAGTATGTCACTTCTCGAAATCATTTTCTCTTGGAGTATGGCATCTTGTACATATTGATCACTGTTTTCATGATCTAATAGGCAATTGACATTTCTGGGACTGGAGGCTTTCTAGAAGGGAGATCTGTCCTCGTTGTTTTCCTTTGTGTCTTTCCCTTATAAGTATTATTGATCTCTTGTCCCCCTGTATAAGACATTACATTTCTTTGTCTTCACCATTCCATGAATCCATAGATAAGGACACACTTTTGAATGGGAGCCCAGGAACCTGTTGATGTGGTATCTTTTACCTTTTATGATTATCATCGTTAGCACCTCCCTCCTTCCTGGCAGGGTTCCCTGTCATTTAAGGAGGCAGCAATTACAGGTTTGCTAAAGAAGTTGGCTTCTGCTGCCAAGGATCCTATTAATTATCACTGTATCTCTAATTCGGCCTTCCCAGTGTTGAGAGAAGGCACACACATGTGCGCCTTCTGCGGAGTGGCTGCCATGGCATCTCCATAGCAATCTTTCTGAACCGGTTGTGTGGACTCTATGTTCAGCCAAAGGGCCAGTGTGGCCCTGGTGAGTGTTCTCATCTTTTCTTGTCTAGGTTGCTTGGTTGGTCAGCTTTGGTGCGCTTGGTTTTCTCCTTCTGATTCCGACCTGAGTAAGAGCCCAGGGTTGGCCTTTACCTTGAGAACTTAGACCTATTTCCAGTCTGTTCTTGAACTAAAAATGAGGCAGCTTGAAACCGTGTAAGTGATTTTCCCACCAGCTGCTTCCTCTCCGGGTGAGGAGTGAAGAGGAGACCATGGAATTGACTCTATGCCTCTCTTCCCGAAGGTAATAAGATAGATGTTAACCAGTGCATAATAATGCAGATGTTGACCGGTGTATTCCAGCTACTGCTTCTAGTGTACTGTGTTTGTGTGTGTGTGTGTCCAGGGGGGGGGGGTGTTCTTTATTTAATATTGACTCTTGCTCATTGACTCTCTCATTGCTCAGAAGTGGCTGGATTGCTTTTGTTTGTGTTCAGACACGTTGAGTTCACTTGTTCAGTGAGCACTTTTTTAGAAGTTTCTAGGGCTCCTTTGATCAGGGCTGGAGTGCTTACGCTTCCTTTCCCCCTTTTTCATGTTATTTTTGGCACCGCTGGTGTTGGAAGCCGTGGGAGTGATTCACCGCAAAGTGAATTAATTTTCCACGTTTTCTGATGCGTTCCCCGGTCGCCCCTGTTTCTCCCCCCCACCCCCACCCCCACCCCCACCCCCAGATGACTCTGCACTTACACTGCTGTCATCTTTGCTGGCTCAGACAGAAATGCTGATGTCACTTGGATTTCTTCAATTACAGCTGGTAGGAATTAACAGAAATCGTAAAAGTGTACCACTTCCTCATTTTGCTTCTTTCTGGACTAATTACTGTCCTTTCAAGTCCTCTGGGAGGTTGGGGACTTGGAAGCAAATTCTCTGTCATTGAGTTTAAAAGGCAGTTCTCAAGTTTCTTTTTCTGTGACTCTAGAGATAAGGTCACCCTTAGGATGGAGCCCTGGTGTGACCCCCCCAGTAACCCCAGACTGGCTTCTCACTCAGGATCTTACAGGTTGGGCTGTCAGACCGTCTTCTTGGTGAAGAGTTTCCAACAACTTCCCTGAATTAAGTTTCCTTATATAGAGGATTTTTACTCAACAGGCTCTTGCCAGCTCCAGACTCCTCTTGGTATGAGGTGAAAGGTTCTGACTCATTTGCTAATTTTTTTCAGAGCTTTTGCTCTTTGAGGAGTGCTCTCTTCTGACCCCTCGTTCTCTTGTTTAGACTGTTTGCCGGCCTCAGGCATTTGTTCTGTCTCTGCTCCTGTCTCTAGTAGCTGGATGACTGGGCCTCAGGCTCCCTCTTGTTGGTTGGTTTGAGAGATGGCCAAGAACCTGACCTGGGAATCCCCCAGGCTTTGGATAGGCCGGTGTGGCTGCCACCTGGTGTGGGCATCACGATGACCATGCCCTCTTTGGCTCTACTGATTGAATTGAGCCCCATGGAAGCAGAAATAGAAGGGTTCAGCATTCGCACTTTCCTGTGCAGAGGATTTTGCTTATTTCGTGTATTTAGAAAAAGCATCCATTGGCAAACTGCTGACTTACTATTTTCCCTGGAATGGAAACGATTTGAATTATTTCAATGACTTTTAGCTAAGATTTGTTTGTCTATGGTATTAGTTTTGTTTTCTGGTGTCCTGTTTAAGGCCAGAATGTGGCTTTTTTTTTTTTTTTTTTTTTTAACCTTATAGAAACAAGAAACAAGTGTTCCTTCAGGCTCTGGAATTTTGCAAACCAACATGCATTTAAAATATAGTGTTTATTCCACAGGGTCAAAATAGAAACTCTAAAGTGGAAATTATAGATATGTAAATATTTCTATCTTGGGACATTTGCTTTCTTTGAAAATTTTTCTCTTGATTAAAACATTTTCAGGGCTGGAGAGATGGCTCAGTGGTTAAGAGCGCCGTCTGCTCTTCCAAAGGTCCTGAGTTCAATTCCCAGCAACCACATGGTGGCTCCAAACCATCTATAATGAGATATGGCGCCCTCCTCTGGCGTTTGGGTACACATGGAGGCAGAAAGTTGTATACATAATAAATAAATAAATCTTTTTAAAAAACATTTTCAGATTACAGAGCCTTCCCCTTCACTGTTCATTTTCTCACTAATTGATTTCTCATTTTTTTTTCTGAGAGAAAAGCAAGATTTAACAGCAAACTTGTAGATAGAAATCATGTGTGCATCTTGAGTGTTGGATGTGACGTGGCAGTGGGAACGTTGCTGTTGGCTTTCACTGAATCAATTTAGTTTAATGTTAAGATAAAAGATTTAGTTTAGGAGTATGGAGTAGTATTTGATTATTTGAAAAACTATTAAACCTCGATTCCATATTCTTAGAAAGAGGTATCTTTGTTGAACCTCTTTTTGCTTTGAGATCTGTATATAGTTAGCTGACATTTCCTCTGATAGTGCCAGAGATGTTTGAGTTGAGATTTTGGAATGTCATAGGAGGAGCGGTAGATTAAGCATGAAGTGAACTATAAATTTCACTAGATTGGTGATTGTGCATGCATGATTCTCTCCCCACAAGTCGCACCATGGGAGAGTTAGCAATTCCTTAGTTCATATTGAGCGAATGCATGCATGCATGCATGGATGCATTGGAAATCCTGGTTGTAGGATCAGCTGTGCAGTAGCTAATTGTAGTACCCCGAGTTACTGTTTATGGGGGGGTCTGTCTCTTCTTTTGTCCAGGCAAGGGGAAGGACTAGATCTGGGCTGACTGGGCAGGTTGCTTGCTGTTCCTTGGTAGGAAATGCGAACCTCTTTCTCGCCTGCCTGGGGTCCTTCAAAACTCCAGGAGGTCAGGCTTCTGCCTCCACCACTCACTGTGGTGCTATCTCAGCAGCCTTCTTACTCTGCTTCTTTGCCTTTGAGGCTTTGTTTGTCTCAAGTCAGCGACATTCTGTGACGCTTGTTGGTCAGCAGGTGTTGACCTAACTTATAGCAATGGCAGCAGCATGCACCACTGGCCTTTCTTTCAGAATGTTTTGATATATCAGCACATACATGTACAATTAATCAATAGGCCCAGTCAGCATTCCTCTAGTGGAGGAAGTATGAAGAGATGATGAGATCCACAGTTTCTTCCCTTTGTCCTTTGAGTCCCTTTTATACATGCAGCCTGAGGTTATTGACACCTACTGCATTCTGGACTGTCTGTGCTGGGGATAAAAGGGGAAAGACACCTGATCTGTCTTCTTGCAGCTCACTGTGGCACAAATATGAGGCTAAATCTATAACACTTGCCATGAGTCTAAAAGACAGAAAGGCTAGTTCTTCTGGAGGACCATGGAATGTGAAGAAAAGTCTCCTAGCAAGAATGAACTTGACTTTATCACAGGGAGGGCAGTGTAGAAGAAATGAGAGAAAAGCCTTCCAGGTGGAAGCTCAGCAGGGTGTGCTTGGAGCTCCAGGGAGCAAGGCTGGATCTGTGTAGGTGAAGGACAACACTAGAGTTTCCACTTGGAGGATGATGTGGAACATGGCCAAATCTCTTGTCCTGGTTAGGAAGGTTCTAGATCAGTGGTTCTTAACCTTCCTAACACGTGACCCTTTAATACAGTTCCTTGTGTTGTGGTGACCCCCAACCATAAAACTATTTCATTGCTACTTTATAACTGTAATTTTGCTACTGTTATGAATTGTAATGAGAATATCTCATATGCAGGTTATCTGATATGCAACCCCTGTGAAAGGGCCCTTTGACCCCCCCCCCCACACACACACACAAAGGTGTCATGACCTACAGGTTGAGAACCACTGTTCTAGGTGAACCTTCTTTGTGAGAAATGACGTGTGTTGTGCCACGGTGAAGATGTGCGGTGCTTGCAAGAGGGAGAAAAAACCCTCCAGTCCAGATTTTGAGGGCAGTGAGGACAAAAGTGAGGTTGGCATTTGACTTACTGGTGACAGGAAAGTGATTGCACGTTCATTCATCTCTCAAGTCCTTCATCACCTAGTCAGGAGCATCTTCTGGAGTCAGCATTGTGAGTAAGGCAGACATGGTCTCTCCTCTCTGGAAGCCTCTGCTCCAAGTAGAGAACAGTCTTTGTATTCTCGGCTGGGTAAGCGATCAACATTCTGTTTGTCCACCTTGTCCACACTCATTTCTTCCCTCCAGCTAATTTATAGACTGATGAGATGCTCCTGTGACAAGAGTTGGAAGGTGACGTTCGAGATGCAGATAAGACCCGTGCCTTGCCCTTACATATGCTTGCATGCATGCACAGGATCTGCAGTGAAGCATTTGGGGATTCTTGTAGGCAGATCTGTTGCAGGCAATGTTCCAGACATTTCTCATACTTTCTATGGCATAACCCTGGCTCTTTAACCTGTAATCCAAGAAGAAAAGTCTCAGGTCTTGTGGACCTTGAAGGTGGCCGTTTTCCTGTCTGTGTTCTTCTTGTTGCCAGTGCTTGGGATTTACATTGAAGAGTTAAGAACTGGCCTCGAGGCAGCGAGGCTGACAGAGGTCAGAGAAGTGGCGTATGGTAAAGAGATGTCGTGGTATAGAAATGGCAATCAATTCCTCCATTAAATGGAAATGTTCCCCTAAGGTCCTCATCCAGGCCAGCACTGTCCATAATAATGCAGAGTCAAGGTTCAGCTGACCGAGCGATATAAATTCCTAGGAAGATAAAGCATCAGAGCTCATCACTTCAGGTCGGGATTGCGGCTTTGGCCCAGGAGCCTGCCTTTCCTATTTCGCATGATTGACAGAGGCTGTCGACCGCTGCTGTAAGAGCTGTGGCGTCAGTTTATTCTTGGTTTGAATCTCAGCCGTGTTGCTAAGTAGCTGGGTGAGTCTAGGCGGATGATTAGGGCCCTCTGTTCCTTCCCCTGTGGAGGGAGTGGTGGTTAAGCACGTAAGACCTTTCGTTCAACTTGCCGGGGTTTGTGTGCCGCTCTGTTGCTGCACTACAATGGGCAGTGTGCTGTCTGTGTGCCTTAACTGTCTTATCTGTACAGTGATAACGACAAAGATGATAATAGTAATTCTTCCCTCGTAAGGATGTGTTAAGACTTATGAGAGATTATATGTAGAGAGGGGTTAGCACAAACCAGGCACTTAATTTTCCCTCAGTATTCCTTACTCAGCCATCCTCTCCAGCCTCGTTGTGTTGTGCTTTCTAGAATGTGCTGTAGCACTGTCTTCTGACTGGTATTTTGTTCTATCTGAAAACTAGTGTTGTATAAAATGCACTTGCTGCTATGTGCTTTTCTTGGTGTGCGGTGTGTGATAGGATCTTGTTATGTAGCCTTGGCTAGATTGGAACTCACAGACCAGGCTGGCCTGGAACTTGTGACAGCTGACAGTTCTCTTGCTTCAGCCTTCTGACTATGTGGGATTATACTATGTTCCATTATGCCTGCCTTTTTTTTCCTTTTAAACTTGAGATTTAATAGAATTTCTGGGTGAGGGATACATTTCCCCATTGTAAATAATGTATGTTCAGGTACATTTTAATTTTTAACAGAGAAATTTTTTTAGTGTACATATGTGCCAAGTGTTTTATGGCATGCTTAGAATTAAAAATTGCTTATTTAAATTTAAATGGACAGATAGCCTATACTTTTATTTGCTAAATCTGGAAAGCTAGTTTGGGAACAAGTAAAACCTAACCCTGCACTTTCATTCCTTTATATGTAATGTATATGTATATGTTTATATTACATACACACATATTTGCATATGTAACACATAGAGGGACGTATATATTATTTTTGTCATAATAATATTTATTATGAAACAGGCTAGTGTTTTTATAATACATATGTTTACACATATACATACATACATACCATATTGCATGAAATTCTGAAATGTTTTGACATAGTTTTAACCTAAAAGGTACTGCTAATGATAATGATAGCCTACCGGGTAGATGCACATTCCAGAGAATCCTGATGATCTCCTCACCATTGGAGGAAATTATCTCATTATTCAGAGTCATCTAGCTGAGGAAGAAGGTCATTCCTTAGGGCTGGTCTGGTTTTCCAAGTAGAAGAATAAACACATCCAGTGGTTAGGTTAATATCTTGGAATGATCATTGTATTTACACCCGAAGCTAATGTTTTGAGTAGCTTTGGCCTTGAAGCTATTAGACTAGTTGGCGACTTTGAAAGAGGTTGCATCCAAGATTGAGAGCCTTTGAATTCATTGTTCCGCATGCGTTATTGTGCACACTGGAGAGATGAATGTTTCTGCCTTCAACTTTCGTGTTTGATGGCACTAGAGTAAGAAATGATATTAACAAAAGGCAGGAAAAAATAAGGTCATAGTCTATGGCAGGTCAAGCCATGTCCCAGTGGTTGAATGTAGGCAGTAACTAATTGTAGACACCAAATAGATTAGAAACAGTTTAAATTAGATGTGGATTCTTGGAGGGTACTATTCGAGAGAACTAGACAAAAGATGAGAATAATTTCATTTGGGAAATGAAATGTTCTATGTATGGAGTTAGTATTAGCGAGTACCTGGAAGTGTCCACAGTTTGAGGTAAACATGTTACTTAAATGCTACAAAAATCCACCCAGCACCCAGTGTCTCCTGCACACCTCCTCTCATGTGTAGCTGCTGATGGTATAGGATACCCTCACTCGACCCGCGATAGGTGGAGCTGAATGTATTCCATGTTGGGTTCCTAAGTATTCATTGTGGACCTGCTGTTTTCAGGTCTGAAATGGCTGGAGAGACTTTGACAATGTTTAGGGACTCTTACTTGGTTACTTCATCCCACTAAAATGCATAAAGTGACCTCGGATTTAAATTGGGCAGGAAGATGCCATGAGAGGCCTCTTGTGAGGCATCCTTGCTTGAGGTGTTTGTTTAAATAACTTTGAAAGCCAGCTTACCTCATTTCCTGTTGGGATGGCAGTTGTTTATTAGACTTGGGCTAAGTCACAGTTAATAGGCTTAATGGTTTTGAATGGTCCCAAATAACTAACTCTCTATCAGGGTGCCATTTGTAACCAGGGAGGATTCCCCAAATGGGGCACGGGGCATACAGAGCTGCCTGAAAGGGCCTCTCATCATCCTAGACCTCACTACAGAAAACAAGAGTCTGGAAATAAAGCATTGAAATTGCAGTCAATGCTAAAATATGTCCAACAACTCTTTTGTTACTTAACAACCACAGCTATTCCATGTGAAGTTAATGCCATTTAAAAATGACCCATCTTTAGAGCTTACTGTGAGCAGCCCTACTCCTCTAGCAAAAGAATGAAATAGCGTGGCAGAGAGCTCATCTTGGTTAGATGTGGTGTGGGGAACTGGGCTGGGTAGCCTGCTCTCTGAATGAGTGGGGCTGCTGGGAAAGCTGGGAATGGGCATAAGAAACTGTGCCAGTTTTCAGGTGACATGTTTTAGATTGGCAAGCTCTAAGCTAGAATGGAAATTAGCAAAGCATTGGGGGTCTCCGGTGTATTATTTTTGTCCATTAGGACTGGTGTGTGGGTCTCAAGTCCAGGCAGGTTAGTTGTAGTGGATGTTTTGGCTATTTCAGGTACAAGTGTGGTGAGATGAGGCCTGGATCAAACCTTTATTGGTTTATTAAGCATGAAAGAACATAACTGCTTATGTAAGTTTGGGCCTGGCTTGACTGTTATTGTTTTTTTCCCCTTGATGGCCAGGCCAAATATTAGGTAGTTTAAATATCTGCTCATGGTTCTTACTGCTTTATTTTTGGCCATGCTTAATCTCTCCCTTTACATATCCATCATTAAGTTATAATTGAAGGTTCATGTTTTATATTTACAATGATGCATGGAAATTGAGCTGTGCCAGCCATTCAGACTTAACGGCAAACGTTGGCTTGTGCCAGAAAGTTTCTGAAATCTGGCTCTTTCTCGAGGGTGTTCAGTCAAAGCGGTCCATCTCTCTTCCTTTCAGGCTGTGACTGTGCCGAAAGTCACTACAGCTTCAGTGCGTGTGGGTATGTGGAAGAATGTCTCAGTCCTGATAGAAATACAGTGAGATGCTAAATTGGTGGAATATTTGTACCCATGGAACTTTCCTGTGTGTGTGTGTGTTGACATATAAAACTAAATACACACAAAGAAACAACTATATCAGTGAACTATACATATGTACTAAATGTCAATAAATGTTTGGGAAAAAGAGAAAGCATGGGTAGGTTTACAGTGATTTGTAATTTAAAACCGAGTGGACAAGGAAAGACCTGATAAGAAAATGGCAATTGAGGAAAGGCCTCAAGAAGGTCAGAATGAGGCAGGGTGGCACTGAGGGCAAAGTATAACATACAGCAGGGGTGGGTACATGGTCCCTGAACAGATGGGACTCATTCAGGAAGAATGTCGTGACCATGCAACCTGGGACAAGCTGAGCAAAATGAAAAACACTCGAAGTAGAGACGATGGTCAAGGGTGGTTAGAGAAGAAATGTGATCTGGCCAAAGGCAGGCCCATGGGGTCTGTGATGTCTTAGCATTTTTCTTACTATAAATGGAAAACCAACGTAAACTTCTTGCCAGAGAAGTAACAGGGTTGATAATATAGACAGTGGTCCAGTGTGGTGGACACAATGGTAAAAGAATTTGGAGATCATGAGCCAGCAAGATGGCTCAGTGGGTAGAGGTACTTGCTATCAAGCTCCACCAGTCTAGATTGATCTTCAGGACCCATGTCATGAAAGGAGAGCACCAATGCCCACAATTATCCTACGGTGTAAACTTATACTGTGGCACATGCTTGTGACTATGCCCCCCTCCACCCCCAACAAGAATCTGGAGATCAGCTAAGCCATGGCTTTGTCCCCCATTAGAGGCAACAATATTCAGCATTCTTTGATTTTTCTCTTCTTGCAACACAGTACTCTTTTTTTGTTTGCTTGGTTTTTTTTTTTTTTTGTTTGTTTGTTGCTTTGTTTTTCTAGTCCCGTTGTAGAAGTCCTGACTATCCTGGAATTCAAGACCAGTCTGGCCTTGAATTTACAGAGATCTGCCTGCCTCTGCCTCCCACGTGCTGGGATTAAAGGTGTGGGTTACCACCTTTAGTTAAAATTAAAACCTCCACTTACAGCTCCTTTTTAGTGGCCTTCTAGCCCCGCTGGATTAGCATCCTCATCCTAGTCTCAGGGATGCTGAATGTTCCGTATACATGGCTGATTATGTTTCACTTTGTGCATAGAAAGCTGGATCACTAATGTGTAAATGATCTTATTACCCCTTTTAATTTTTGAAAAATATTCCTATAACTATCTCACATTGAAAACCTTACAAATTATGAAGTAGGTTTATATGTTGATTTTAAAGCTTGCTTGCAGGTGAAATCTGTGGGGAATCGCAGGTCTTAGCCATTATCTGTAACCTTAATGGTTTATGGAGCACAGAAGATAAACTTCAAGTTTTTGTTTTTGTTTTGTTTTGTTTTTGTTACACTGAGCTATCACCTGGTACACAGTAATAAACAGGACAAAAGTTCTCAAAAGTTGAGTAAGAGGAGATGGTCTGGGTTAAGGCAGAACCCTAGTCATCTCAGAAGAGAAGGAAAGAAGGGCTGGCTAAGTGGAGGCCTGTGAGATCCGGAACCATAGTTGATGTTTAGATATTTCTTCCCACCAGTATTCGAGAGGCTGTTTGCAACATCCACTGAGCCCCAGTGCCACACAGGGTAAGATGTGCCAGGACCTGGCAGATTCTTCTGTAGCCTTGAGCACTTTGGCTCCTCCCCAAACTGGCATCATGCTGTTTAGCACATCAAGGGCTGTAATTAACCCTCTCTAGAGGCTGTATAGGGGCCATCTTTTAGTACTCTAGACTATCCTTGGGGAATCTCAGCCCTCTCCCTCCTCTCAGAACATTTCTTCTGCTTTCTTTGCTGTTCTGGGGCCAAGTGGAGAAGTCCTTCCTTCTCCTTGCCATGTCTTCAGGCCTCTGTGTGAACTGTCAGGGGCCTGTGGGTCCCAGTCATGTCACCAATGGTTGGATTCAACCCGTTTCTCCTCTTCTGTGGATTGGGTTTTTCTCAGGAAGTCCAGAACTAAGTTTCTAGGTCAAGAATTCTGGAACAGCTTTCTAAGAGATAAGAGGTCTGCCGTTCTCCCAGGCTGGTTTTTTGACTGATTCCTGGTTGATACTGTGGAGTGAGGCATGGGTGAGGAGAGTGATCATTGCTCCAGGGAGGGCTTCCACTCTCAAAAAGGTGAGGCTTGGGAGCTGCCCCTGTGGTGATGCTTTGGAGGCAACTAACTCTACTTCTAAGTACTGTCACAGAGTGGGTGGGAAACTGAGGGCAGAAAAGGTGAGGGGCCTGCTGGAGCTGGAGATCTAGATGAGTCTCCCATGCAGAAGTCCTTGTCTCTGCCATGGCTTCCTTTTCTTTTTCCTCTAAACTGCAGGCCGTGGCAGGCCTCCTTGCTGCCATCTCCCACACCTGCCCACCACTCCTCTGTTTGCGTCCTGTAGCATCCTCAGTGCAAAGGTTGCTTCTTCGCTTCCTGTCCCCCTCCTCTGACTTGGGCTGCCATGCCCTTCCTTTATGGAACCTGATCTTTTTTACTTCTGTGTTCATCTGTGTATTCAGAGTCTGGTTTCTACCTCCATGAGGCCAGAACTCATAGCGATTATGTTTACGATTAGATTTCTAGAGGCTAGACAAGACAAGGGTACAGATAGACACTGTAGAAATATTTGTGGGTTAAATCAATCCTTCCATAAGCAGGGGATTAGATGGTGGAAAGGCAAGCTTCATGTTTTCTCTTACTTATGTACATGAAATGACTGTGCCTACTCTAGCTTAGACTAACAACTGTTAACCATTTGGATATTATACAAGGATATAGGAGATGTGATTTCTGTCCCTAATATGACTCAGTCTGTGGCTTTGTGGCATTTTTATTAAGATCGTCTTGGCACAAACCAGAACTTAGTGAAATCATACAAATCTGCATTCTTTAATTGGTGTGGCCTGACACGCTAGGCTATGATTTATCTATTTATTTAACTACAGTTGTGTTTTTGCTCCTTACTTCTGTGGGCTTTGGTGCAGTTTGGGCACCCTATTGTACTTAACTAAAAACAATAGAAAAAGCATTGGTTGTGCTTTCCAGGCTCCACAGAGGGTTTCTGTTTTGAGAATGGAAGGTTGTTTTGATTGTAGATTGAAACATTTAAGAGGTAGGTGTAAACAGAGACTGCACTTTTGTTTCCTGGCCACCCAGACCCAAATTATCACCTAGGAACTATATTAATTACAGCACGGTTTGGCCAATGGCTAAAGCATATTCCTAGCTAGCTCTTATATCTTAAATTAACCCATTTCTATTAATCTGTGTATCACCATGAGGCTGTGGCTTACCAGTAAAGTCTCACGTCTTTTCCCTTGGTCAGCTACATGGCGTCTGCCTGATTCTGCCGCCTTTCTCCCTGCATTCAGCTTAGTTTTCCCACCTAACTATATTCTGCCCTGCCATAGGCCAAAGCAGGTTATTTATTAGCCAATGCTAATAAAACATATTCATAGCATACAGAGGGAAATCCCACATCAGGTAAGAATAGAAAACTAAACAGTTATTTCACCAGAAAAAAAAAATCAGGATTTTTGACTATATCTATATATCAGCTGTGGACTTCATTTCTGAAACCAAATGCCTCACATATTGATAGAAACAAGATGGCTTCCTCCTAGAGGAGTGGGCGTGTTCGATGCATAGAGAAAATGCACATTGCTTTACAGGGCATTGACGTGTGCATCTCAATGGGATATATGAATAGTCGTAGCCTAAAGTACATGAGCTGTGAGCTTGTTTAAAGAGCTGGAAAATCTGATGTATGCTGTTTCCCAGCCATTCATGCTTGGGATCACAGTGAAAACTAGATGTTGCTGTTTTATGTTTACTCAGATGACATTTGTTAGCTGAGTGATTCTTAGTTACTTAGTTTGCTTCTTTGAGCCCCAGAGCCCTCACCCATAAAGTGGAACGGATATTTAAAAAAAAAAATCAGTTGCCTTCAGATATTGTGATGATTTCATGAGTTAATGAATGGGATCAGCATACCCCCTCTCAATATTATTATTTTGTAAGGGGACAGTGTCCTGGATAGGTAGTGGGTAGTTAAGTAATGGACTTTGGAGGGGCACTCCCCTAGGTTTCAATCCTGCCTCTGTGGCTCACTGGCTTAGCCACCTTTTGTTAACACTAGTCTGTGCCGTGGATGGTTTCTCTGTGTAGAGGAGCAATAAGATAGCTCTGCTACATGGGGTTTTCCAGCAGATGAACTGAGTTAGAAGTTGTCAAATGCTCAGAACAGCTCCTGGTATCTGCTAAGTGCTGTGCAAATGTTTTCATTATGGTTGAGAGGCCTGAGCTTGGCTCCATCACCACACTGGAGCCAGGAAGAAGAGGCTCTGTGAGCCTCAGCATCATTTTATAATGCAGGGTGACTGTGAAAGTCCACATGAGAAATCAGTGAGATGTGCTGTTTAGCCCAGGGTTAGAACATGGACTACTCTGTGTGTTCATTCTTCTTCTCCTGTCATAAAACATCCGGCAAAGAATGTAATAAAGGAAGAAGTTATTTGGGTCCATGGTTTCTGGGGGTCCTCATCATGGCAGGGATGGTATGGTAGCAGGTTGAGCCCTAGTAATGATGAAACAGAGAGAGATGGACACTGTGCTTTACCTGTTTCTGCTTTTGATCCAGTATAGGATAGTGCTGCCCATGTTCATGGTGGGTCTTCCCTCCTCTGCTAAACCTCAAGTCCAGAGGTGTGTCTCCTAGATGACTCTGAATCCCATCAAGCTGACAATGAAGATTAACCCTCACATTAAATAGGCCTTAGAATGAACAGAAAAGGAATGAACACACAGTTCTAACCCTTGTAGTCCATGTTCTAACCCTTGGCTAAACAGTTAGCACATCTGTCTGGTTTCTCACGTGGCTTTTCACAATCACCCTGCATGAACGTTTCTAAGACTTTTCTTATAATTGTTTCCACTATTACTATTTTAGCTTCCACTGTTTGTATTGCTATGGCTACCATGTTATATTCAGCTTTGCATTTGAAGATAGATTTCCCCAACATGATAGCAAAATGAATATGATGAAGTGGACGTTAATATTGAGGTTTGCTTCTTCCTGTAACTCATGGCATAGTTACCCAAATAAATCCCTTTGGCACATTGAAAGGTATCTAGTGAAAGACTTATAATCAAGCATGTATAATTTTATGTAACAAAAGATCAGAGGGTCAATGGTGTGGGAGATCCTTCTGTCTATGTGTTACTTTTATTGATTAATGAATAAAGAACTGGTTTGGCCTATAGCATGGGAGAAGGAAGGTGGAGTTGGAGAGATGCCATGGAGCTGCCAGAGTCAGACATGCTGAAACTTTGCCAGTAAGCCACTGCCACATGGTGATACTCAGATTAATGGAGATGGGCTAAATTAAGATGTAAGAGTTAGTCAATAAGATGCTAGAGCTAATGGGCCAAGCAGTGTTTTAATTAATACAGTTTCTGTGTGATTATTTTGGGTCTTAGCTAGCCAGGCGGCTGGGAACCAAATAAGCAACCTCCTTACAACAGGTCAGTGTTAGGTATAAAGCTATCTAGTCATGGAAAATGATATAGAAAACAATGGGAAATAAAATTTCCGAAAAGAGCAATAAAAAGTGAACATATAATCTTTAAGTCAAGTCTATCTATTTCCTGTGTTGACTAGGGTTGAGCTCATAAGGACATAGCTTAAATTTCCAATGTCAAGTCCTCTATGGCTGATAGTCATGCTTCTTCAGGGAGTAAATAACTACCAATTCCAGTGTTGTTAGCATTTTCCATGCTAGTCATTTGGGTCGTTGTCACTACAATCACTATATTTAGACCTTTGCATTGTTTTGCAATATGTCTTTAAGTTCAGCTTCCCCTTTTATTTTAGTAAGAATATAAGACAATGACACACCAAGTAGAACTCAGAGTGATGAATGGTGATTGGGACATCTAGAACTTTGACTGTAGGTCAAACCTGTAGATCACGATTCCTTTTGGGGGAGTCAAACAACCCTTTTGCAGGGGCCATCTAAGACCACTTACTTGCACATCAGATATATACATTACAATTCATAATTATAGCAAAATTACAGTTATAAAGTAGCAATGAAAATACTTTTAGGCTTGGGGGTCATCACAGCATGAGGAGCCGTATTAAGGGGTCACAGCATTGGGAAGACAGAGAACCTCTGGACTAGCATTTGACTGGGAGTCAGTCACCTGTGCTTTCGTGAAAGGGGAAGACTTGCATTCAGCCATTAAATAGGCAAAGAAATGGAAGAGTACAAATCTCTGAGGACTAGATACCTACGTTACAACATGGAAGGGTTGATAAAGTTCCTAAATTAGGTGTTTTGTAGGGACATGGCAACTGAAGAGGGCTAAAGAGATAGCTCAGTGGTTAAGAGCACTGACTGCTCTTCCAGAGGACTAGGGTTCAATTCCCAGCACCACATGGCAGCTCACAACAGTCTGTAACTCTCTTGACTTTGTGGGCACCAGGCACACATGTATTACACAGATAAACATTGAGTCAAAACACCCACATGTATCCAATAAAATTAATAAATCTTTTTAAATGAGATATCTTCCTTTAGGTTTATGAAGATATCTTTAGAGTATGTTCTTAATTGAAGGCTAGAATGTAGGGTAAAGATGAACATGGGTTTATTGAGATTGGGCCCCAAAATTGTAGCACCTTTAAAGCCATGATAGGAGTGATGGGCTTTATTCCAAGGCTAAGAAGGAGGCACAGGAAAGTTTTGAGTAGGCAAGATGGAAGTCCTTCATGTTTCTGAAAGGTCTCTGTGACAGAATTGAGGAGACCAATTGCAAGGAGTGGTGATGGTACCTGTCAGAGGAAGTGCAGGCAGGGGACTCACGGTGGCCAGGGAGATGGAGAACAGTGGGAGAGAGGGAGAGGTACCAGGGAGACAGGGTCATAGCTAGGATGACTGACAGTACACGCAATGGTGGGACAAGGGGAAGAAAGGATGTAGTTAGATTTCTCACGTGGGCAAGTGGGAAGAACAATAGCACTGTTCATAGTGATGGCTGTTGGGAGAGGCAGATTGGGGAGGGCGGACATTCTTTGATCATGTAGGTGATGGAACAGTTGTCACTGAGGCGGCTGTAAGAGAAGACCTGCCTAGGGCAGATTTTGTGTATTAATCTGGTTTTCATTTTCATCTGTGAAGTGTAATAGCCAGTTAACAGCTGTCTAAATAAAAAGGAGCTCAGTTTTCTCTGTACAAGAAGCTCCGGAGTCTATGACCAAAGCAATTACTTTGGTCACTCCATCAGATCAGAACCAGCATTGATCTTTCTTGGCTTTTAGCTAATGTTTGTTACCTGGTGATGGTAATATGACATCCCATTTACTTTAAAAAGAGGGAAAACACCAAAGAGATAAGAATAGTAGCCAGGAAACCAAACTTCCAAAAACTGCTTCCAGAAACTGCCAGGAGGTCGTGCCTTCATGGCCTTCTTGGTATCCTGAGCAAACTGTGGTCCTTGTTAGTGTGAAGTTTCCGTGAACACATTTGCTCTCAACTCCACTGTAAATCCCACATTACAGTTTCCCATTAATATGTAAGTGATGGAGTTTGTATAAAGTGTGACGATACTTTTCTTAGAACCTTCAGACACAATCAGCTCTGAATTGTCTTTACAAATGTTAAATACAGCCTTTCTCAATATGATAATAATCTTGACCTACAAAAGACATGCTTTTCCCCTCAAAGATATTCCCAAATCTTCCATAGTCTTCAGTCCTCCGCAGACCTAAGTCCAGAGCGAATGTGGAAAATTCCACTGGGTGTTCACCAAGTGATATGCAAGTCAAAGCAGGGGACTCAAGATGGAAAATGTCATACCCTTGACTTTTGTCTCTGTGAGGACTAGAATTATTCTGTGTTTAAAAGTAGAGAATGAAGTGCTTGTTTATTTGTTCTGAAGGTAGTATTATTTAATGTTATGTCAGCATTATAAGGCGTGAATATTTGTTCTCGTCTCCACTTTGATTCAAGACTCTCTCATCAGTGAACAGACCCAGAGTTCTGAAAGTGACTATTTTAGGTAACCGTGATTCTGAAGATACCTACTGTCTAGTCCCAGAAGAACAGCAGAAACAGCAGACAGTTAGAACTAAGACCCTACTGTTTACACTAAGTAGGTTTGGGAATGTTCTGCAGCCTCTCTGGACTGCTTGCTTCTTTTCCTGAACCTGGGCTGACATGTAACATGACGGGGGCTTGCTTGGGGTTTATGTCCTCCCCAGTTCCCACAGCCTGTAAGCCCCCAAAGAAAATCACACAGAGAGTCTGCATCTGTAATAATAAGGAGCATGTGACCCCTTTGTTTCACCATTCTGTCACATGAGTGCCTGCTTAGGGGTTTCTGTCCTGCCCAGTTCCCATCCACAGCCTGCAAGTCCCAAAGACAATCACACAGAGGTCTATATAAGATTATAAACTGATTGGCCCATTAGCTCAGGCTTCTTATTAGCTCTTGTAGCTTATATTAACCCATTATTCTAGTATATGTTAGCCACCAGGCTTGGTACCTTTCTCAGAGGGGCAGGTGACATCTTGCTTCTTCGGTGGCCTGGGCTGGACTGACAAAGGGATGGGCTTCCTCCTTCCCAGCATTCTCCTTTTCTCATTGTCCCGCCTCTATTTCCTGTCTGGTTGACCCACCTATACTTCCTGCCTGGCCAATCAGTGTTTATTTAAAATATGATTGACAAAATACAGACAATTTTTCCACACCACTGATATATAGATGGCTATATCCAGCAGCGCCTTGGAGGCAAGGATGTGTAGGACACACTGAGAGTGTAAGTAAAAGGAGGAAAGAGGAATGTACAAGATATTGTACAGAGGGAATTTAAAACTGTCTTTTGGATGGTGAAGGGGAGTTGCAGTACAACTGTACACATCTCTGGTATGCTGGTACACAGTGTGAACAGTGTGTGAAGCTTCAACCCCAGTGTGCAGATGTGCAATGTGAGCAGAGTGTGAAGGCTTCAACCCCAGTGTGCAGATGTGTATTACAAACAGTGTGCAAAGGCTCCAGGGATTTGTTTTCAGTAAGGGTTAAATGAGAGACTTGACAGAATGTCTGTCTGAGGGACTTGGAACCTTGTTCTGTAAGTAAGGTGGAACAACTGAGGACTTTAAGAAGGTTCTTATAAATTTAATTTTGGAGGAAAATGGAATTCATGAATCTGAAGTTACAGGCTTTTGATACTTCCATAGATACTTTGAGATAACCATCGATTTTACATGCAGTTGTAAGAGGTAATGGAGCTGGGCATGGTGGTGCACACCTTTGACACCAGCACTCAAGATGTGGAGGATATAGATCTCTGAGCTGGAGGCCAGCCTGCTCTATATTTCCAGGCCAGCAAGAGCTACGTATTGAGATCCTGTGTCCTAGTTAGGGTTCCTATTGCTATGAGGAAACAACCATGTCTAAAAGCAAGCTGGCAAGGAAAGGATTTATTTGGCTTACACATCCACATTTTAGTCTATCACAGAAGGACATTAAGATAGGAACTCAAACAAGGCTGGTGCAGAGGCCATGGATGGGTGCTGCTTACTGGCTTGCTCATCATGGCTTACTCAGCCTTCTTTCTTATAGAGCCAGGACCACTAGCCTAGGAATGGTACCACCCACACTGGGCTGGGTCCTTTCCCATTCATCACTAATTAAGAAAATGTCCCATGGTTGGATCTTCCTTTTTCTTTTAAACTACGTCCTTTACTTTTTTTTTTTTTTTACCAAGATCACGTGTTAACAATGTAAAACACAGCACAACTTCAAAAGTTCCATGGTCTTTAAAAGTTTCAACACTTTAAACGTTCAGAATGTGTTTAAAAACCCAAAGCCTCTTACTTATGGGTTCCTGTAAAATCCAAAACTAAATCGCATACTAATTCCAAAGTGGAAGAACCAGGGGCAGTGCTAATCAGATTTAAGTAAAACCAAACTCTAGTAGTATAGTTGGCTCGGCATTGGCATCTGGGACTTTCTCACGAACTTCTGGGTCCAAAGGGCTTGAAGAGCTCCATTTCTGTCGCCTGGAGACCTGGAGCACACACAGCTAGGCTCCGGACGACTCCATTCCATCTGTCACTGCTCTTGGTGGCTAAACCACAACAGCCCTGGCATCTACAATATTATGAGACTTCGCCTTCGCCAATCTCATTTTCTGGCTTTCTTCAGGGACTCTCACCCTACCACATGGTTCTAAGCCTCAGCTTCTTTTCATGACCTCTTCAGTCTTGTAACTTCCATGCCTCTGGAATCAGGGTCACACAAGAGACTCCAATACACTGCTAAATTAAGCTGCTTATTTTTTTTTTAATTTTTTATTTATTTATTAAAGATTTTTGATTCTTCCCCGTCACTGCCTCCCATTTCCCTCTCCCTTCCCCAATCAAGTCCCCCTCCCTCGTTAGCCCAAAGAGCAATCAAGTTTCCCTGCCCTGTGGGAAGTCCAAGGACCACCCACCTCCATCCGAACTGCCTAGGCTCCCACAAATAGGCTGCTTATTTAAGATGCATCTTTGGCCCTGTTGCAACATGGCTTTCCACAGTTGGATCATGTGGAGACATTTTCTCAGTTGAGGTTCTCTCCTTTTGGATGAGTCTAGCTTGTGTCAAGTTGACCTAAAACTAACTAGCACACCCTGTCTGAAAAACAAAGTTACTGGGGCACCCATGCGCCCTTCATCCAGTTCCTCCCATGGTAACACTGAGTTTATTGCAACCTGGAAATGAGCCGATGGCTGTTGAGGGAAGCCCATGGTTTGTCAACAGCTGTGCTGTTGTTTGTTCCTGGGATTCATGCCTGGGATGAAATGGAAACCATGGGATAACACGGACACAGGGATGCCCTTCTGGGCTGCTGCAGTCGTCCAAGGTGGCCTGAGACAGTGACAATGGCCGTGGCTATTTAAGGAGTCGCCTCAGGGTCTGGCGGAGCCCTGGGGATGCTGAGAGCAGCTGGTTTCTGAGGCACACACAGGATTGCCGGTTTCATTGAAGGCTTCCTGTTACGGTAACATGAAAACTAACACAGTTTTCTTTACTTCAGGGATGTGTGCATCACCCCTAAAAAGCAGTTGGTAGACTTCAGACAGGTTACCATAGTGCAGGACTTTGGGGTTAGGGGGAACATGTCAGGGAACGGCACAGACTGTTCAGTGCACAACCCGAGTAAGCCATGCATGAAGGCCCAGACGTGGAAGATTATCAGTCTGCTAGAATAATCTACAGAATTGTTTATGGGCCTGATTCTTAAGAAGAACACATGAATTTCTTCTGTGAACCCTCGCCTGTAGCATCACCAGCTCTTAATTTTTTAAGTGGGTATTAATCAGTAGATGGCAAGGCCAAATGATGTTTACACCCACACACTTGACCCTCATGCTGGAATAATGGTAGCTAGCTTTTATTGAGTACTTATTATGCGTCAAGCAGCCTGTGTGCATTATCCAGTTTGATCTTCACAACAACCCCATTAGTGACTGTTATTCTTCTACTGAACAGGCAAAGGCACTGAGGCTCACTGGGGCCACGTGACTCGAACTCAGGACTTCCTCATTTTTAAGTCTGAGCATGTGCCGGGCAGTTTTAGGGTATGATGGTATGTCAGAGTATTCATTGTGCCAAGTTTCTTTCCTTGTCGACCATCCCTTGTTTCTACATCATTCCCCTATTGAGTACTCTCAGCCTATTTTGCTTTCTCAGTACCTTTGACCCTTTGCCAAGTAACCGTCGGTACTTCAAGTAGGCTTTTGCTTTCTTTTATTGCTATCTCCTCGAGTGACTGTAGGACTATTTACTATGATCTAGCTAAAATTAAAATGGTAAATGCTTAAGGAGATTCCACTCCAAGTGAATTTCACAAGTTCTTAAGAAACCATGGACACTAACTCGCTGCCTTGACCCAGAACCCAATGTACCAGGTGAGGAAAGAAGACTAGTATTTCTTCTTTCCCAGGTAGATGTCAGAATATTCTTTACCCATCTTAGGGAAGTTCACTTAAATTCATGGTTGTCTTCCCAGATGCGAGAACAATTCTGGCTTAGAAGCAGAGACCCAGGGGTCACTTGGGCATCCTAGAGAATTCCAGATGCAGAAGAAGGAAGCTGACATGCTTCTTGCCTCTCTGACCCATCCTTCTGTATTACATTTCCCACAATGTGAGAGGAGCAGTCTGCTGATGACTTGGTTCCTACTGGCTGGCAGTTTTTTTTTTTTTTTTTTTTTTTTGGATGGGTAGAGAAGAAGGTGCGGTCCTTGCTTGGTTCTTCAGTTGTTTAGTCAAAGATAAATATATGCAAAGGTGTATGTGTCTGTGCGTGCGAATGCTTGCGTGCATGTGTGGATATGTCCTTTGAAAAATGTTGTCTTGTTTTATTGTTTTCAATAACACAAAGAATGGCTGAGGTCCTGCCCTCTCACTTGCCTAAGGAATATGGGATACTCTATTTTATTATTTATTATATTTATATTATATATTATATTTATTATTTATTTAGTTAGGTTTTTGTGAGACAGGGTCTCTTATAGTTCAGGTTGGCCTCACACTTGCCTGGTAGCTGAGGAAGACCTTGAACTTCTGATCTTCCTGCCTTCAGTTCTCAAAATGCTGAGATTGTGGCCTGTGTTGCCCTGCCTGGCAGAGCTGCAGGATGTTTTATTACACCCACCTACAAAGTTCCGAGTTTAAATCATCTGTGGTATTTATTTTGGAGATCCAAATACAGCGCCGTCCAAAGCATAGTTTGAGAGCCACTATGTCAAAATGGCCTGTGGTGCAGTGACAATCCTCAATTCCTGGGTCTCAGACTCCAGCTGTCTTGACCTGAAGGCTGCGGGTAGCTAATGTCGCCCCAGTTGACTCTTTCCCAGGGTTGGAGAGAGTAGCCTGGTGTTATCAGAATGAGGACAAAGATGGACTTCACGCTTGTCCATTTTTTTCCTTCCTATTTTCACGGTGCAATCTTCCTTTCTTACCCCCCCCCCCCAAAGTAGAGGAAGTGACGGCAAGGGTTTATCTAGAGGCGTCTGTTGTTACTGTTAATGAAAGGCTTTTGTTGCATTACTAGAATGGCATTTCAATTCCTTCCTTTCCTTTGTGGTCCATACAAAAGGAGCTATTGGGCAGAAGATTTCTCTCCCCCTCCCCCTTTCTCTTCTTTCTCTTTATTTGTACCCACTCTTATTTTTCTCAGATCTGCAGGGAAGAACAACATTCTGTTTGTCTCTCAGGATGAACCCTGCCTTTCTTGGCTAAGTGGGTATTGTCATGAAGGCCTGACCGTGGCTTGCTAGTCTTACTTGCCATAAGTCAGAGAACTCACTGAAAACATCCTCATTTCCAGGGAACCTTTAGAGGAATCAGAACTCTTGGAGAGGCATCTTGCTAATTCTTTAGTGCCTCAGAGTCACAGAGCGAGTGACTTAATCCACCTTCAGTGGATTAAGGTCTGAACTGAAAGTGTTCTGGTAGGGTGGAATCCCTTCACCTGGAGAAAGCCCCTGATTAAGGGTTCTGCAGTAGAAGCTGGTCCCCATTTCAGTCCATGGAACTCACTAGTTAGATTCTTAGAGATGAGTGATTCTGGGTGATTTGGGACTCCCTAAAGACTTGTGAATGTAGACAACATTACAGAGGTAGGTTCTTTGTTTACAGAGGGCTCCATAACAAAGAAAACGCCAGTTTGGGTGTTATCAAGTTCAAGGAGTATGTGCTGTGATTTCTTCCAAAGTGTCTCCTCTGGTTCCTAACCATTTGACCTTGGATTATGGGGAGGGATTGCCATCTGTTTGGGCTGTGCTGGTAGTTTTGTTTTGCTTAATAGTACAGTCTTCCTATCTTGCTTCTTCCCAAAAAGCCTTCATATTGGCTGAGAACCTTTGACTGCAGAGCTGTATTGTAGAGTATATTTCAGGGTGTTTAGCAATGAGGGCCTGGAACATTCCTTAGGAGGGCTGAGCAGGGCAGGCTGAGTGGAGCCGTGAGTCACAGCGTGCTGGGGCAGTGGTGTTCCTGGAATAATAACAGTGGCAGTGGCAGCAGCCACAGAAGCCCTTTATTGGCAGCAGCCAGAATTTATGGAAGCTTCCAGGGTGCCTGGCCCTCTGCTAAATGCCTTCCCTACATTATCTCATTTAAATCAGAACAGTTTCATAGACCAAGAGCATCTCTTGTGGCAGCCTTGTAGATAATGATCTCAAAGTCACGTGACTACTAGGAAGTAGGAATGGGACCATGAACCTTGATCTCTAGGACCCGAGAATTCCTGCATTTAGCAATAGTAAGTACCATGTCTTTACCAAAAAGGGAGGGGTGGGAACAGGCTGGTGAGATGGCTTAGTGGGATAGAGGTGTTTGCCACTAAGCCTGACAACCTGAGTTCAGTTTCCCAAGACCCATGAGATGGAAGAAGAGAACCTATTCCCATATGCTGTCCTCTGATCTCCACACACATATGTGGCCCACATGTATACCCTAATAAATGTGATTAAAAATTATGTAGAAAGAGAGATGTGTCACGTTATGGATTTTTTTCCCCTTAAATCACACCACAACCAGTTTTCACCTTGTAATTTAAGTCTAGTGATAGGGAAAAATGTTTTTCCCCTAACTTTTTATGAGTGGAGGTTTGTAAGTGAGGAAAATACATTGTGGGGAGCCCAGGTTTGGGAACTAGGCAAAACCTTTCGCTTGACACCTTGTTCATTATTGCATGGTCAAAGACAAGAGCATTCTTGGGAAGTGAGGGGCTGAAGAGACAGCCAGTCAGAAAAGTGCTTGCTGACCAAGCATAGAGACCAAGTTTGATCCAGAGAGCCCACGTGCAAAGGCCAGATGTGTTGATGTACGCACATAACACCTGCACTGATTGGGAAGACGGAGACAGATGGGACCCTCTCTGGGATCTAGCCAGTCAGTCTAGCCTAACTGATGAGCTTCAAGGTCACAATGAGGGACCCTGTCTCAACAAACTCGGGGTTGACTGCTAGCGCCCTCATGTGCACACACACAGGTGCTTAGGGTCCCAGACCGTGCCTCACACCAAAAAATGAAATGATGCCTAGGCAAGGGGGAAAAGGAGACAGGTGGTCGAATCCAGAGGCATTTCTACTTTCACACGAGAGAGGGCGTGGCTTCTAGAGTTGTCAGAATGCAGGTTAGAGGTCCATCCGCTGCACAGTAAGTGCTGTGCACGTTCGATGAAAGCTGAAGTTCTGGCCTCATGCAAATGTGGGAAACTGTGCATCCTCATAGCCACAGAGATCAGGCGTGTAAGCACCACAGCACCCAGCCCTGTTTGAGTGCTCACTCCGTGCTTCTACTTAAGTGTTTGTATTTACTAACTGGACAAAGTCAGTGTTGTCTTCATTCCCGTTCACAGGTGAGGACAGCTTGCAGGCTACTGTGGGTGAGGGGGGATGGTCACGAAGGCCGGGATGCTAACCGTGATTAACAAGGGTAATGGACTCCTTCTGTATACCAGGCCTAGAAATGCTTGTCTTAGTTAGACCTTCCTATTGCTATGAAGAGATACCATGACCATGGCAACTCTTTTAAGGAAAACATGTAATGGGGGGGGGAGCTTCCTTATAGTTTCAGAGGTTAGTCTGTTACCATCATGATGGGGAGCATGGTGGCATGCAGGCAGATGTGGTGCTGGAGCTGAGAGTGCTACATCTTTGCAGGTAACAGGAAGTTGACTGTCATACTGAGGGAAGCTTGGGCAAAAGAGACCTCACAGCCCACCTCCACAGTGACACACTTCCTCCAACAAGGTCACAGCTCCTAATAGTGCCACCCCCTCTGGGAGCCATTTTCTTTCAATCCACCACAAAGTCCTTCACTTGTATTGGTGACTTCTCAACCAGCCTTCTCCACAATTACAGTGTAGAGTTCTGAAATGCCCATTGACTGACTATCAAATCTGGATATTTTTGTGTCTCAAATGTGTTTGACTCCAGACTCTTAGTATTTTCAGAAGGGGAAGAGAGTTGATGGAGGAGGTCGACCAATGCATTTTGGAAAATGCAGAAAAGGGGGACCATCTTATTCTGACATTGCTCCTTACCGACTGTAGGTTTAGAATGTGAGTGATTTTCAGAGCAGAGCAGAATGGGGCAGGGAACCTAAGAACCTGCCTTTGTCTGCATCTGTCTATTGTCTGCTGGCCTTGGCCAGTGGCATGGCTTTACCTTGCTGTCTGTCTTTAGATGCATGTGTACCTGCTTTTAATGCTTTATGGGCTATTGCTGCAAAGGAGCTCTTTGGGCTCCTTATAAGAAATACATTTTTTGAATCTAAGGTCTGCGTTTTGTCTCATCAAATGCCAAGAGTTATTTCATAATTGATTTTATATCCAAGTGGGATGGATGATGTGGTTTTAGTTCACACAGAGGAGAAGAAATGCATCTAAACAATGTTGACTGCTCCTAGGAGCCAAATCTTGAATTTTTTGTAACAGTTGTTTCTACTACCACAGACCTACCTTGAATGGTATTGTTTCTTATAGGTATGATCTTACCCATTTGAAGTCTAAAATTCATCTAGTACCCCATCCTGAAAAATATGTATTATTTGCAAGTTTTATTTTAGAATTAGGGCTTGGTCAGGTTAAAAGCAATTCTGTTGTAAGAGACAAAGGCAATTTGAAACAGCAGAGGTTTGTTAGTTCATTTAGGTGCTCAGTCCATCCAGTCCTGAGTACTTGGTTCTAGCCAAAAGTCACTGGACCTGGTATTCTGATCCACTTTCTGCTGTTGACTTTGCTTCCAGTCAGGATGTCTATTGAACACTTCTAAGACTGCTCATTTCTTTAGAGGGTTAAGGGAGAATGATGGAGAGACAGAGAGAGAGAGAGAGAGAGAGAGAGAGAGAGAGAGAGAGAGAGAGAGAGAGAGAGAGAGAGACTCTGTAAGACCTATCAAAGCATCAAAGAAGCATGCCAGATTGTTCTTTGCTGTCAGCCAGGAGTCCTGTTCCCAGTCTTCAGTCACTTTCTCTGCTGGGAGAAGAGACTCAGGTCTCAGAGGACAGATGTTCTATTTGCAGATTCTCTGGTGGGATGAGCTTCACTCAAAGAAGCGGCGGTTAGAAGAGGGCAGGCTGTTTGCAAAGTCAGCGAGCGTGGGTACAGTTCTGAGCGGTGACCTGGTGGGTTTCTCTCATGTCAGTGGTTACTGAGAGAGCTGGCCTTGGATGAGTGAAAGGGAGCTCAAGATTCAATGGTGAAAGGGCTACTGCTGGCAGCAGTCTGCCCTCTTCATGTTTGCTCCTTACAAAGTCTCTGTGGTTTGTCTTATGAATTTGTGCAGCACTCCACTGAATGTGTGTCTGACCTCTGGTTCTCCTCTCCCCGCCATGTGCTTTCTGTGCCAGTGAACCCAAGTTTTTGCCAAGGCAGTGTAAATTCCCCCAGGAGACTCCCTTTGTCTTTCTAATCTCAGGAAGGTTCCTGGTATCTGGATGGACGTCCCTTCATGGCATTGGATGGACCTTCATGGCATTACATTTTATTCTCTAATAACTGAACTACTGATCAAATTCAAATAAATGATTACTGAAAGGCACCAGTAATGAGATGGTGGTCCAAGTCCCCAGGTGCTGATTGTGCTCTAGGCAAGCATTGTGAGAGAACTAATGTTGACCAAGGTGGACAAGGCTATGTGGACAAAAACTGGCAGAGCCAAAACTTAAGCCCATCTTTCGACATGAAGAAAAACCAGCTTGTGTATGTATTAGCGATGATGATAATGATGACAACAACGACATGTATGTATATGATGTGACGAGGTACACAAATCTCCCAGCACATGTGTGGAAGTCAGAGGACAACTTTCGGGAGTTGCTTCTCTCCTTCCACCTACAAGGGGTTCAAGTAATCAGACTCAGATCTTCAGACTTCGCAGCAAACTCTTTTACACACTGAGCCCTGAATCCAATTTTGTTTGACTCTAGGATCTGTGTCCTTAACCTCAGTTCCTTCGACTTGCAAAGCCACGATGCTTCGAATCAGGAAGTTCTCGGACTCTGCTCTGATGGTAGATTCTTCTGATGCTCCTGCCTCTGCCTTCTAGTCACGTGGACGATGGAAAGAGGACAGCTACCAGCTTGGACACAGGAAAACAATCCAACTCTGAAATATTGTGCATAAAACTGTGTTTTGAGAAATGAAGCACAGAGTTGGAGGGTGCACACGTCACGATTTCAAAGCACATTACAAATGTCAAGGAGCCAGTGCTGTGTGGAGCTGATGTGAAGACACAGCCAGACCAAAGAACTGGAGAGCTCAGCAGTTAAGTGCTCCTCACGCTGGTGCCCAGGCCACTTGGAAAAAAAAATGACCATTTACTCAGTGAATAGGGTGAGAAACTGGGTATCCACATGCAAAAACTTGAAGCTAGATCCTTTCCTTACATCATACACAAAAGTTATAAGGCCCAAAATGATAAGACTCCAAGAAAACATTAAGGAGAACCTTAAATGATGCTGAGGTTGCCGGTGACTTCCTGTAAACTATATTCATAAAGGACATAATTCATAGACTACAAAGGGACCACAGAAAATTTGTACAAAGCATTTGCTGGATGAAGAGCTATGATTAAGTCTCCATGAAGAGGTTGGGAAGACACCTCATTAGATAGAGTGTTTGCTGGGTAAGCAAGGTGGCCACTTGCAATAACAGTAATTGGGAAGCAGACACAGAGGGTCCTGGTATCAAGCTGGTTGCTTAAACTAGCCAAATCAGGGGGCTCTAGACGCTAGTGAGAGACCTTACCTCAACATGAGGTGGAAAGCAATGAAGGAAGACTCAAAATCAACTTCTGGGCTCCACCCACCTATGCACTCAATACATGTCTGTGAACATGCATTCCCGTGTGAAAAGTGGCGCCTACAACTTGAAAGCCATAACAAGGAAACAAAACAATCCTACCAAAAATGGAAAAAAAAAAACCTAGAATATCCAGCGATGATCAGGAAACAGCCACAGAAAAGCGCAAGTCAAAGCCATAGTGACGAACCGCCTCGTGGTTTGCAGAATGATTACTGCTTTCAGAAAGGAAAAGGCGTTGGTGGGGCTGTGGAGAAGTCGGGACCCCGTGAACTGCCAATGGATCACTTGATAGAGCAACTGTCATAGAAAACAGTATCAAGATTCCTCAAAGACTAAATATAGAACGGCCACATGATCCAGCAACTTCAGTTCTGGGCACAAATCCAAGTGAATTGAAACCAGCGAGTCAGAGGGAGATCTCACACCCATTTTCTTGATCACAATAGCCACCAGGCAGAAGTAACAAACAGATGACTGGATGAGGGAAATATGTTATATATACTGTAGGATATTAGTCAGTCTTAAAAAAATAGAGGAAATTCTGATATGAACTATGGCATGGAAGCATCCCGAGGACATTGTGCTGATGAAATGAGCTGATCGTGAAAGACAGATACTGTATGATGCCATTTATTGCTGTGCTCTCTACTGAAGTCAATAATTAATGGATGTCATTTAAGTTTGCAAGAGGCAAAGGTTCTAGATCCACTGTTGTGTTATGGATCTTCTTAATATTGGTGAGCTGTAGGGTTTTTTTTTAATTTATTTATTTATTAAAGATTTCTGTCTCTTCCCCGCCACCGCCTCCCATTTCCCTCCCCCTACCCCAATCAAGTCCCCCCCCCTCGTCAGCCCAAAGAGCAATCAGGGTTCCCTGCCCTGTAGGAAGTCCAAGGACCACCCACCTCCATCCAGGTCTAGTAAGGTGAGCATCCAAACTGCATAGGCTCCCACAAAGCCAATACATGCAGTAGGATCAAAAACCCATTGCCATTGTTCTTGAGTTCTCAGTAGTCCTCATTGTCCGCTATGTTCAGCGAGTCCGGTTTTATCCCAGGCTTTTTCAGAACCAGGCCAGCTGGCCTTGGTGAGTTCCAGATAGAACATCCCCATTGTCTCAGTGTATGGGTGCACCCCTCGCGGTCCTGAGTTCCTTGCTCGTGCTCTCTCTCCTTCTGCTCCTGATTTGGACCTTGAGATTTCAGTCCGGTGCTCCAATGTGGGTCTCTGTCTCTGTCTCCTTTCATCGCCTGATGAAGGTTAATATTCAGGAGGATGCCTATATGATTTTCTTAGGGTTCACCTTCTTATTTAGCTTCTCTAGGATCAAGAATTATAGGCTCAATGTCCTTTATTTATGGCTAGAAACCAAATATGAGTGAGTACATCCCATGTTCCTCTTTTTGGGTCTGGCTTACCTCACTCAGGATAGTGTTTTTTATTTCCATCCATTTGCATGCAAAATTCAAGAAGTCCTTGTTTTTTACTGCTGAGTAGTACTCTAATATGTATATATTCCATACTTTCTTCATCCATTCTTCCGTTGAAGGGCATCTAGGTTGTTTCCAGGTTCTGGCTATTACAAACAATTGAGCTGTAGTCTTAAAAATGGCCAATAGGCGGGCAAGGCAGGGCAGGGCAGGGCAGGGCAGGGCAGGACACATGGTTCCATAGATACCAGTGCTTGTTTTGAAAACATGAGGATCTGAGTTCAAATCCTCATCACCCACATAAAAAGCCCAGCATTGCTATGCATGCCTGTGACCCTGGCACTCAGTGTGACTGAGACAGGAGTATCAGCAGGGCTTTCTGGCCTCACTCCAGGCTCAGTGAGAGACCTGTTTCAAGAGAGCAAGGTGGGGAAGGGTAGAGGAAGATAGCTTACATTCTTTGGTTTTTGTGTGCTCGTGGGTTTATGTGCCTGTGTATACATGTGCATACATACCAAACACACACACACATACACACACATATATACAATCACAGAGGAAAACAAAAACTGACAAAGATAGTAAAATTTTCTGCTGCCTAATTCTTTTAAATCATATTTAAATAAATTTAAATAATTATCTTCATCTCCTGGTATTAATGTGTCTTATTTAGAAATTAGGACATCTTATTTGGAGTTGCGCACCCTGAACTCACATAGTATACATGTTTCACAGACACACATGGACCTACAGTCGGCTACTGACAACTTATGACTGCATGGAACTTAAAAAGATGGAGTAAGAAAAGCCTCGACCATAGTTCTCGCTGGCTAATTTCTTTTCTGGGCCAAGTCCTCATGTGCTGGCTTTAGTAAGTTTAAAAACTTAACTTTTTGTCAGCCTGCCGCATGAGGATCCTCGTTATGTCTGTTCTGTATCACTGTATTTTCCTCATGTTTGCCTCCCATCTCTCTTCCATCCCCCACTGTTCTCCTTGCTCCCCCAGATAATATTCCTCCATCTGCTTTTTGTGTTAATACACACATGTGTATGACACATCTGTGTGAGAGAAAACTGCTGGTATTTGATTGTTTTCCCCTCGGTTCCTGCTCTCTCTCTCTCTCTCTCTCTCTCTCTCTCTCTCTCTCTCTCTCTCTCTCTTTGGCCTCTCAGTATCTGTACGTTCGAACTATCAAACCCTTTTGTCCCCACCTTGATGGCAAGTACTCTGCCGGCTCTGCACTCCCCACATTTTAGCGTCCCGGAGCTCTGGGTGTTCTGGTCTGTCTTAGGTCTTACTATAATGTGACCACAGGTCTCTATAGGAACAAACACGGCCTGACACTCCCTGTTCCCTTTACCGTCTGGCAGGCAACAAATACTGTTCTGTGAGTCACATCCTAAATGTGGATGGGTTAGCTTTCAGATGTGCTTTTGGTGGGTCTGAAGCCAGTCAGCAAAGAAGGGGAAGTGCTGTGATTAGCACCTGCCTTGCAGGTGGGGGAGGGGGGTGAATGGACTGTGAAAGACTGGCCAGCTTCCACAACTGACATGAGAGAAGGCTCCAGAGCCACCCCAGGGCTCCCCAAGCTGTTCATCTTCTCGCAGGGTAGTGGGTTTAGTTCTTTGAGATTAAAATTTAGAAAAGATAAATATGTTTTCCTGGTATCTTTTACCGGCACTGGATTAATAGTATATAATTAATATATAATATTATGTATAATATAATAGTATATAATTATATAAATAAATAATCCTGTAAACAAGAAAAACAATTTATGTTTCATGAGTCTTTCACGCGCAAATGTTCTAAATATAATTCTGTATAGTAAGGGAACGATCTGAATGTAATTCTGTATAGTAAGGGGATGGTCTAAATGTAATTCTGTATGGTAAGGGAACAATCTAAATGTAATTCTGTATGGTAAGGGAACAATCTAAATCTAATTCTGTATAGTAAGGGAACAATCTAAATCTAATTCTGTATAGTAAGGGAACAATCTAAATCTAATTCTGTATAGTAAGGGATCCAAAGACCCAGGGGTGACCTCTTCAGGTAAACCGAGAATGGTTGTGAAGCAAACCTGTAAAGGTCTTGGCTAGGGGATGGGTTGGGGGTGGTTTAGCGGGTGTGGTGATTTGAATGAGAGCTGTCCCCTAGAGTCTAGGACATTTGAATACTTGGTCCCCAGGTGGCGGTGCTGTGTGTGTGGGAAGGTACGGTGGTGTAGCCTTGCTGGAAGAAGTACTTTACTAGGGACTGGCTTTGCCTTGCCCTGTTCCCAGTTTGCTCTGTCTGTTTTGTGCTCTCTTAAGCTTGCTCCATGTACTGAATTTGCCTGCTGCCTCTGCCCGGTCGTTATGAACTCCGGCTCTCCGGAACTATCATCCCAAATAAACTCTTCATGTTAAAAGTTGCCTTTGTCATGGTGCTTTCTCATAGCAACGGGAAAGGAACTAACATAACACAGCGAATAAGAACACTTGGTCTTCTAGCCTGAGAATCTGCGTTCAAATCCTTAGCTACTACCTAAATTCCTGCCCTGCAGTGTAACCCCAGTGGAGTGGAGATATGAGGATTACTGTGGCCTGCTGGCTGGCCGTCTAGTTCCATGTGCAGAGACCTTGTCTCAGAGGAATAAGACAGAGTGCAATCGAGCAGGACACTTGATATCTTCCTTTGGCCTCCACATATATGGGTATACAGGCATGTGCACTTGCATATACATGCTAAGAAATACACACACACACACACACACACACACACACGAGTATCTTGGCTGTTTCAGAGTTGAAACTGGCCCAAGTTTTCAAATCTTTACTCTTGTAAACGTGATTATTCTATTGCCCTAAGATAGGCTTCCTGTATCCAGTGCATGTAGGAAACATAGCAGCCATGTGTTAATCATTAATTAAAGCTACACCCACCACAGCATTCACATGTGTGCATAAGACATTAGAAATGCCCGTGTGTTGTATGCCGACACTCCTTTATTTGTGCATTAGAAACATGACCTAATGATTTGAGCCATAGTCAGCAAACCTGGAGGAGGCCTTCATTTCCAGGCTGGGTGAACAAGAAAACATTTGGAAACAAGCCTTGGCTCAGGAGGATCGTGTGTGCTGAGAGTAGACCTTAGAGGAGAGACAGGCCTGTGCTGGCCTGTTATTCAGAGCAGGCAGCGTCTCTGTTGACGGGACTGCCCTCGATCCCACCAGTGTCTAGGGAAGAACTGTCAAGCAAGTAGCAGAAGAAAACAAAAGTCAGCAAGACGAAGCAAGCCTGCGCTGGGCCGCCCTGTTCTGCTGTGGGGTCTGAGCCTCTGGCCAGATGTTTGGCGCCCTGTTCCTGGTTTTATTTCCCTGACTGCCTGCACTGGCTTAACCAACAGCAGCACTGGCTGGTGAAAACAGGAACAACAACACTCTCACGTGCTGCCTTCTCTTCTTGTTACATCTCTCCCTTTCTTAAGCCTGAGTTTACTTGTAGGGCCTGGAGCTACCAAGAGAATACTAATAGATAAGTAAGGGATAACCTTCCCTCTCATCCCAGATCCTGGTTTTTAAAGGAATCAGCATTAACAGTTTGGTTTGTCCCAACAGTTCCTCCCCATGTGAACAGTGTTGCTCTAGAATTTCATTTGTCTGGATGTCTAGGGTAGTGGGCTCAGGCTGTACACAGGGATGTTCTTTATCTCTGGGACATCTCCCAGCAGACTTCCCAGCTCTCTGACTCTTACGTCTTTTTTGGCCTTTATTCTATGATGGTTCCCTGAGCTTTAGATGCAGGAATATAATACAGTGTGGTCAGCGATGAAATGATAAACACACAAACAATACCAAACTGATTAGCCAGTTGTATATATATTTATGTTTATATGCATCTGTGTATGTATATATATAATGTATATGTATCAATAATAATCAATGGACTATGCACACAGATGTTCAGGGCAGCAGTGTTGCCAATACAGTGATATATATATATATATAAAACATATTTTATACTATTGTGTAATATATAATTATCTTTTTATCATATATTATAAGTTATATATTATACTTATATACTTATAACATATAATGTTATATTATATTACAACCCATAGTAATCAAAGGAAGAAAAGGTCATCAGTTTGAGAGGGGGTGAGAGAAGCAAGGGAGGGCTTGGAGGGAGTAAAGGAAAGGGTGGAAGTGATCTATATCTATTAAAATTTAAAAAAATCATCATTTTTCCTGGCTGCAAAATGTTTGACAGTGTGATTTGATTATGGTTTATTCATGTAAGTTCCCACTGACAGACTCAGATGGTTGAGTTTTTCCAGCTGCTGAAATAAATACTGCTGCCTAGTTCAACTGCATTTAAAGGAGGCCTAACAGGTTTTGTATATATTGTTTTTTTTATGCACCGTTTTCTCATTTTGTTCCCTCCCCACAGTCACTAAAGTCTTTAAAACTTCGAACTTGCTAATGTACCTTCTGAAATCCTTGCATTTTGCCTATCTGGGCTATCATACAGCATTTCTTGACCTGCACATTTTTATTCTTTGCCCTAGATAGTAGTTTGTTGGTGGTGTCTTGTGTGTCAGAGGGTCCCACAGAGCATCCCTATATAGTGTGTATCTTAATCCCATACCGTTGGGATGACCCAAAATGTCTCTCTAGACATGCCAACCTATTCTCTGGGGTTGGTGATGAGCCTGGTTGAGGAGAAATGTCAGGAGCCATTTCCCCCCTAACAATCATTACAGAAACCATCACTCTAGGGAGTCTGCAGAGAACCTCACACCCATAGTTATGTTCTATTGACAAAACCTGCCCCTCACCCAATTAACTGCTAATCTTAGCGGAACCCGCCTCACATTCCAGCTATCCAGGGAACCAGGTGTGGCCACTTGTGACTTCTGGCCTGTCTGTCTGAATGTAACCGAGCTACGTAAACGGAGGCCTTGACAAAGTTGCTTGGCCTCGTTCTTCTGTCTTAGCTCACTCCCTTCCAGGTAGCGCCCCTCCGAGACCCTGGAGTAACTTGATTGCGGGTGGGTTACTAACCCCTAGATTGAGTAGCCCACCAAACGCAATCCACAGAGAAACATCTTCCTGTGGAATGTGTATCCAGCGTGTATTACAATGGAACTAGATACATAGCAGAAATTACTTTTCTTATGTATCTGTCTTCACCTGAGAATGTGAGCCTCATTCCACACATTAGAGCCACGTCATATACGAGGACACTTTGATCAGTAATGGGCCACATACATGACAGTGGTCCTATAAGATTGTATCACCTGGTGACACTGGAGCCATCTTAATTCCAGAATGTGTAGCAATGATATTTAGAGCAGGGTGAAATCACCTTACGATATATTTCTCAGAGCAATTTCCTATCATTAAAAACCATGTGACTGCCCTGGAAATAAATCTCAGTATTGTGTTCAGAATAATGTCCTCCAGTTAGCTCCGTGGTAGACTTGACACTAAAAGTAATTCAGTTCATATGTTGTGTTTGGGAACAGCGTTTTCGTTCATAAAACTCTCAGTGTCATTATCAGGAATTTGAGGCAACGCCTACCTAGTCACGTAACCATAGAAACAGCACGGGAACTCCGTCATTTTATCCACAACACTTGTATCCAAATGGGGATTCAAGCCATTCTCGTTGCCCTGCCCAGGTCACTGTGGACACATGAAGTGTGTGGGATGCAGTGATGGCAGGCAGCTGTCACCTCTGTCCCACCTCTTATTACTAAACTACACAGTCTCCCCAGCTGAAGTAGCCGTACCTGAGAGGACCCGGGGAATCTGCTCCCTCCACATGCTCTTATTCCTGTGAGAATGCACTGGAGCAGCCTTGAAGCGTCTTCATTTTTTACAAGTGGCTATTTAGGTGATTTGTTTAATTAAAAGAGGGTGTGTGTTATTATATCTAACAAATCTGGCATCGGGCCTATAATTAAAAGTGTGACCTCTTATTAAAGCTTTGTTTGTTTGTTTTTACAATAGGCCAGGTGGCTAGGTGGCTTACTGACTTAGTGCCCTTGCCAGCTAGCCTCCTATAAAGAGTCCCTGATACTCTGTGACTCGTCTGCTTGTCTTCGTGGTTGGTGAGCGAGAATGATTGAGAGCCAAGTGTTGTGTCTTTGGTTGGTCTTTCAGTTCCATGCGTTCGGTTGTCCAAGTAACAGCCAAGCTTGAAGGTCCATCTGCACCTGAAAAAATAGCAGTGTCATCTGGGCCAGTGTGTACCTCTGATAGTTTATTTGCGCCACACTGGAACCCATGCAGCTACTGCTCAAATCAACAACGAGTGGATCCCACCGCCGTGCAAGACTCCTTTAGATGCCTCTCAGTCAGGAAGAAACTGCAGGTGATCCTCTGTCACTCTGACATAGTTCCACCCTGTTTTGAACTCCATGGCATTGGTTCTTGGCTCAGTGGCTTCCTCAACCCAGCCGGAGCATCTGTGAGGGTTGCCTGTGCTGGAGAATGTACCCACAGACTGTGAGTTCTGCTGCTGTGGGTGCAGGAAGCCATGTAGGAATGAGCACACACATTCTACTTAGTCTCTTTACTCTCTGTGTTGGGCGTTGGCTTTCTTGCTGCCCTAAGCATGTGTGTGCGTAGCGTTCCTGGATGGTGGACACTTCTGATTGGGGGACTGCCTAGGAATAGACAGACTATTTGGTTCATCTTTTGTTTACGTTTATTCTTAGTGTCTTGAGCTCTTTGGTATTATTCTGCATAGTTTGTTCTCTGCTCTCCCCCAGTAACACATTTTTCACTTCCATACCTTAGTATAATTTAATAGATGTCATTTAGTCTACATTGAAATAGCTACCTCTTTTAAAGGAAGCTTAATGTAGGACATTATGATTATTAAATAAAATATAGAGTATTGTAAGTTTGCTCTTTATGTTACAAAAGATCTCATTTATTTTAAAAAATAATTTCCCCATAATGGCTAGTATAGTAAATAAGTCTTATTTTAAATGAGTATATTAAAATATAAGAACACAACATACATTTTAAATTAGAATTTATGACTTATTTTTTATGTGTATGAGCATTTAGCCTACATGTATTCTGTACACCATGTGCATACCTAGTTCCTGCAGAGGCAGAAGAAGCCATCAGATTATTCCCTGGAACTGGAGTTACAGGTGCTTGTGAGCCACCTTGTGGGTGTTGGAAATGGAATTCAGGTCCTCTGCAAGAGTACCCAGTGCTCTTAACCACTGAGATATCTCTCCAGCCCCACAGTACCTATTTTTAGAATATCTGTGTTCTCTAGTGTTTTTGTCCACACACATACCATGCCCATTTATATAGAGCAGGAATCATATACATCATAAATCAAATACATGGTTATGGGAAAACAATTTTGAAGATTGGGTTTTATGCCAGCATAGTTGAGGCTATGGTGTATGGTATATCATTCTTGGCTTAAAAAGAACCTAATCTGAAGGTCTTGCTGCTGTTGTTCATTTGTTAGTTTTTAGTGTCTTGAGATGGGTTTGGTGTTCAAGCCTCTGGCCCACCTGAACACATGGTCTCTTTAGAATCCTCCCAAAACAAACCCCAGGGCAGGCTGATTTTTTATTTAGACCACATCTGTTGCCTGACAACAAGCTCCGCGTTCACCTTCTTGAGTTGCCACAAGCAAGTGATGCCATGAGCTGCATGGTTAAAGCAGAGAGACCGAGACCACCTAGGCACAGGCTGCAGGAACCACAAACTCAGTTTTTTTAGTTTTTTTAATCTGAGTCTCAGACCCGAGAACTGCAGTAGCGGAGAGAAAACCATCTGTGTAAGCTGATTTTTTTTTTTTTTTGAAGATAGTATGCGGGAATTTGTAGGGCATTTCAGTTCAAACACAGCATCTCTAATGATGAATTTCTTCAGCCCAACTTCCTGGCACATCTAAGTGTGAAGCTGTGTCACACTTGTCCCATCACGCGGTTGTGTCCCTGAGCCCGCAGGGAGATCTCAGATAGCATTCTTTTTTGGTTTTTAAACCTGTACACATTGTACATTCCTAGAGAAGTTGTTTGTTTTGCTTGGGAGGCTCTATCTACAACTCATCCATGATGGGTTCTTGAAACATCTGTGTTAGCTCATACTAAGGACCATTCACTAATGATTTGGGCGAGTGAATAGACTACTGGGAAAGAAGTTTCCTTAGCTTAACAGAAAAGCTTTTTCTCCTTTGGTAGGTTCCATGGAAAACATAAAAAGCATCCAAGTTTTGTTGCTGTGTGAAGGTGTTGAAGGGGTCATGGGGGAGTCATGAGAAATTCAGGAGTGTAGTTCACTTTCTTACATTTCTGTAAATTCTCTCTGTGCTGTTTGTTTGTTTATGTTTGTGCAGTTCTGGGCCTTGAATCCAGGATGAGCCTTGCACATGCTCAGAGAGTGCTTTACCCCCGAGTTACTTACATTGCCAGTCCTGTGGTCTTGACTTCAGGATAGACCTTTTTGATCAAAAATGGCATTTGTTTTCAGTCTTCAGGCGCTGCTCTGTTCAGCTTATGTTTTGGGAGGACTTCAGCCTTCACACGGATTACTTAATTGCCGTGTCTTCTGACCATTTTGGTAGAAGTCGTCCCCATTTCTTGGTCGCTGAAGCTGTCTTGGTCTTTATGTCAGTGGGAGGTGGCAGTGACATGAATCAGCAGCTCCCAGCGCTGTGGGGAAGAGATGAAGAGTGATGACTGCAGAAGGAGCATCAGTTTATGATTTTTCAGAAGGCTTTAAACTGATCACAGATAGAACGGTGACTCTTTGCTTTAGTTTCGAATTAATAATCATCTAAGCAGATGAGGAAGAACCATCCATGACTTTATTGGTTTAGGTGGCTCAAGTTCCAGCCCTGTGGCTTTTAAAACTTGGGACTTTTATGTTTATAATTGTCTCTGCCTCAGTTTCCTCATCTGTAAAGAGGGAGCGTCATATCACACAGCTGTTGAGAAGACTTAAAAACAGAGTGGGTATAAACAGGGCTCACGCAGCTTTGGGTTCCACAAAGCTGAAGTTCTCATACTTGGTGTGGGCAGGAAACTAGTAGGACTAGGCAGGGGTATCAGTCAAGGTTCCCTCGAGGAATAAACTCGGAACAACTGTCTGTCTGTCTGACTGTCTATCTGTCTATTCACAAATAGATATATACACATATATAGAAATATACATATAGCATAGAAGATATACATATATACACATGCATATTATATAAGTAAATATTGGATATGTATGTATATATTTTTATTAGAGTGGCCTACAGACTATGGTCCAGCTAGTTTGACAATGACTGTCTCCCAACAGACAGTCCAAGAATCCAGTAGTTGTATAGTCCACAAGGCTGGACGTCTCAGCTGGTTTTTAGTAAATGTTGGAATCGCGCAGAAGGTGGCTCTCCTACCAGTGAAAGAATGGACTAGGGTATGTAAGCGAGAGAGAGCTTCTTTCATGCCCTTGATATAGGCTGCTACCAGAAGGTATGACTCAGATTTAAGGTGGATCTTCCCATCTCAAAAGATCAGGTTTAGGATGGGTCTTTCCACTTCAAATAATTAAATCCAGAAAAAATCCCTCACAGGTGTGTACATCCTCTTGTGTCTTAGGTAATCTCAGAGGTCGTCAGATTGACCACCAGGGATAGCTAGCCATAAGAGAAGGGCAGGGAGAGTTTACTGAGCTCCTATTGTATACACATGCCAGCTGCATGGTATGACTAAGTATGCATTGAATGGCTTAACCTCCCATGAGTCTCAGTTTCCTCACATGCAAACAGAAGACCTCACGTGTGCATCACCCAGGGTTGTTGTGAGAAGTAATGGTCACACATTTAAACAGCACTGTTCTTGGCATTCGATAAGCTTTCATCAAATAATAGATGCTGGCATAATTACGGTGTTGGTTGCTCTTGTCATTTTTTTAAATGATTTGACTGTCATATCCACATGTCAATAATTGTTTTATTCTCATAGGCCAACTGCTATCACTCCTTCTGGGTAAGTGTGACCACCTCCTAACTCTTGGCCCTACTGTGGTAGAAAGATCCTGAAGCATCTGGCCTTTCCCCTCTCTCCCATCCCTCACATTGCCTCCTTTCAGGTTTCTTTGTCCTTTGGCACAACGGATTTCATTTACTCCTTCAAATGCACCGTGTTTCTTTCTTGTACTGGGCTCTCCATGTCCTGCTTTAAACTCTGTTTTCCTCATTGGAGCAGTCCTAATTTCTTTCCCATCCACTTTTCTACCCACTCTCCAACTTCCCCTCTTTTAGAGCTCACATGTGTCTTTGTACATTACTTGGATTGTGCCTTGTCCTAAGTCAGGTCTCTTGTTATTCTGTGTCCATTGGTATGACTATGTGATGAGTTCTGGGTCCGATCCTAGATTGTCTTATAGCAGAGATGGCAGATTTGGATTGCCACCACGTCTTCAGTGAGTCTCTGAAATTTTCATTTGGTGAGGGGACGAGGGAATCAAGGAATGACTGATTTTATGGATGATAGGACCTTTCTAGGCAACATTGAAGAACAGAGAGCCCGTAGGTGAGACCTGTCCTGGAGAGGATGCACTTGGAGAAATCACATATCCACTCTGTTTGAGGCCCCATGGGAAAACTCATGGTGTGCTTATGTGGAGGTGGGGTTATGAAGTGAAGGCCTACAGGTCCCAAGGTGGGAAGATCAGCAGGACATAGCCGTGGATCGCCGAAAATAGGAAATGGCTGAGAAATGACCGATTGTTTTCCTTTGCTGTGTTTTCCTTTTCTGAATTTCTCTGGCCTGAATGTCTGTGACCTGGGGAGTTTTGCTTGTTTATAATCTTGACGTATAGTGTTTTCTTCACCCAGGGGTGCAGAATCCATTTTATGATTGTATTCACCCCATGGTGATCAAAGAACCAACAGTAGTTGAGGGAGAACATTTATCTGGCCTTTGTCTTTCTTTCCCAGGGCTTGCTTTTCTTTCCTCCCTTCTGTTTGGCAGTCTTGTTACTTGTTCAATCAAAAGCCTACTAGGTCTTTCTTGTGGTTCTTTGCACCTAATGGCATAATCTCTTTTGCTTAGTATTCTGTTGTATAGGAATTCCCTCACTAGTTCCTTGCTTCCTGTGCCTGGCACCTAAGGCACCAGGGAGATGGTTTTCATAGGGGAAATCTGTGCTGTCAGGTTCTCACAGAGCAAAGAGCCACTGGATGTCTGTGTTGTGTGTTTTCTTGTTTAGTTCTTCATATTTTCCCATTCCTCCTCTCCCTCCCTTTTTTCTCCTCCCTTCCTTCTCTCCCTTCCTCTTCCCCTTCCCTCCACCAGGGTCTCATTAACCAAAGCTGGCCTTGAAAACTTGATCCTCCTGCCATCACATTGGAATGCTGGGATGACAGGCATGTGCCACCACACCCAACTTTCACATCATTTTCAACTGAGATACAATTCACACAGCATTAATTTATCATTTTAGAGTGGCTCTCTCTACTATGTCTGCTAGGCTGTGGAGCCATCACTGCTATCTGATTCCAGAAGAACTACCCTGGGAGACAAGGCCCGCTGCTCTTAGCAGTTAGTCTTGTTTCCCTTCCTTGTATTCTCTACCTTCTGTAGATATGCCTAGTGAATATTTCAGGTATCCGAAATACTACAATTTGTGATCTTATGTGCTTGTCTTCTTTCGGCAGCATATTTCCCAGATGGCAACACTGGGGCATTCTTTTTGCAGCATTTGCTTTCTCCTTTCCTGGGCAAGTAGAAGCCCCGTGCTAAGGTAGAGGACACTCTTTATATTCATTGGACGACAAGTATGATGCTTCTGTTATTTTAGCTATCATGAATAATGCTGCTATGCCCAAAATTATATGTAACTTTTGCTCTGAACCTAAATAACTGGTCATATGGTAACTTGCCGTCCAACCATCTGAGAAGCAGCTGGATGCTTTCCTAAGAGCTTATCATTTCATTTCCTATAATGATGCCTTAGAAGTCTAGGTGCCAGCTTTTCTAAATCCTTGTCAACACTTGTTATTTTCTTTTCTGCCCCTCCATTCTTGGGTGTGAAATGATCAATATATCTTACTTTTTTAATGGTGCTTTTTTGGTGATCTTAATTAATCCCTTTCCTCTTTCATTTAAAATTTGTGTGCTGGTTTTGCCATGTTCATGGAAACTGTTTATTGAAATGAGGCTTCTCAAAGGACTCTAAAGTGGTATTGGAACCACAGAGCTTGAGTTTAAGGCCAGGCTGAGCTGTATAAGGAGACTCCATCCCAAAACAGTAAAAACAGTAAAACAACCACAGACAAAACTACCCCAAATGTCCTCAGGATACAAATTTATTATCTGGAACCAACATGTTTAGAAAACCTAAACCAATAAGAAAAAGGTAGGTATTGCCTAAAAATTTTTTTTTATACTAAGTGAGATCTCAGTGCATAAGTGTCTATCTTCATAGGAAGATAAGGAAGCCTAGGTCATATAAATGTCATCTCCCCGTGGCTTTGTCCTTGTCCCTGTGTTGCTAAGGTTTTCTTTTTCTTACCCTTAAATGATCATTTCACATACACCGTTGCTATGTAGTGTGCAAGGAGTGTCCCAGTGTGGACCAGTCATGTGAGATCCTTGAAACCCTGTAGAAAGCATAGCTAACCTATTTTTTTTTGTTTTTGTTTTGAGTGGACGAAGCACCATGGTGGCCAAACACCCATGCTAAAAAGTTTAAATATGGGCAGATCTTCTTTCTTTCCAGTTATTAGATATAATTTAGTATTTAAAAAAAACAGAACATCAATGGAAGTTCTGTTTTAACCTCTCTAATATTCTGTGTATGATCTTTTCATTGTAAATGATAACTTAAGATTAATGGCAATATATATTTTTTGTTACAACCTAAGGCTATTATCGCGAGTAGTAACATGTAAAGAGCACACCATGCATGTTCTGGTTTCTAGTACCATACTGCTGGGGGCTGAAATCATTGGGATCCGTGGATAATTGGGATGCGAAGTGTTCTTAACATACCCGGCAGGAGGAAATCCTTAGAAGATTGAAAAGAGACAGTTTTGATACCTTTTGCAGGATGATTTTAAGAGATCCTTCTTGATTTCTTGTGGCCTAGAAAGACACACTCAACTGATTATTCAGGGAAAAGAACTAGGTGAACAGTGTTGGAAGGCTAGGAGTGTCTGTCGAGGTCTATTTAGTGGTACACTACACTGCTGGTTGACTATGGTATGTATGTATGGTAAGAACCAACGGTCTTGAAGTCTTTCAATCTGAATCTTGGCTTTGACAGTTGCTGCTGGTAAGATCATGCTATAGTAGAAGCATCACACAGTCCCTGCTGTTGTGAGGTTGGTGGAAGTCAACTTAATTATTCATCTCTTCCCTGCCTGATACATAAAGGAGAACTCAGGAAATAATAACTTTATTATTGTTAGGATTGTGTTTTTATAATTTAATATAGCTATTATTTGAGGAAACTGGTCTTACATTCATTTTTTATGTAAACAGATGGGGCCTAAACAGTCAGAGAGATTGGACTGGAGTGGTGCATCTCACCTAGGTTTAGTCTGAGAGAAACTTGGCAATAACTGAACAGATTTAGGTTGTTGAAACAGTGGATGCAGGATGCTGTAAGCATCTGGTAAGCAGTGGCTAGGATGTTTCTGACTATGTCACAGCATGTAGTAAGGCCTTCTATAATAGAGAGTTTCTGGATCCAACTGTCTGTATCACCAAGGTTGAGAAACCCTGGCCTAGAGCCATCTTTTCTCATTAATACACTTAGACTCACTGAAGCTGTTGCATTTCTTCACAAGACCTCAAGGAGTAAAATAAAGTAAGTTTTTGACAAGCTTCCCCACCAATGTCCCTTGACTTGACTGTCTATGATGAGACGCTGTCACAAAGAGTGTAAGTAACAAGCCAAGCAGAGGAAACAGAGGACGCACCCAAGGGACCAGCCATCCATTACGACTTATCACCCATCCTCCCACTGATACATTATATGGTCATTAACTCTGAGCTCTTACTTAATGAACACTTACCCCACGTGGCACATGTTTCTTGTGGCAGATGTCTCACATGGTGGATGTCCCATATGGTAGATGTCCGCAGTGGTGGATGTACCATGTGGTGGATTTCTGCATTGGTGGATGGCCCACATCGTGGATGTCCCCAGTGGTGATGGCCCATACTAGCCCATGTTTACTTGCAGCTTCTGTTTTATCAGCCAACTCTGCTCAATGAACTGTCCTGATCTTTTTTTTTTTTTTTAAATATTTATTTACTTATTATGTATACAGTATTCTGTCTGTGTGTATGTCTGCTGGCCAGAAGAGGGCACCAGACCTCATTACAGATGGTTGTGAGCCACCATGTGGTTGCCGGGAATTGAACTCAGGACCTTTGGAAGAGCAGGCAATACTCTTAACCACTGAGCCATCTCTCCAGCCCCCAACTGTCCTGGTCTTATCCTGCGAGGGTCAGTGTTGGTCCTGACAGTGGTCTCCCTTGTCTTTTCATGAAATGTTGTGTGTAATTATAGTTTCTCGATTCCCGTTGCAGAACTGGAGCTGGGATGAACCTGTCCCTCAGAAACTGGAATTGAGATTAAAGTTTAGGAACAAAAGAAACTTCTGTGAGTGATTTCTCAGATCTCAGGTTGACGTTCAGAAGTTATCTCAGTATGAAATAGTTTGTGGTGTTTGCAAGAAGTATAAAGTATCAATTTTCCTTCACATATGGGATTAATTTACAAAAAGATTGGATTTAATAAAAGTGGCCCATTTTTTAAAAGTGTCTGTTTTGAGAGAAATTGCTTTAACGACAGAAAGAAACACAGGTAATCTCACATATATACACACACCTCTCAGAATAATAATTTGAAGGCCTTGACTTTCAACAGTTTTCCTTTCAAATCATTAAAAAACAAAACTGGCTTCGGTGCTTCCTATTTTTTTGAACTCCATTGAGTTCACAAAATAACTCATGGTTATTTCATTAACCAGAAAATTTCCCACAGTGAGGAAGAGGTAAACCGTTTCCTGGGTGTCGGGAAGTCCCTGTCGCAGCAGTGCACACTCATCATGGGTAAGCTGGGCTGGGATTCACATTTTTCTTTCTATTCTTGTCTGAACAAAAGACAGCCTGTGATGCAGATTTTCCCTGGGCTCTGCTTGTGCCCTGTGTGCTTGTGGAAGAACTTACATTCTTCTGGACCACAGACCGCAGTCTCTGCAGCCACTCTTGTGTCCTCTGAAGGGTTCAAACAGTTCAAATGCACCATCTCAGCAGTTGGATTCTTTCATTCATAGAACAGTCAAATTCTGGAACTCTGTGAAGTTGTAAAAATAAGGAGGCATTTGCTATGAGATGCCGCACCACCTCATAGTTGCTCCCTTCCGTCTAGTATTTCCTCCATGAGCTACACACAGTGCATCTTTAGGGTCGCATTTCTTTAAAGGAGGCCCCAGTACTTGATACTACTCTTGAGTTTGTTTTCACCATTACCTTGGAACATTCATGTATAGAAGTGCATTTCCACTTGTGGTCTGAAGATGTGTAAGACTTTCCCCTTGATCCTGAGATCTGTGTCCAAGGCCTGCTTTTTCATGGATGCTGCAGACTTTCAGAGGGGCCTAGAAGGTCAGAGACCGTCCTCTGTGGAAGCTCAAGCCCTAGGAAGGTGTAGGTGTTGGTGATTTGCCAAAAAGAGGGCTGGCATGTTAGAGACTAGAGTCTGCCAAGCCACACCATGTCCCTTGAATTTGCAAAGCTGTGAAGTGCGTTTTGTTTCTCAAAGCCATGCAAGCACATTGTTGTGCAGGTGGAGGGCTCATTCTTGCTACACTGGTGTGTGCTGCTTCTTCCGAGGATGCCATGTGCTGGCTGTTCAGTAAAAGCAGATGACACAGGACTCCAAAGCTGACTCTGTGTTTATTCTGTTCAAACTATTGAGGAAATTGAGTCAGTGCTGTGACGTAGCTTTGCCTTGTAACTTTTTGGTGGGCGTACAATTTCCTTTTGCTTTCTTAGCTAAGCATTTCAAGTTAGAAACTAATTTGTCTGTCGCCACCTGTTCCCGAATATTTTCTTCCCATCTTTCTCGTTTGTAATGTTTTCGTTCTTATTCACATGGAAACTAAAATCTTTTTTATTAATACTTTATTTTTTAATGGACTTCATTGAGCTATACATTTTTTCTCTGCTCCCTTCCCTTCCTCTTCCTCCCCTTCTACCCTCTCCCATGATCCCATGCTCCCAATTTACTCTGGAGATCTTGTCTTTTTTCTACTTCCCATGTAGATTGGGTCCTCATTGTTGTCTAGGTTCCCTGGGATTGTGAATTGTAGGCTGTTTTTTTTTCTTTTTTTCTTTTTCTTTTTTGCTTTATGTCTAAAAGCCACATATGAGTGAGTACATATGTTTGTCTTTCTGGGTCTAGGTTACCTCACTCAATATGATGTTTTCTAACTCCACCCATTTGCCTGCAAAATCCAAGATGTCATTATTTTTTTCTGCTATGTAGTACTCCATTGTGTAAATGTACCACATGTTCCTTATCCATTCTTTGGTCGAGGGGCATTTAGGTTGTTTCCAGGTTCTGGCTATGACAAACAATGCTGCTATGAACGTAGTTGAGTACATGTTTTTGTGGTACAATTGAGCATCAGTTGGGTATATACCCAAAAGTGGTATTGCTGGGTCTTGAGGAAGGTTGGGAAACTAAAATCTTAAAGTTACCGAAATATTGATGATTATTATGATTTTAACTAAAATTTTAGTAATAGTTTGATATTTTCAGTTCATCCCTTATGGTTCTCTCTGATCTGGATTATTTAAAGATTTGTTCTTTGTTTCTTACACCAAAAACTAATGACCCATGCCCCGACTCTCTGATGTGAGGCTCTGTCAACAGGTACCTATTGGCTCCTTCCTTTGATGGGAATTAAGATCATATGTGATCATGTATTTTAATCATTTTTTTTTTGTTTTTGAGACAGGGTTTCTCTGTGGTTTTGGAGCCTGTCCTGGAACTAGCTCTTGTAGACCAGGCTGGTCTCGAACTCACAGAGATCCACCTGCCTCTGCCTCCCAAGTGCTGGGATTAAAGGCATGCGCCACCACCGCCTGGCTTTATTTCAATCATTTTCTTATTTGTTTGTTGTCATTTCTTTCCATGTGTCCTCAGGGCAGGAAGAATAGTCACATTGTTCCCAGCATTTCACCACTAAGGCATGATATACACTTGGAAAATTAAAAGTTGGTACTTAGCTGACTAGATATATAGAGTTATAATGTATTCTTCCCATTGTAGACTGATTGTGGGAAGTTCTATTTCACAAATTTTAGATGTATACATACGAGTAACATGAAACTTTGAGTCATTTTCTCATCCTTTTAATAGTTCTTTTCTTATGTATAAAAGATTTATTTGAATGTGTGTGCATGTATGTATCTGTGAGACTATGTATGTGTGTGTGTATCTGTGAGTGTGTGCTTATGAGTGTATCTATGAGAGTGTATGTGTGTGTGTGTGTGTAAGTATGTGTGTATGAGAGAGATAAAGAAGAGTATTTATGAGAGTATGGACCATGTGTGCAGGTGCCTCTGAGGCCAGAAGAGGGTGTTGGATCCCCTGGAGCTGGAGTTATAGGTAGTTGGGAGCCATCTCATGTGGGTGCTGGGCTCTGGTCTTCTGGAAGAATAGTAAGCACCCCCAGCCATCTCTCAGTTCCAGTTTTTTGCTTTCTTTTTTGTTTGTTTGTTCATTTGTTTTTCTTCAGTCAGGACTTTGCTTACGTCTCCCTGTCCCCTGTGCTAGTACTTGAAGTCAGGGTCTCAAATACACCAGACAGCACTGCTAAGCAGCTTCCTTCTACACCAGTTCAGGAATCCATTTAATGCTAAGAAAAACTTTAACTTTGGAAATCAGTAATCAATTTATAATTTGAATGTTCCGTTCTCCAGAAGCATACGTTTAACCCTTTTTGAGTCTGTGTAACTTGTTACAGTTTTCCAGGTCTTTATAGGTAGATCATCAAAGCCATATGCAAAGAGCCCAGATACATTCCCCCAGCTACTTTCCAGGCTGGCTTTGCAGCAGTCAATGAAGGGGAAGATTCTTGTCTAAGACATAACACAAAAGCGTCAGATGCAGATCAAGGGAAGCCTATCTCTCCAAGGCCTTTAATTCTTGCTTGCATTCTCTATGAGGCTTTCCTACAAACAACACGATTCCAATGGTTCAAAGATGTGACTCTTTTCCTGAAGACTTCGCGAGTCTGTGAACTTGAAATAAGGAGGGCAGTTGTTGCTAGTTCAATTCCATGCATAATTAAGACAGTCGAAGATGCAAGCCAGTAAAATGAGTAGCACAGAGAATGATGATGTCCAGTTTCCTTTTGAAGATGACCGCAATCGTTCTTTCCTGTCTGGCTCTTCGTTGAAGATTCTTATCTTGGCTGTGGAGATTGTTGTCAGTGTTCAACCCAGGGGACAACTGTCAAGTGGTCTGGCTGTCTTGGCGAAGTCCCCAGGGGGGACATTTCTGGCCGGGCCAGATGCTCCCCTAACTGACATGATTTTACTTGACTTGGTAGTGGTATTGCCTGCCTCCTCTCTTACTGTATTCCTGCTGTGCACTGTGACTCTGAAGCGATGGAGGGAGGAAATGACGCATCTCTATGTCCTGGTTTCTTTAAACATTGTCTGTTCATAACCTCCTTTTGACTGAGGAATTTTTATTTTACTTTTTAAAATTTTAATTAATTAATTAATTTTACATCTCAACTACAGTTTTTCCTCCCTCTTTTCCTCTTAGTCCCTTCCCCCATCTCCCTTCTACCTCTTTTCCCATCCACTCCTCTTCAGTTTCTGTTTTTATTCAGAAAGGGCAGGCCTCCCATGGATATTGACAAAATATGGCATGTCAAGTTGCAGTAAGACCAAGCACCTTGCCTTGTATTAAGGCTGGGCAAGGTGACTCAGTATGAGGAATAGGGTCTCAAAATCCAGTAAAAGAGTTGGAGATAGCCCCTGTTCCCCTCTCTTAGGAGTCCCACAAGAGGACCAAGCTACACAATGTCACATATATGCAGAGGGCTTAGGTCAGTCCCATGCAGACTTTGTTGGTTGTTGGCTCAATCTCTGTTAGCTCCCATGAGCCCAGGCTAGTTGATTCTGTGGGTTTTCTTGTGATATCCTTGACCTCTCTGGTTCCTACAATTCTTTCTCCCTCTCTTCAGCAAGGTTTCCTGAGCTTGGCCTAATGTTTGGCTGTGGGTCTCTGCGTCTTTTTCCACCAGTTGCTGGATAGCCTCTCTGATGACTTTGGTCTAGGCACCAATCTTTGAGTATAGAAGAATACCATTAGGCATCATTGCACTGGCATTTTTTTTTCTAGTTGTGTTTGGTTCTATATTGTAGGAGGCTGCTTGTTTGTTTCTGGCTGCCTGGACTCCCAAAATAACCACATAGAAGCTGTATTAATTAAATCACTGCTTGGCCTATTAACTCTAGCTTCTTATTGGCTAGCTTACATCTTAATTTAACCCATTTCTATTAATCTGTGTATTGCCACGTGGCTGTGGCTGTAGCTTACTGGCAAGGTTTCATGGGGTATCTGTCTCTGGCGGGGCTACATGACTTCTCCTAACTCCCAGCATTCAGTTTAGTCCCCTCCAACCACTTAGCTCTACTTTGGTCTGTCACAGGCCAAGCCAAGCCAGCTTCTTTTTTTATTAGCCAATAAAAGCAACACATATACAGAAGGACTTCCCATACCCTTTCTATCTATGTCTCTGGATCCTGGTACACCAGGCAGTGCCAGGGATGGGCTCACTCTGGCATGAATCTCAGGCCAGTCATTGGTTGACCACTCCCATAATCTCTGTGCCACTCTTACTCCAGCACATCCCATAGGCAGGATAGACTGTCACAGGTTATGTGGCTGGGTTGGTGTCCCAATCCCTCCATTGTAAGTCTTGCCTGGTCACAGGAGATGGCCAATTTAGTCTACATATCTGCAATTTCTAGGAGTCTTATCTGGGGTCATTCTTGTAGATTCCTGGGAGTTTTCCTTGTGTCAAGATTTCTACCTGACCCCCAAATGCTCCCCTTTTTTGTCAGCTCTTTCAGTACTCTCTGTGATATCCCACCCCCACCTGATCACTATGTTCCCCACCCACTCCAGTCCACCTACACAATCTATTTCTCCTTACCAGGGAGATCCAAGTGTCCTTCTTGAGCCCTCTATGTTACTTAGTCTCTCTGGGTCTGTGGATTATAGCATGGTTATCCTTTACTCTATAGATAAACATGCCATGTTTGTCTTTCTGGGTCTGGGTTACTTTATGCAGGGTGAGTTTTTCTAGTTCTATCCATTTGCCTTTTAATTTCATGATGTCATTGTTTTTAACAGCTGAGTAATATTCCATTGTGTAATGTACCACATTTTCTTCATCCATTCTTCAGTTGAAACTAGCTTGTTTCTCCATTCTGGCTATTGCACATAAAGCTGCTATGCACATATTTGAGTGAATGTCCTTGTGGTATGATTAAGCATCCTTTAGGAATATGCCTCAGACTAGTATAGCTGTGCTTTGAGGTGGATCTATTCCCAGTTTTAAGAGAAACTGCTGTATTGGTTTGTAAAGTGGCTGTACAAGTTGGCATCAGCAGTGGAGGAGTGTCCCCTTGCTCCACATTCTCTCCAGCATCAGCTGTTGTCACTTGTGTTTTTTATCTGAGCCATTCTTACAGGTGTAAGGTAGAATCTCAGAGTCATTTTGATTTGCATTTCCTTGATGGGCAAGGATGTTGAAGATTCATTTCTTTAAGTGTTTCTCATCCATTTGACATTAAGACACAGTATAATCCAGAAGATGCACTAATTTGATACTGCTGGTGGAACAGTGGTAGGAAAACATTGAAACTCTTTATCTTGTGAAATTCCCCCATTGTTTCTAAAGAGCAGAACTTGTCCAGTCTAAACCACAATACACAGTCATTTCCACTCCGAGCTGGTGTTTCGGGCAGGGTTTGTTGGTGTCTACGGTGGTGGCAGGTGTGCTGTAAAGTGTGCATACCGTGTTTCAGAACAAAGGCTGTAATGCAGTCACTTGTTGCAACACCAGCAAGCTCTGCCAGAAACACTGTGTATTCAGCATGAATTTCATTTAGAATTAGTTTACCCATGGGGCATTCAGAAATCCTTTACCAATTGACAAATTTTTGTGAACCCTCTACTTTCAGTTTTGTGATCCCATATGGATTTGTGAGCTACGGCTTAAGAAATTCCAAACAGGAATACTTGGATAGTACTTTCCGGTCTTTGGCGACTTGCTAGTCTCTTCTTCAGTCTGATGAATAGGGACTTCAGACATATACTTCAAGAATAATTCACACGAACTGACACTGCTTGATAGAATTAATGATCAAATACTGGCGAGTGCCCAAAGCAGATGATTTCATAACTTCTGTTTAATTTTATCTTTTCTTTCTCAAGGACAGTTGGTAAGCAAAGACTTTTTATGTTGATTAAAGTCTATTAATAAATGAAAGTGTAATTTCCTTTATTCTGTCTCCATTGACTGAATTTGATGAACCTGGCTTGTCTACAGCAGCATGTATATGGGTAATATCTTCATTTACTAAGTGTGGCGATTAGGGGAGAATCCTTCGTGCTGAACTTTCGTGGTGGGTAAAACACATTGATTCCTTCATTTGGGCCAGGGTTCTTTCCACAGCATCTGAGGTTCTGACCTCAGTAAAGCAGCTAATCTTCTGGTGACCCATTTTGTGGTGCTGTGGGTACCAGGTTGCTTCTTTGGAGTCTGTCTTACGTACTGCTTATTTAGTAGCTAAACCCGGTGATTCTATTGCCAAATATAGTGGCAGGAGTTGAGGCAATCTTGATAGTGCTTTCTATTGAGTGATCTGGGACACTGGAAAGACGCTTAGGGGATCTCTGTTTTTATTGATAGGAACAATATATGTCTAACATTAGGTTGTATAGGCTGGAGACGTAGCTCAGTTGGTAGAGTTCTTGCCTGATGTGCACGAAGGCCTGGTTTTAACCTCCAGCACTGCATAACTTAGATGTGGTAGTGCTCACCTTCAGGCCCAGCAGGCAAGAGGTGGGTCAGAAGTTCAACGATACCCTTCACTGCATAGCAAGTTCAAGACCAGCCTGAGATAAGACCCTATCTCCAACAAGATTAGGGTATACTTTCCTAAGATATTTATACTCATTAATAACTCAACTATTATTCTATAACTACTTTATATAGTGGCTGTGCTTTATCCCTGAGCATTCAATGATGAAATAAAACTAACATGTAAGTTTTAGACCAGTTGGGTACTTCTATCAGTCAGATGAACTATGTTTTTTTTTTTTTTTGCTGTGTCATGACGTGATCTGTTTATTTAGAATGATTTCCCAATTTGCCCAGTGATTTAGCAGGCTTTCTTTTACTTTCACCTCAAACAACATCCTTTTATATTTTATTTTAACCATGTGTGCTATTTTGACATTTTATTAATACCAGATTTCAATATGTTGACCAATGAGTAGTACAGATTTCAATTAGACCCTTGGTAGGTATGCTCTCATTGCTGGATTCTTGGGATTTTGGTGATAGTGGCTGTTCTTTCAGCCTCTGTCTCCAACCTGCTATAAGACTTAAGCAGCACACTCCTCCATTCAAGGCCTCTTTATTGTCTTCAAAATGTAAATGTAAATTTTTGTCTGTAGGTAAGTCCATGAGACTATGGCTCATAATTTTCATATATATATACTCTTTTGTTTCTGTCCTTTGAAGAACAAAGCCTGGTCTTGCTGTGTAACCCGGATGGTCTCAAGCCTCAGGTATTCAATGGACTATTCTTATTAAGTGCTTTGGGCTGTCACCCAAAGACAGAAAAGTGGGAGGAATGGTGACTTGTGCTTAAAATGAACAATGCCTCTGTCCTATGAAGCTCTCCGTCCATGAAGGAGGCAGAGATGAACTCAGTAATTGGTTGTAGTTTTTAATTTATAGCTGTAAAATTTGTTATGTGTCATGTAATAAGAGGATTTGGTCTGGTTATGGTCTAACAAAGATCTTCCTAAGAATCAAAAGGTTGTATTGTGATCCAGAGAAAGATTAGGGAAAGAGTATTTCAAAAATAAAAAGCAAATGTAAAAAGCCAGTTTTTGGATGGTAGGGGAAGATGATGTCTTCATGGAACAGCAAGAAGACCAGAGTGACCTGAGGAGGGGCATCCATGTTGTGGGAGGAGTCTAGGAAACCTGCAAGAGTCCACACTGTGCAGGACTTGACCATGTAGGTAAATGCTGAGAGCTTCACCCTACCTGCTGTGGAGAGTCCTTCCAGAATTTATGGAGTAACAGGGATTAGGAGGATGTGACTCACATGAGTGCTATGTGACAAGCTCACTTGGACTGCAGTACAGCGAAGGGCTGAGCAGAGACGTGTGAAGTGGAGCAGGGAGTGTGACAAACATCTGGGGAGAAGAGGTAAGTGGCTCTTTGAGTCTGACTGAGGGGCTCCTATGACTTTAAGGATACTGTGACCGTGGGGTCACAGTTAGTGCTGTTCGGGGTATGGGGGAGAATGTTTTAAGGAATGTGAGGGGTGGGAAACTTCGATGGCCTCCATTAATGACATAAAGTTCTGTTGTGTCTAGTCAGCGCATTTTATAAGTGGATTGGGAGCACCAAGCAAAAGTCAATATCTCTAGGGACTTTGGTGCTAGTCCCCAAGTGACTGAGAAGGTTTTGAGAAGTCTATCTCTCAGAGAATATCAGTTTTATCCCTTATTAGGTGCCATCTGGATACCATGTATTCAGTGGCTGTAGAATAATATGTGTCTCTTGAGGAAAGCCACAGGTGCTTAAATTCGTATGCTGGAGCTAGCTCTGCTGAATCGTTGATCTCATTCCATCTCTCCCACCCTAGTCTATTGGGCAGTGTGGCCAAGGTGTCGTGTAGGATGCCAGAGCAACAACTTTTCTAAACAACAGTAGCTTGGTGCATTCGGGGGTTAAGGTTGTAACTCCTTTAACTCCTTGATGCTTCCTTGTGATCGGGTACATCTTAGACGCTGGATCCTACTGGTTTATCATATGACCCTTTTACAAGGTTGTTGCTCATGTTAAACTATGATATAATAGAGCTAATGTATTGACCCCCCCCCCCCCCCGAGCGTCACATGAACGTATACAAACACCACCAAACTAAGTATATATTTTAAAACCTGGTGCTTTTGTAAAGCCTGTGAAGACTTGCTTCAGCCTACAGTGGAGTATCAGGCTAGCAGCAGTGTCTGAAGGCAGATGTTCACCCCAGGAAGATGTGTAGTAGTTTGCTGTCTTCATGACTTGCTGAACTCACTCTGCCTTCTTTGTTTGTATGACCTTTTAGTGATAGCTAACAAGCCTGTCTTGAGTCTCCTATTGTTTTAGCTCAGATGTGGTATAAGAAAGTCAAATTTCTATTAGCAAGGAAAATTCTGTATATTCTTTAGAGAACAAAGTTTGGTGTTTGATAGTCCAAGATGCTTAAGATGATATTTTCAACATTCTTCCAAAAGTCCTTAACTAAATAAGAGGGAACCTTTGACGGGTTTGCTTTCATTTCTTTTGTTTAGCTCTTGGCTGCTCCAATGATGACATTTCTACCCTAATAAGACACAGGGATTCAATTTCCATTCGTGTTCTGTTTTGATTGAACGGATATTGGGGAATGTTAGAAACCTTTTCCAAATCTCTTTACCCCCCTCCCCCGTTTTCATTTTCTTTTATTTAACTTGAGTATTTATTGTAAGCAAGTTCATCTAATTTTGGTCCTCTGACCTGAATTTTCAAAAGCTTCATACAGAGTTTGAAAACCATTTTGTGGTAAGATTTGATCCTGAGAAGGACTGACAAGTGTCCTTGTTCAGATAGCTCTGACTTCTGTTGGCCAGTATTCCTTTACTAAGCACCAACTCACACTTTATACTGAGTGTGGTGAGTTTCTCCGTTCAGTTCTTGACACTTTTTACATGGAATTACATATGTGACTTCCATCCAGCCTCTTTACCTTAAGCTGAATCATTTTATTATTGCTCAGTGTGAGCTTTGGCAGCCCAAAGATTTATATGACAGCATTATGCTCACCTTTGAAAATTAAATAATGAAACCAGTATTCAGAATAGTTTTTTTGTTGTTTGGTTTGGTTTTTTTTTTTTTTTTTTTTTTTTTTCCTGTCAATTTTGATCTTTGGTCAAAAGGTGAATCTTGTTTACAGCTCTAAAAAGCATGATTTCAACACTATAATCAGTAAAGGGCACATGTTGCTTTAAGTCTTGTAGGGTCTTTCTTAGCTTAAATGTCCTTATTGGTAGCTGCCCATGATGGTACATGCCTAATGTACCAATGCTCTGGAAGCAGGAGGATTAAGAGTTTAAGGCCAGTGTGGGCTACATTGTCAGAATATCTCCAAGGAAGTATGGAGCCTTTTGCCTTGTTGTAGCATTACTTACAGAGGAAGGCATTTTCCAAACCTTTTACAGCAGTTCTGTGTGAGTGCAGTTAGTTCCTCACGTCAACAGAGTGAGCCAGAGTCGGAGCATGTGGGTCTGGAGAAATGACTCAGCACTTAAGAGCACATCCCACTCTTGCAGAGGACCTGAGTTGAGTTCCCAGCACCACATCCAGTGACTCACAGCTACTTATAACTTCAGCTCCAGGGGATCTGATCCCCCTTACCTCTGTGGGTAGCTGTATTTGCGTGCACATACTCACATACAGATACACACACATACATGTTTAAAAAGCAATCTTTAAAATCCCTAATCTTAAAAAGGGGGTGGGGTACGTATTGATATATTCTGCATTAACTTCAAGGTTCTTTTAGTACCTCTTATATTTGCATGTTAAAATGAACAAAGGAGCTTTGAAAACATTGCTCTCGGGCTGGGAAGAGTGTCCCGTAAATAAAACACAAGGACCTGAGTTTCCATTCTCTAGAACCCACACAAAAAGCCAGGTGTTGTGGCCCCTGTATGTAGTCACAGCAGTGGGAAGGAAGATTGTCTCTAGAGTTCACTGGCCTTCAAATCTAGTTTAATTTTTGAGTTCTAGACTGAGTAAGAGACTGTACATCACATACAGACACACAGACATACCCACCCACAAAAAGACACAACTGCCACCATCACCACCAAAATCCAACCTCGCTGTCTGAGATTTGGATGATTGATTGGAGTTAAAGTAGGCACTATTGAGCAGCTGGAGGTGAGGCTTTGTGCTCTACAGGTAAGATATTTTATGAGTGGTCACACACTGGAGTTGATGATAGAGTTGCCATTATGTATTAAGGAGTGAATATAGCTTGATCTACAAGGAGAGCTCTACCACTGGCTGTTGACTGTACAGGTTTGATGGGCAGTTTCAAGATGCAATCTGTGCTTCTGAGACCCAGTGTATAGGGATGGTGGGCATGAGAGCTGTACCACTTCTTGCCACCTTAGACAAATCACTATGTAGTGTCAGCAATCTCACCGTTATTGTTAAATGCAGTGGGGTTCCTATATAGTGGTAGCATTCTGCTGTTCTCTAGGATGTTGATTCAATGGCTCAGCATATGAGCTATCTGTCACCAGAACAGTTTCATGCCTTGTTGCCACCCTTCTCCGCAGATAATCAAATTAATGGGCATTTGGCCAGAGCTTCCCTTATCATCAGCTCGTCAACATAGAAGAGCTTCTTTGAGAGAGAATGATGATATGCATTTTTTTTTTTATCATCTGTGAAGCACAGAGGAAGGGCTGGGAGACCTTGATAATCACCTTGGATCCTGTAGGAGCCACAAAAAAGTATATAAAGGGTGATACGATACAGTAGCTGTGCAAAGCAAAATGCATGGCCATGAGACTAAACGCTGGTGCAGATGTCTTGGCCTCTGACCTCTTCTCAGTTCTAGCCCCTAGAGATGAGCCTATTCACTCCTGTCGTTGAAATGCTGTGAGATTTTCTGCTGCTGCTTGGTCACTTCTCTGTCGCCACATTCCCCTCAGTGGGTTTCTGTTTCTTGGTCACCTCAAAGGCTTTTGAGAAGAACATTAGGTCAGGAGACACTTTTCAGTAACCAATAGGGCAATACTAAAAATAGAAATGGGGCAGAACAATAAGCCAAATAGTGCAATGTTGTGGAAAGAATGAGGGTAGTAAATTATAGTCTCAGTCCTTTCCCAAAATAGCACTGTGACCTTATCCAAGGTGCTCGACACTACCAGCATTGTCTAAAACGGGAACGGTGCGGTCTCATAGGGATCGTGTCATGAAAAGAAATCCACTATGGTTGTAGAAATGCTTTGGGGAGGCCAAAGGGCATGCTAGTAAGGGGTTCTCCTTGTTAGCTATTTGGAGATTGCTGGCTCTTAGATGTTGGTTTTCAGCCAGGTGAAGGGTGTCTGGTAGGCCACCTTTGTTAAGCGTTCATTTCCCTCTCTGTTGAGATTTCTTTGTTCCTGTCTTTTTTTTTTTTGATAGTCACAGTCTGAGTTTTCTTCCACTGCCTATTATTTATCCTTATAGTTTCTGATTATTTAATGCCTCAGTTGGCTCTGAGGTGTGTGTATATCTATCTATCTATCTATCTATCTATCTATCTATCTATCTATCTCCTCTGAATTTTTCTTTATTAACATGAGGACTTGTGATTCTAGAAGGACTAAATATCTGTGTACTGTGGGTTAGTGACCAAGCCATTGGCATTCCTTGGCTGTATTCCATGAAGATCAAGAATTGGGCTGTGCATGTAAATAACTTGGTTGGTTGGTTTTCTTGTCCTCTGCTGGCACACGTAAAATCATTGTGTTGTCTCCCACGCAATGAATTGAGGATAATGGGACAAATAAGTGTCAAATGTTTTTCCTCATTGAACATGCTTAGTAGCTGCAGAGGTGAATCCAGAGTTAGTCACGGCTTTCTTATTCAGAGATGTTACTGAGGCCCCCATTAGCACAGCAAGATAGCTCAGGAAAGGTGAAGTAAAATAACAGAGGGCTCCCCATTCATGCAGTGTGCTTGGGCTCTGTCCAGTCCTTTACTTCCTTTATGCATTTGCACCAAGTAGAATATAATTCTCCTTCCCTGAAGTGCTGCTGCATCTGAGTACATTGGGACTTGAAATAACTCCATTCTCATTACCACATACAGATTCAGTTCTTGCAGGGGGGTGGGGGTGGGTGATGGGTACTCTTTGTGGAAAGACCCAGGACAACATTAGTCTAGATTGCTTTAGGGAGAAAGTAAGGTTATCTGGCCCTACAGTAGAATTCTCCTGGGTCCTTAGTAGCTTTCTGGGGCTCCTCAGATCCCAGATAGCTGAGCTTCCTTTAGAAGGAGTAGACTTTATTTCTTTCAGGAATTATTTTGGAAAATATTATTGTAAACTCTAGCAACCTTTTGGGAAAAAATTCATTGACAGGTAGCTAGAGTTCATATTATCAAGTCAAGGGGGACCAGTGAGTTTTAGAGATCGATCGATCTATCTATCTATCTATCTATCTATCTATCTATCTATCTATCTATCTATCCCACCAGTTTCTCTAGAAGGTATTAGATGCACATAGGCAGTCTTTTTTGTTTCATCTGACCCTTGTCCATGAAAGAAATAGCAGTAAGTTCAGCTCGTGGATACTAGAAAGGGTGCCATGCCGTTGGCCAGTCTGCTGCATATCTGGCCTGCTTCTTGCTTTCCTTCCATGGACATGGGCTGCTTTCCCAGAGGCAGCGAGTTGACAGTGCCTCATGATATTAGCCTTGATGTATATTATATAATGTGACTAACTGGTTGCTTGATACCTTTAATAAGTCTTTTCTAATGGCATATTTTAGGAATATTTTGTTAAATTTAATTGTGTGTGTTGCACACTTGTGTGCACTCATGGAGGTTGGAAGATAACCTTTGGGAGTCAGTTCTTCCACCATGTGACCTCAGGGGATTGAACTCAGGTCATCGGGCTTGGTGGCAGGCATCTTTACTCTCTGTGCCCTCTCGCCAGCCCTCATTCCATGTTTTTAAACTATTTTATTTCCATTTTGTATAATCTAAATGATGCTATTGTTATGTTTCAAAGAGATGCACCTGATATTATTCTAACACTTCATGTGACACATGAAGCAAACTTCGAGGTGCACTGTCCCCATGGAGTCACATGGGATTCCCTCAGTTCCCTCAATACCAGTGTGCGGTAAGGCATGTCACATGTCGCTAGCAAGTGAAGCTCTCTAGCTGGGTACCCAGGACTTATGGTTCATATAACATCTCTGTGAGCCGGGTCAGATCAAATTCCAGAACCTCCTTCCTAATCAAAAGAAGCATTTGCCCTTAACCATGCTGTTAGGATAACTGGTTCTGGTAAACTCATATAGAATGGTCCAAGGCCCCACAATTATATAAAAAAAAAAAGATATTCACTATAAATAACATGAACCAAAACCTCAAACGTATAGAAGCATGAGCAAGCAGCAATTCCATGAAGATTTTTGAGTTTAGAGGTTACTCCCAGAGCCACTTTTGAACACAAGCCTCTTTTGGCACTCTAGGGTTTGAGCAGCTCTGTCCTGCTAAACTAATTGTTTTCCTTCCCACCCACATATCTAGTAGTCATCGTGAATGCTGAACCTGCTGGATTCTGGATTTTTCTCTCCCTGTAAAGAGAGTGGATTTCCTCCTAGTAATCGGTTCATTTGCTTCTTGATCAGCTTGATTGTTTTTCGGGTTTATTTTTAAACTTTGAGATTAGATCTAGAGTAGTCTTACATATTGTCTCAGTCCCTCTTCTGTCTATCTGTTCGTCCGTCCGTCTGTCTGTCCGTCCGTCCGTCTGTGCCTCTGTTTAGCGTGTGTATGCGTGCATGCAGGTAGATGTGTGTGCAGACACATGTAGAAGTCAGAGGACAATCTGGTGTTGTCCTTAGGCTCCCATTCAGCTGTGTTTTTGAGACAAGATCTCTCGCTGCCTGGAGCTTGTCAAGTAGGCAGGCTGTCTGGGCTGTGAGCCACAGGCATCTGCGTGTCGTCTTCCCAGCAATGGGATTACAAGTGTGTGTCACCACGCAGGCGTCTAGGGACAGAACTCGGGTCCTTAGGCTTACAAGGCAAACACTGCACTGACTAAGCCATCTCCTCTGCCCTAGGTTTCTCCTTTCCTGGGGTCTTACTGAATATACTAGGTTTCAAGAGGTTTTTCCTCTGCAACAGATCTCAGTCTGAGCATCTTCCACTCCACTGTGAGTTCTGGGAGAACTTCTTTATCTGATTGCTTGTTCTTTTTCTAGCAGTTGTTCTTTTTTTTTTTTTTTTTTTAAAATATTTCTTCTTCTCTCGTACATCCAGCCCATAGTTTCCCCTTCCCTGCCAGTCCTCTCCCGCATCCACTCCTCCTCTGTTTCCTTTCAGAAAAGGGCAGGTCTCCCAAGGATATCGACCAAACTAGTAGGTATTCTTGGCCAAGTCCCAGAGAGCCCACCTCTCTCTGCATATTGGTATCCAGCTAAAGACTACAGGGGACCTCTATGAAGTTGTCCAGACTGTTTTTACTGCTCTCTTAGGGAGGGGCCATGCTTATCTTGGCACCGCTTCCCTAAAGCGCAAAGCAGGCATGGCGTCCCTATTCGTCTGTTGAGCACAGGGGCGGACTGTGGTCGGGCCTTCTGAGCTACAGATTTTGGTGTTCCATTTAGAGCACGCTAGATTTAAGTGAAACTTGTGTGGCTATATTAATAACTACTTTATAATTGGATTTGAGGTCAAAGGTCTATTTTTAAATTATGAAAGGGGATATAGGAGTGCCTCAGTGGTAGAGTGCTTGTCTAATGTATGAAACCCTGGACTTCCTCTTCAGCAGTAAATAAATATGTAAATAAATATAAGAAAGTACTTGCTCTTAGGGGAAGCAGCACTATATTCCATATCAATAGTTATTTAATTTACTAAACTATGGGAAACATGGTAGCAGTGGACTAGGGAGATGGTTAAGTGCTTGCTGAGTAGACCTGAGTTCGGATACCCAGCACCCAATGTAAAAGCCGTTAGGTGGCTGTAATCTTCTTACTGGCCAGGTGCATACAGGAAGATCCCTGGGACTTGTTGGCCAGCCATCCTAGCTAAGTTAGTGGGCTTCAGGTTCAGTGAGGGACCCTGTCTCAAAAAATCAGGTGGACCCTGAAAGAGGATGAATTTGCCCTGATGTTGCCCTCTGGCCTCCAGGTCTCCTCACACGTGCGCGCATATCTCCACAAACACATAAGCACACATAACAAGGCACACAAACATAAGCTACGATTGCATGTTTATGTGCTTACGGAGAGACTCAAAGGCTGACTTGTTTAAATGTCTATCCCTTCTCAATTCTGACGGAAAGGTTAAAATTTCAGCAAGGTTACTTTTGAGAAGAAAGAAATATGCTTTTATGTATATCATCACTGCAGTATTTAGGAAAGGCAACTGTATTTTACTGAGTTGAAGGCCAAATGGGAATAATACTAAACTAAAAGGGCGTTTTTTTTTTCCCCTTTAATACACCTGCTGGAAGGTGTAGACGCGCCTGTTTGTTCTGCTTCTGTTTCTGCTGAACAGAGATCCTGTGGGGGTGTCTCTACTAGGAAAGTGCTCAGACACTGTTCCAAATTATACTTTGATTCTTAGTGTTGATTTTGGAATCTGTCATCAAGTATGGAATTAAATCCCTTGGATTTCCGAGCTAGTCTCTCAGAAACCCGTAGCGTGTATGCAATAATGAAAGCAAGAATGCAATTTTTTTTCAGTTAAAAAAGCAATTTCTAGAAACCATGAGCTTTGCAGAACTAAAAATTCATTCTCATTGTTTTATTTTTAAGTCCTATTTTAAGTTTCTGCCAGGACGAAAACGTTCAGTCCCTTCTGGGTTCTGATGTCCTGGTAAAACTTCTTTGTGAACCTTGGGGCTGGGATAGAATTGGCACAAGAGAAAATTAATTTGGTTGGGATCCATGAATGGAGCGGAGGTAATGTGCAGGCCTTGCAGTGTCTGTTGTAATCCATCAATGTAGCAGTCCTGCTAGGTTGCTGGGCTCATCAGCACCTTCTGCTGTGGCGATCAGCGTGGCAAGATTCACTCCTGTAGGACCTCGCTTTTCTGCGTGAGAAGAAAGCATGAGCATAGAAGTAGATGTGCTTAGGTCCTGGCATACACATTCAGTAAAATTTCTTGAATCTATTCTTCTGTATGTATGCTGTGTGTGCGTGTGTACGCATTGTGTGTTCTGTCATAAAATGAAATGGGGTTTAACATAGACTTTTCCTTTCCTATTAGTTGTAACATATCTTCCAACAATTTGAACTCAAAACTCACTGTGTTATCAGCTCTGTTTATCACATGACTCTGGACATTGTGATATAATTAGAACACCCCCATGCTCAGATTCCCCGCTGTTCCACTTCTTTCTCATCACTAAGGCCCAGAATTCAGAGTTGGTATGGAGGCCCTGTGTAGAAGTGCATTCCAGAGCATGCTCACTAAATGGGCTATAAATAGCATCTGCCCTGACAAAGCTGGGATTTTCTCAGCTCTGGAGACATTGAAGCCTTTGTTTTGTGGGTCACTACCCTCTTCCCCCTCAAGCTTGAGTCATAAAGCCAGAAAAACTAATGAGGTTGCTGAAATGTAAAATCTAATTGCTAAGATGTATGGGAGACAATGAGAGAACAGAACCCTAAGCCTCCATTCACGGCCACTTCCCTATGGCGGCCCTGCGACTTGCTCACTTTGTGTTACATTGTTCCAGTCCCTTGAGTTAAGTTGTTTCCTCCAGAAAGATGAAATTCCACTTAGATTGGGGTGGGAGGTTATAACCATGTAAGTTGACATAAGGATCCTGAATTCTCCATTTAGAATAGGGGAAAAGTCCATGAAAGAAAAGGTATGTTGTATTTTCTTGATTTATTTATATACATATGTGTGTATGTGTATATAATATATATGCTTGATTACATATGTACCTACAGATATAAACTTGATTATATATATTTGTACATGTATATAAACCTGATTATACAGATGTACACATATACAATTGTTTTTATATATGTATAAACATATATGTATATATAAATATATATGCTATACCATGCTATATATAACATCTCTATATAGCTATACATCTTATTATCTATTATATCATATGTTGTGAGGAGGCCACTTGTTGGTTCCTGGCTGCTCAGCCCTGAAATAATCACACAGAAGCTGTATTAATTAAATCACTGCTTGGCCCATTAGCTCTATCTCCTTATTGGCTAGCTCTTACATCTTAATTTAACCCATCTCCATTAATCTGTGTATTGCCACGAGGTTGTGACTTACTGGATAAAGTTCCTGCATCTGTCTCGGGCAGGGCTACATGGCTTCTTTCTAACTCTGCCTTCCTTCTCTCAGCATTCAGTTTAGTTTTCCCTGCCTACCTCTATTCCCTGTGCAGGTCCACGACAGTTTCTTTATTAACCAATGGTATTTACAGCATACAGAGGGGAATCCCACATCAATCATAGATATTTAATATAGTATACGTATATCAAATATTTACTTATGGTACATATATATATATATATCCCCAAATATTTTGCTGTTATACTGTGAGTGTATATATAGTAGTTCAACTATTGAAGTATAACCTGTATCTGTTCTGTCTATTCATGAATGGCCCTGCAGTAAGAATGGCTTTTATAGTTAACATTTTTCCTGGTCTTCTGAAATTGAAGAATCAAGAAACAAGAACAGACAGTAAAGAAAGAAAGACCAATCATAGCCCACCATGTTATAAACTACGTGCCTGACCAATGGATTTCTACTTCTGCACCCAAAAAGTTGACTGCCTCCTGCTGTAGGATGTGCTTGCTGTTAGATTCACCAGCAAATCCACAATTCCCTTCCTCATTCCTCAGCATCTTTCTGTCTGTCCTCCATTCTCTCATAGGTAGTAGGGAAGTAAAGTTAAAGAGTGAGGCCTCTGCCTTCACAGACCTTTCACTCCTATGGAGGAAAGAGATGAGACCTGTCACCAAACACAGCTACAGGAACACAAACCAGAGTGTGAGGCAGGGTGTCACTCTCCCAGGGGGGTCTGTGTGGCTCAGCCTCTGCTTCCCTCTTCGCTCTGTGCTGTGTGGTGGTGACTAAGCGTTTCTGATTTTGAATTCGTCCATCCGCACCCCCCACAGCACGCCACTTGCTTGCTTTTCCTGGTTGCTTCCTTATTTTCTGTTTTCTTTCTTCCCCAAAGTGTCCTTCTGTCCCAGGTAAAGGTCATTGCCCCCATCCTAGCATTCTCAGCTTCCTGTCCCAGGGACAGCGCATCCTCCCCTTTGCACTACCAGTGGGCATCTCTGCGATACACCACCCCCATTAACATCTTTTTTCCCTGTTTGCTTTGCTGTGACTTTTTCTGTGACTTAAACTTTCCTGCCGTGTTCAGCATGGAGCTGTGCTTCCAGCCTTGTGTTTGTAATAACGAGCCCAGGCTACCTTAACAAGTACTCTGGGCCAGGTGGCATGCGTGACAGCTATTTATTTCCCCTGACTCTGAGGTCTAGAAGTTCAAGGTCAGGGTGCAGGCAGACCTCGTTCCTCGTGAGTGAGAATGTCTTTTTGCTGTTACCTACCTTCTGGTTGTGTTCTCACATTGCCTTTCCTGAGCGCAGCTGGATCTGTGTCTTCTTCCAGAGAAGGTACAAGTCCCTAAGCCTTCTACCCTTGACCACATCTATATCTGACAGTTCCAAAGCCCCCTTTGCCAAATACTTTAGCTTTGTTTGGGGGTGGGGAGACTCCCATGTGTGACTCTTAAGAGCCTGTAAATAGTTTGTTACAATAGTTCATGATTGTTTCTTTATTCTGGAAACATGAGTTTGGGTTTTTGAAATTCCCCTTGGCATCAGGGTCTTTCCAGATGTGTTCTCTAGAAAGTGAGACTGCTTTTTTTTTTTTTTTTTTGCTTGCACTCAATGGACTGGTTACAAGTGTTTGACTCTTACGTCTACTTTGGATCCTTCCTGCTGTTAGAACCTTTGTAACAGTACGGGATCACGGGGACTGCTTGCCAAAGCAGTCACAGACTCATTTGTTTTGTGTTCAGAATTTGCCCTCTAGCCTGTGTTTTGACTAGTGGAATGACCAGAGCATGGACAGAAGGCCACGGCTGACACATCCCGAACACACGCAGGCCTGAGCTTGTCCTCTTTCAACAGTTACAGCAGTCATGGAAATGGCTAATAAAGGTCAAATATGAGCGCAGTATTTATGACTCGGTTAGAGATTTGATATCCAAAGTCTGTCAGCATTTGTCAGAAGATTGGCCCTGCCAGTGGCTGTGCCAGCCTGAAGAGCATCGCCATCAGTGGTGACTGGGATGGACTCAGCGTCTAGCAGGAGGATGATGACCTTTTGGGATGGATCCCAGCATACAGACGTGTCACACATGAATCAGAAGTAGCTGCATTATTCCGCTCTGTTTACATCTTGACAGTTCTTCTCCCACCAAGTCAGTTTCATCACCAGTGATAAGGGTAGCTCTCAAAAGAACACGCTATGTCTGTGACATGAGCATATGTCAGTAGTGTGGACTCTCAGGACTTCATGCGGTTTCTTGATGTAGGTATGTCATTGTCATAGGTTTTTCTTTTTCTTTTTTTTTTTTTTTTTTTTTTACCTTTAAGATCCAAGTTGAGGGGTTTAGGAAGATGGCTTTGTTGGTAAGATGCCTGCTACCCAAGCCTGAAGACCTGGGTTTGATTCTGGAACATCCATGTAAATGTCCATAGATGGTGGTGTTTTCCTATAACCCGAGAGCAGAGGAGGAAGAACTAGATGTATGCTCTGAGCAGCCAGTCTAGCCAGTCTGTGAGCTCCAGTTTCAGTGAGAGACCGCGTTCCAAAAAGCAAACCAAGGTGGAGAGTGAGTGAGGAAATACCTGACTTTGACCATGCTTTCTACATGGGTTACATATATGAACATATACCACACACATACCACATGTACAAATGAGTATAATATATACACAGTAAATGGAAAAAAAACCTTAGAAGACTCAAATTTATCCTTGACACTCTGAGCTATGAAAATAGGTGTGGGCCCCTTAGGTAGTACAGTGTTCAGCTCTGTCAGATGGACCTGAACCCTGTTGGTGGCCAGTGTTCAGTCAGGTAGTATGCTGGAGAGACATCGCAGGAGGAAGGGGTTTCCGTCTTAACATCTGGGTGCATGCTCTCTTGTCTTCAGCAGCACCGCTGGCTGCTCCAGCATGCTCTCTTGTCTTCGGCTGTGCTTTTGGCTGCTCCAGCATGCTCTCTTGACTTTGGCAGTGCTCCTGGCTTCTCCATCGCTTGGCTCTGGTAGCACTGGAAAGATCACCAGTGCTTGTTTCTGCAGTTTGTCTCCCAGCTCTCATAGTATAGGCGGCTTCTCATCATTCAGAGTCCTCCCATTCCTGCTATGCATACCACCAAGGCTGTTAGCAGCTCCCCCTGACATCACTCCTTGGGCTGTTATGGAGCAGGTAACTTTGTTGGGACAAGTTCCCATGCCCAGTTTTTCCTGGCAGCCTTGAGGATGGTTTCTAGTAAGGCCTACAGATGAGTTGTCATTGTAATGAACCTCAGGTGAGGAGGGAAAGGCCTTAGCATGAATCCTTGCTCAGAAACAGGTAATGGCTGCCACTTCTATCTTCCTTTCCTGTTTTCTTTAAGACTCCCTTTGTCTTGTCCCAACTGATCTCTTCCTGTAGCCAATAATATATTCTGTTAGCCTTCCATTTCAAATGACTTTGTGCTTCCTCCCTCTGACTTGGACTATCACACTGTGGCCCATTGGTAGATGTAGCTTCTGTTCCTATATTGTGTGTCAGTCAGCTTTTCATTGCTGTAACATATGGCAAATAAGTTATAGGAAAAAAAAGTTTATTTTGGCTTTGAATTTCAGAGGTTTAAATCTATAAGTGATTGGTCACGGTCACTTGCTTTGTGCTTCTACTGGGACACCATAGTGAAATTGCATGGTGGACCAGAATGCTCACCTTCATGGCCAGGAAGAAAAGAGAGAAACAGGAAACTGGAGTCCCAATGTAAGTGGAGACTGTGCATTGGTTTTCGGCTGCCCAGACCCAAATAATCACACAGAAACTATATTGATTAAAACTCTGACCAATAGCTTAGATGTATTCCTACCTAGCTCTTACATCTTAATTTAACCCATTTCTACTAATCTGTGTATCACCATGAGGTTGTGGTAAGGTTCCAGTGTGTCCTTCTCCTTCTGCAGCTACATGGTATCTCTTTGACTCTGCCTACTCTCTCTCTATATAGATATCTGTTCCAGATTTTCTGGCTGATTTTATTCTGCTAAGCTATTGACCAAAACAGCTTTATTTGCCAACCAATAAAAGCAAAATATATAGAAGGACATCCTACATCATCCCTAAGCACCCTTAAGGAGCATGTGCCTGATGACCTACAACTTTCTAAGTTGTAGAGGAGACCTCACCTCTCACAATTTCCACGACTTCCTATTGGCACATATACTGACTGCTTTTGTCTGTCAACTTGACACAAGCTACAGTCATCAGAGAGGAAAGAGCCTCAGTTGAGGAAATGCCTCCATGAGATCCAGCTGTAAGCCATTTTTCTCAGTTAGTGATCAGTGGGGAAGGGTCCAGACCACAGACCATAGTGGGTGGTGACCTCTCTGAACTGGTGGTTCTGGGTTTTATAAGAAAGCAGGCGGAGCAAGTCATGAGAAGCAAGCCAGTAAGCAGCACCTCTCCATGGCCTCTGTATCAACTCCTGCCTGTGGGATCCTGCCCTGATTTGAGTGCCTGTCCTGACTTCCTTCAGTGATGAACAGCAATGCTGAAGTGTAAGTCAAGCAAACCCTTCCCTTTCCAACTTGCTCTTTGGCTACGGTGTTTCAGCACAGCAATAGAAACCATAAGAAGACAGCACCACTCTAAAGCTTTTGAAGATGTGGGTTCTTAGGAGACATTTGAGACGCAAACTGTAGCATAAGAACAAGTAGGGGAGATTCTAGTGGATTCATGCAAAGGAGTCTGCGTGTGATGGTGCATGTATGTGCTAGCCTATATTAACTTAAGCTTAGGAAAGCCTCTGGCAGTGCAGGGAGAGAATGGTGCTTCTGCTCACTCCTGGGGTAAAACATCACCAACTGACCATCTTGCCTGTGTTGATGGCTTTCAGGAGCTGTGGACCAGGCTGCTGAGGGGCCCCGTTGGTTTTGGGGGGACTGTCAGAAGAACTGTATATCTGCACTGATAATCCTGAGTGATTAAATGGACCGTCAAGTGTGGGCTGCTTCTCCCCTGGCATCCTGAGATAGGGCTGCAGCAGGCCTCCTTCTGTTCCTCTTTCTGTGTGAGTCTTGCAGCAGTGCAATACAATAAGCGCCATACCCAGCACAAAGGAGGCAGCGCTAGAATGGGCTGCTTTGAGAGGGGTCTGGTTTGATCCTGCGTGTCTGAGGTTGAACGATGACCACAGGTGAAACTGGGTGCCTCCCTCTCGATGTGTATGTACTCCGCTGAGAAAGTTCCCTTCAGTTCATCTCATCCCCCTATAGTTACTATTTATAAATCCTGAAACCATGCGCTGTGTACTTTATTAAAGAATACTTTGGGACTGGGGGATGACTTAATGAGTAAAATATGAGGACAGGAGTTCAGATGCCCGGCATGCACACAAGTGTTAGGCTGGGTAGTGGCCCCCTGTAATCCTGGCTCTCCTCAGGCAGGGTCAGGAGATCCCCAGATCTCCTGGCTAGCTTAACTACCTGACCCATGAGCTATGTGCACAAATTAGAGACCCGGCCCCAACATAGGAGGTAGATGTGTGATTGAGAAAGGCACGTCATATCGACCTGTGACTGCCATACAAACATGGATACATGTATACCCACACATACACATACAAAAATATTCAGGGGTGGGGCATAGAAAGGCATGTATTTCACATTTTTGTTTCTGGGTAGAATTTATAATTAAAAGATATATGACATGAGAACACTGGGACTACTCTTTGTAGGAAAGGAAAAGGACCAACGAAGGGCAGGCGTATGTAAGAGGGGAGGGGTAACATGAGGAAAACACAGGGTCATAATGAAACCGTTTGTTTAATAAACAGATTAAAAGTAAATATTTAGTCTAGACTTATGAAAAGGTTAGGTTGGAAATGGTTTGAATAGATACATCATTTTTGACATAAAATATCTTGCCGAAGTCTAATGCATGTAGAGAAAAACACATAGTTCATAAGTGGACAGTGTGCAAAATATTTTGCAAACATCTGATTAACTGGTCTGATAAATGGACTCTCAGATCTGTTCATTGCTTACTTGTCCCTAGCTCACAGGTGACCAGATTTCAGCCCATGGACAACATCTTTCCTTGTCCCTAGCTCACAGGTGACCAGATTTCAGCCCATGGACAACATCTTTCCCAGGAACAAATGCTGCTCACTACATCTGTATATGGTAGCATCATATTGCTGTGTCAAAAAGTCAGACACCCCTGCCCTAGGTACATCCTTTCTTCTTGTATATGCGTATTAGCAACCTTTCCTTTTCTCCTTTCTCCTCCTTCCCCCTCCCCTCCCCTCCTCTCCCTTCCCTCTGCCCCCTCTCTTTCTTGATCTTTACATCAGCTTCAATGCCAAACCCGTAATCGGACAATATAAAAAATACTCAGAAAACCAATTTTGTAAGCTAGGGGCCAGGCCCCTGAAAACCTTTTGTTTGCTATTAAAGCATGCCTGGGCATTTGATGGGCAGCATGCAACACACGAGGAATCCACAGGATGGAAGCACTAGGAAGCTTCAAGGTGGTGGTCTTGGTTTCTGCTGCTGGGAAATGCATGTGAGCATTCTAATTAAGACCATCTTTGCCTTTCTGCGCAGCTGGCCTCAAGCTACGACTCGAGGCTGCAGCACCAGGCTAATCGGGGCTGATGCTATGTGCAGCTTGCTCCGCTCTGGAATGTACATTGCTTGGGCTTTGGGAAAATCATTAACTCTCCTTGGCTTAAGGAGCTTTGACGAGAGATTGCAGGATTATGTGTGTATAGTTTCAAAGGTTGTATTTTAAGATGAATAATTTAAGAAGATTAGCTAGCATCCTTCATTAATCTGCAGCTATTTTAATGATAAAAAGGACAACCTGCTTTCATCCCAGAAGAGCAATATGACACTTTGGCCTATAGGTTCTGTCTAATTAAAGTGTGCGTCAGTTACAGGAGGTAGTGTCAAGTAGATGATGCTAACTAACCTGGAACTGATGAAGGAAAGCCAAAGTGTACACAAGCTCAGCAGCTTTTCAAAACTTTACCCTACTAGTTTGCACAGGAAGCATGCCTCTGTAGTGCTTCAGACGCAGAAATGCAGATGATAGGCATAAAGAAACCATATCCTAAATAGATGGATTTAAAAATTACTGTATATAAGATGGATCTAGTGATAATTATTCTCCTCAACGTAAACCCTGTTATGAAATGAACCATAATCTGACTTGACTTCCGTGTTTAAAACCTGGCTGATTTTGGTCTGAAACCTAATCAAATGTTAAGCTTCATTGCTAATTTTATTCCTTGGTGGTTCATATAAGTGTAGGGCGGGAATTAGGCATGAGAGCGTTGATCCATTATTTGCTGAAGAACAAAATGTTGGCAGTGAATTGAAGAATGGACGCAAGTGATGTGTGTGTGTGTGTGTGTTCTAAGAGTGTCTCCTCAAAGTAATATCTGCAAACTGGACTAGTTTATGAACCAGATCTACAAAAAGATATGGTCAACAGCATGTACAGCAAGCAGAAAGAACCGTTCTAGTCTCTTTTCAGTGTAGTGCTAGGAATTCAGGCCTGCATGTTTCATTGATCTCTTCTGATTTTCATCTCGTGTCTGAGAATTCACTTTTATTATAATGGGTGAAAGTACCCATCTGTGATTGCAAACTGGAAAACAATTGCTAGAGACAACTTGGGAAACGTGTGTGTGTGTGTGTGTGTGTGTGTGTGTGTGTGTTGGGGATGGGAGTTGATATTATTGTAATGGAAATGTGGTATACGTTTTAAAGCCACCTCCACAAGTATATAAGTACAGAAGACTGTAGCTCATGTCCCAGTAGGGTTTCAAAATCCCTGTCCCTTTATCTTTAGCACAATTATTATGTTTAGAATGGTATTTAGATTATTCAAGTACTAGACAAGAGCTTCTCAAGCTTTCTCTATCTACAGTTTCTTTTTGCATGAAAAAATTTTATTTGAGACAGGCATATAAAATACATTTAAAAAGCAAACATTTACTGATAATAAACTATAAAGAAGTTTATTCAAAATTATTTTGGTATAAATATAATTTTGTTATTATTAAAGATTTAATTCATATATTAGTAAGTGGATCTGGTTGTATGTTTTTAATATAAAGAATTAAAACTTGGCTTTATCTGTGACTCTAGAGGTCGCAGAACATCTTCAGTGGTTTTTAGAGTTAGCTTATATTTTGATTTTATGATCATCATGCTGGGAACACTGCCTTATAGAAACAGGTAGTATAGGCAGGCATGGCGGTAACACTTTATGCTTTCTTTTAGCTAAAATGAAATAAATGCAAGTACATAAATATCCATATCTATATAGCTCTCTATATCTTTATATCTATATCAATATCTATATCTATATCTATATCTATGAACACACTCATACAAAATTGCAAGAGAGTAGATTCCTTCCATGGGTTGACCACATCCATTTTGTTTACTAATGCACACATTCTTCTTACTGTGAGTTTTAAGACTCCTGTACCTTAACACTGTGGAGATGACATATGTAACATATGTATGTCTTACCTCTTAAATGTGGGGTCAGCTCTCAAAGAACCAATGTTCAACTGTGAACTCTTGACTTTGATTGGAACATTGGAACAAGAGGTTCCTTAGACACCGGGGAAGCCCGTCATTCCTTGAGCCATTTTACTGTCTACTTTCGGGGACACTACACAAAAGATAGGTAAAGTAAAGGCTTTTTTTTTTTTAATTCAATGGGATTGCTATCTTCTGCAGGATCTAGTTCCAGCTCTGATTATGGTGGAGTGTTCAGGAGGTGTTAGTCTCTAACTCCGCACAGTGGTATTGGGGAATGTAGTTTTCTGAAGTGAAGATCCTCTGTCTCCACCAGATTCTCAAGTGGTTTGGGTCTAAGGAACCTGAAGAATCCTGGATGTACAGTGGCTTAAAGAGCCCTCTTCTCCCCCGACTCCTGCAGTCCTGCTCCAGCAGGACTGGCCTCCTTACTGCTCCCGAAGTATTGTGTCCCATCCAGACAGTCTGCCTAAAAGGTCTCACCTCTGACCGTACCCCGACCTCATTTCCTTTCTGCCCTCAAGCTTTTGCTCGATGGTTACTGTCTGGGCCCATACTTCTGTCGTTTCCTCCCTCGCTTGCTTGTTAGACCTGTGATGCTTCTTGCCCTTGTTACCTCAGTACTTGCCACCCTTAACATTTCGTGTAGCATATTTATTGGGTTTATTCATGTTCTCCTTCTCCGTCCTGTTGCTTCATAGATGTGGAGAGCTTGACCCCCTTATTCATTTCAGCACACCGAGCAACACAAGAGGTGTGTGGCCTACAATAGATGCTTAATATTTGCCCATCGAGTGAGCAAGTGAAGGCAAGGTTCTTCCTGCTGCAGTATGTAACCGAGAACTTAACTAAATGTGGCTTCTTTAATCGAAATTCTGTAGAGTGCTCTAAAGGAGTGATTTTCAACCTGTGGGTCATGACCCTGTTGACAAACCTCTGTCTCCAAAAATTATAGTTCATAACCATAGCAAGATTGAAGTTATGAAGTAGCAACAAAAATAATTTCATGGCTGGAGATCACCACAGCGTGAGGAACTATATGAAAGGTTGCAGCCTTAGGAAGATTGAGAACCACTGCTCTAAAGGAGTTCCATTCCATTGTCCCCAACTCTCAGGTCTTACATTGCCATAACTGTTGATGTATCTCTTTCCTTTCATCTTTCCAGGCTTCACACAGTCCCATGTGGCGTTCTCTCTTATATTTTCCCCTCCATTTGGTCTGACCTTATCCCAGAACTTAGAAGGAATTGGCTGTAAGACACTAGGCGAGTTGGCCACCGTGGCGCTACCCTTCACTTCCTTCTGCCGTCCAGTGGAGCACTGCCGTTGAGCTCTGCAGAATGGCTCGAGGGTGCAGCGAGGTGATGCATATGAAGTGGCCAGCACAGTGCTTGCTGTAAATATTGGCTGCGCTGCTGCCTGTGGAGATCACTTAAGGTACAGGTCAGCATGGTGCCTGGCAGTTTGCCGTGATACCTGGCACGAGGTAGTTGAGAGTAAGTGGCAGCTGTCAACAGTTCCGTACCCCATTATTACCTTCACTAATGATATGCTGGCTCCCAGGGAGTCAGCAGAAAGAGGACACCAGCAGAAAATTTCAAAGACAGCCAAGCGTTGACTTGGCTTTCCTTTCCTCTTCTTTCTTTCCCGTGCTGGGGGTGACTGGTTTTTCTCTCCTAGTCACGCAAAGGAAGGGCTATCAGATATAGAACCCAGCTGTGGTTGTGTGCTGTGATGTCGGTTGTGAGGGCCAACTTTTTTCTTTCCTTTCCTTTCCTCTTCTCTTCTCTTCTCTTCTCTTCTCTTCTCTTCTCTTCTCTTCTCTTCTCTTCTCTTCTCTTCTTTTCTTTCTTTTCTTTTTGTAATGTTCTGTGTGAGTCTTTCATTAAGTAACTTACCCGGATCCTTAAGATTTATCTCCATTTGTTTATGCTACTGCTATGAACGTGTATTCCACAATAACCTGGGTTTCTGGCTATGATTTTGTTTTCATGAGGGTGTTTCAGGGAGCTACCTTATGCATTTTGAGATTTCTGAGCTACTTGCCCTCCCTCTTTTCCCCTGTACCAAGTTAGTAAAGGCCGCTCCACAGGAACCTGGCAATTACTCCTTCAGCAAATATTTATTGTTTGTCCACAGAGGGATGGCAGAATGACATGGTGGAAAGTTAATCTAGCTGGGCTGTGGTGGCTCATGCCTTTAATCCCAGCACTCGGGAGGCAGAGTTTGAGGCCAGACTGGTCTACAAGAGCTAGTTCTAGGACAGGCTCCAAAGCTGCTACACAGAGAAACCCTGTCTCAAAAATTAAAAAAGGAAAAAAAGAAAAAAAAAAGAAAAGAAAAAGGAAGAGTTAATCTGGGAACTGAGAATGTTATTGACCCCCCAAAGGCAGCAGGGAATGGCGGATACATAGGAGATTCAGCCAGAGTCAGGGTGGAGGGGCACATAGGAGTAGTGTATGTGTGTATGCCTAGAGTTCCAGAGCCTAGCCAGTTCCTCCGCTCAAGTGTAGTAATTCACATTTCCTCAGTACCAATGACCTGGGGTTCTGCTTGGTCCTTTCTCTTGCCGATACTTGATCATTATTGCTTCAGTAGCTTAGCAGGTGAATACAGTACCCGTCACCCCGCTCTTTCTTGACTCCTTTGGAGCTGGGCTGGGCAGTCCTGGCTCAGTCTTTCCCGAGGTCATAGACAGATGGTGGGTGCCAGGCTTTCAGAAGAGGAAATCATTGGTGACCAGTTTACTCCCCTGCTTATTATACTTTTCCATCCGTAGGATAGGGCTGAGTGGGGGCGAGGCAAACAATCTTCTCATTCAGGGTCAAGCGATCTGGTCCTTTGAAGGAATGGGCAACTATTTATCAAGCGTCTACCGTGCAGTAGGATTGGTTAAGATGGTTTCCATGGTATGAGCTGCTTCATTTTCTTTAATCCGGTCTTTCCTTTAGGGTTAATTCTTGGACAGACCTGTCCTTTGCCATCCTGTCTTCCAGTTCACTGTTTCTTTATCTTTGTCTTATCGCCCTCTTCAGTGTCCTCAGAGCCCTTTCTCTGTTTCTGCTGTGTGGAGCTATTGGCCGATTTGCTTCCTGTATAGATAGTGCTCATGCCACCAAGCAAAGGTCTGTGATAGCCACTTAGGCCTCTCTGTTGCTCAGCCCCCCCCCCCCCCCGTAGGGAAATTCTTGTGGTGGTAAAGTCTGCACTGTAGATGGAAAACAAATAGCATTTTAGTATAATATAACCCAAGCAGGGGACTTTAATCAAAGCATCAGACAGGACAAGCCTAAAATGAAAAGCTGCTTTTTATTTTTTCTGAACCTCAGATTTAACTGGACACTTGGACATTTGGTAGTATTCTTTCCAAAACCCACCAGCCCCATTAACTGGTATTTGGTGTAGCTTCTGATCACAGAAATTCAGGACATGTTTGAATAAATACATGAAGGAATGTATTTCTTTATCCTGAGCTGTTTTTTTTTTTTTTTATAGCTATGAGCTGTGCAGACAATATAAGAAGCTTGTCCTCAGGCCCAGAGTCAGTGCAACACGGGGGTGGGAGTCAGTTTTCAGAGGTGGACATCGTTTGCTTTCAGATCACGTTCAGATCTATGTGCTGCATCACTTTGCCTCACTTCCTTAAAAGAACTTTACTCCTACGGCCATCAGATTTCTTGGCTGCGTCTTAAGAAGCCCAAAGAGAGTTTATTAAAGGATTCTTAGGAGTCTGGAACCTGATGAGACCCAAGAATATGGCGAGGCTGTGCAGTGAGGAGCATTGGCCCCAGCATGGTAGTCCTGATCCCGTGGGGTACTGATGTTCTCAAACTGCCTTTTCCATCAGTGATGATCTAGTGCTCACCTTCATACAGTGTCACACAGCTAAGCTCTGACCCCAAAGCTTTCTACAGTCTCTTCTCCCGCTGTGGTGAACACACCCACATGCTGGTTCTGACTCACCTGAGTGGCAGAGCTTGCCTGTTCGCATCTTACATGCAGAGGAATAAGGGGATGGAGACTTTTGGCTTCTAATGCAAAAACTATCTCTGTTAGCAAGGCAGTGGTGGCACGTGCCTTTAATCCCAAAGAAGTGGGCAGATCTCTGTGAGTTCAAGGCCAGCCTGGTCTGCAAGAGCTAGTCCAGGACAGGCTCAAACCCTATCTCGAAAAAAAACAAAACAAGACAAAAAACAAACAAACAAACAAAACAATAACAACAACAAAAATCTGTCTCTGCCTCCTTGTAAACTCATGAAAAGAGAGTGTTTTTTGTTTATTTTACCCTAGGATATACCTTAGAAGGTGCTGAGGAGCCTAAAAGATAATATGTGTTCCACATGGCATGAACATGAAACTATGGTAGCACTGTGCCTGGTGATGTTTTCTTGAACAAGCCATTGTTTTTAACTTGTTAGAAAACTAGAGTGGTAGAGGGTAGAGTGATGTTTTGTAGATGGAGGAGCTGCAGGCTGTGTTCCCAGCGCCCTGCCACCTGCATGGCTAGCTTTATACCCGAAATAACAACACACAAATCGTATTCTTTTTAGCACTGCTTGGCCCATTAGTTTCAGCCTCTTATTGACTAACTCTCACATCTTGATTAACCCATTTCTATTAATGAGTGTAGCACCACGAGGTGGTGGCTTACCGGGAAGGATCTTAACCTGCATCCATCTTGGAGAGGAGAGCTATATCGTCTGCCTGAATCTGCTTCTTTCTCTCAGCATTCTGTTCTGTCTACTCTGCCTATCTAAGCTGCTGTCCTATCAAAAGCCAAGGCAGTTTCTTTATTAACCAATGAAAGTAACACATAGACAAATGTTTTCTCTGATGTGTGTGTTTGTGTGTGTGTGTGTGTGTGTGTGTGTGTGTTTATTACCAAGCTGGTACTCCCAGGCAGTAATTGATACATTTACGAGTAAAGCCCTCAGCTCTCTGTATGGTGGGTATAATAGTGACTTTAATTCTGTCTGGCTATATTGTCAAAATTTTCCTTTGTGAATGTATATGATTAAAGCAGGTAAAGTATTCAAAACGTGGTTAATTAACTGAGCAAAACTATAGGTCAGAAATCCCTTATCCATGGTTCTGAAACTGAAAAGTCTCTCTGACTGTTGAAGGATATCGATAATTTTTTCTGATGTCTCATTTGGCAAAATTCCCTAACCTGAGATGGCAGAAGGTTATTTATAGTCTTTATTATCCCACTTAGTTGAATATTCATGTTTCCCAGCAGAAATATTAATGTGCTTGATTACAAATATTGCTTTGATTTCAATGAGGATATTCTACTGTATGTGGTCTCTGCTAGCTTCATGAAATCTAGAATAGTCTCGGGTTCAGCATTTACCAGTCTCCAAGGTTTTAGCGCTTTTGAAGTATGTGATATGTGTGTGTGTATGTGTGTGTGCACGTGTACCTGCAGGAGATATGTACATAGAAGGTTCTAGAAGGATACAGTGTTTATCAGTTGCTCAGTTTTCAATGAAAAGATCAGGTAGAAAGTCAATGAGAAATCGATTCAAGCCTCAGATTCAGTATTTCTAATATTTGTTGGAATCAGACAATACTAACTTTTTCAGTGCAAGAACAGAGAATAAGGTTGAGTGGATATTTCACAGGACTGAGAAAAATAGTAGATGTATAAATCTTCAATTTGCTGCCTGCTAGCAGAGACCCAGAAAAAGTTACACATAAAATAGGCAGCCTCCTGCCTCTTGGACAAGGGTAGGGAATTGACAGCAGAAAAAAAAAAAAAAAAGAAAAGAAAACACCAATTTCACTCAAGGAAATAAATAAAAGCACATAAAAATGTGGTGAGCAATGAGACTGTGCTTGCTAGTAAGGGGTTTGGCATGTTTTATGAAGTCGCAGCGATTACTCATCCACTATACATTTGCAGAAGTTCTTTTACAGAAGCCAGATGCTCAAGCAGTCTCAGGGGTTAGGAGGTGGATGGGAAGATTAGGTAGCTTGTCAACAGGCCTCTCTCCCGTGTCAGCCTATGGGATGGCTCCTCGGGGTAAGTCTGATTTTGCTTCTTCAGGGCTCATGGATAAAGGGCAGAGAAGGTTGCATGGGTTACGTAAGTCACCGGTTTCTTCAGTGAGAAGGGCATTACCGGACTCCAGTATATCCTGGGTTGCCTGCTTGCTGGCTTCACCTCCTGTTCATTTTTAGTGTCTAATGTCCCAGTGTTGAAATGGTTTGCAAGGGGACTTTCTGAGGTTGTCTGTGAGTGGAGAGCTGGTGGGTGGGGTATGGGAGAGTTCAAGTGCTGAGTCTCCAGTTCTTTACGGGGCAGCTTCTGGGGTATTGTGGCATACTGCTTGAGCCGCGGCATAGTTTGGTTTGCCGAGTGGTGACCACTAATGGGTTGTGACAAAAATGTCAAACACCAGTCAATGTGAAGTCAGTTTTTCTTTCTTTTTCTTTTTTTCTTTCTTTCTTTCTTTCTTTCTTTCTTTCTTTCTTTCTTTCTTTCTTTCTTTCTTTTTTTTTTTGAACTTATAAAAACTTTAAACATGACCTCAAGTCCCTTTGGTTCTGACTTCAGAGAATGTTGCCTGTTGGGGTCACACAAAGTGGGGATTGGCCACGTGGTTACAAATGAGCCTTGTAGTAGTTACTGCTTAGATCATAAAATGCTGCTTCTCCACTGGATGTCAATGCTCCTTTTCATTATACTGCTAGGGACAAAATCATGTGATTTTTTTAAAATTTAACTATAACCGTGTGTTTGAGAGGCAGTTTTCATTTTGTGGCTTTTTTTTTCCTTACCCCTTTTTGGTATCTAGTGCAGCCAAGGATTTTATCTTCTTGTATCTTTTTGACACTCTACTGAGTAATGGATTCTGAGTTACTTTTTCAATAGAAGAGCCTAGTTTCATCCTCTGCCCTGACTGGATGGTCTCCCTCCCAACTTCCTCTCCAGCTCCAGGAGGTCACTAGGGAGGGACCCAAGACGTGACCGTACCCACTGGGTTATGAAAATGATAGTGGCCTCTAAATGGAAGCACATGTGTGACATCCCTTGGGTTCCCATTGACTGATATCCAGTCTCTCCAAAGGGAACCCAAGGTTGCAAATCCAGAGCTGCTGCCACAAAGATTGATAGGTAAAGAGTGTACGGGAATTTCAGTTGATAGTTTAACAAGTGAAAACATTTATATGAGGGCTTTTCCAAAGTAAAGCACTGACCTCCTGATGCCGAAGGTCTCACGTGAAGACATTTATGTCCTCTGGACACCAGGGCCCCGTGCCAAGGGCTGTGGGAAGCTGTGCCTCGACTCTCGGGGTATCAGGAGTTCTTAGGTCTTTACAGAGACACAGATGTGTCTGATTCAGCTGGACAATAACTGAGATGCTTTCCCATGCTGGTACCAAAGCATACAATGGAGCTGAGCTTGGGATGGAAACGTAGAGAGACACTTGCTGTACTCAGGGTGGCTTCAGATCACCCCTGGACATTGCCTCTACCCATCCTTGAGAAGATGGTCAGTCCTGTTATCCCTGTTCTTGACTGTAAGGTGGGCTTTCCTAGAAACTCCTGGAACACAGCCACTTTAGGAAAGTTCTGGGGCCATCAGGGTGGAGTCCTGGCATGTCTGCTAGAGTTACTGTCCGGGTTCAGCTGGACACTGCATCCATCCCGTCATACACAGAGATGCTTTGAAAGAGGCATGAGTCTTGACAGAAGGCCATACTCCCATCCGGATATTGCTGGGATAATGAAGCATTGTCTTCACTGAGAGAAAGCTTAGCGTCAAATATGGAGGTAATGCTTGAAGGCACAAGGTTGTAACTCAGTCATTCTCAGACCACAGCAGTGACTGACTGAACAGCCTACTCCTAAATAGGAGAGAAATCAAGTATAATTCCAGAGCTGGCAAATATATGAATGGGTTGTACACCTTGTTTCTATTTGGGGGCGTGGTCTCTTGTACCTAAGGAGGCCTCAGATTTACTATGTAAATGAGGGTGATTTTGAATCTCTGACTTCTGATCCTCCTAGACTCTTGAATGCTGGAACCACAGTCTTGCACACGGTAGATGCTGGAAATGAAGGCCTTGTGGATGCTAGGCCAGCACTCTGACGACTGAGTCCCACTTCCAGCCTTTCCAGGCCTTTCTGACTTCATCTTGCTGTCTTTATTTCTAATTAGTTCTTAGTGTCTTATCTAAAAATGATACAGGGAGAATTCCAAATAGCTTTTAAAGCTGAGCTGTGTGTCATCTTTAGGAAATTTAACTAATTCAGAACAGGGAGAGTCAGACTGAAATAAAACACTCCCATATTACATGTAATGCATACAAATACATATATATGTTACGATGTGTGTATATGTCCATAGCTATGTATCTTTCCAATTTACTAAACCCTTAAGTCTACACAAACACACACACACACACACAACCCACACATGCAAACAAGCACACTCACACAGATGCTCTCAAAATAACCATGCTGAAAGAAGAAAAAAAGGAAGGAAAATAGTAGTTAGTCATCCTGACATTTTAATGTGTGTATTTACTACTTAAAAATATGCAGATGCAGCTTTGTTTTATGTAGTTAATTTTGGTGGTACAGTGTTTTCGACAGTGACAGACAAAAGGGCAGGAGGCAATTGTTAAAGCTGTAATTTGCAGAGGCTTGATAATACAAGTCCATTTTCTTTTCTGAATGCGCTATTTATATAATTTGTATTTTTAACAAATCCTAGAACTAGAATGAAAATAGTAATTAATCTTAAGAGTAAAAAAAATTGTTAGCACTAGAACAAATTTGGAAACTAAGAAATCCTCTTGGTTAAGCCTACTTCATGGAACACTCTTGCGAGCCTGCCACTGAGCAGATAACATATGCTCAGTTACTGCCGAGGGGCTGGCGTAGCTGGGCAGCACTTCTCCTTCCTCTCAGGAAAGCACATTAGACTTAGAAGGAGCAGTTTGGTTGTGAAGCTGAAAAGAGAAATAGTATAAATAGTTTAAGCCACCGTCAAAGACCACTGAAGACACAGTGTCCATACCAGGACACAGAAGATGGACAGAGCAAGAGTTGAGAGTGTTTGCATGTGGGGATGATAACCAAGGTCAATTTTTTTGTATTTTGTTTGCTTTCAGTTTCTGACAGTGACTGAGCACACTGTCGGGAATATGGTGCTTCTGTGACACATAGCAGACTTATTTATAAGCATATTTAATGTGTTCTTTCTTAAACCGAGTCAATTAATTGAGTTAATGAATTCATAAAAACTTGAACTAGTGCCTTTTTGTGTCTGGTATCTTTTGGTTGAACTTGCATTCTAACAAAATTCATATTGAAAATAATACTTTATATAGATTACTAGTTCAGCCAGTTGTGCTCTAGCACAGTACACTCTAAAAAGCTATTCTTGTTCCTGTGTGTATTTTTGTACCTATGTGAGTTTATATGCACCATATGCATACAGGTAGTTATGGAGGCCAGAGAGTTTGTTGGATCCCCTAGTTTTGGAGTTGCTGGCAACTGTGATCCTCTTGATGTGTGGGTTCTGGGAACCAGACCTGGGTCCTAAAAAAAATTAATATGGGTTCCTAACTAGTAAGCCATCATAGCCCTGTAGTCCCATACACCTACTTTTTAAAAAGTCACCTTCCTATACAAAATGATGCATAGACATTTGCAATGTGTACAGGTAAAATCAAACTAGAAGTACAATATTAAAATCTTTCAAATAAGATAGGAGCCTAATTTATGCTTATTAATCGCTTAAGGAGTGTACCAAACATAATAAACTTGGTAGTTGGTTTTGTATACAACCTAGAGGTTGTCTGTGAATGCCGACTCAGGTAATTTGTCGCAAAGCCTTACAAGGCAGCTTATCTGAAGTTGGGTGTGGTGCATATACCATGTGTGGTAAACTGAGGCAACTGGTGTGTGATTACAGTGTGCATCTGTGTTTTCTCTCCTGCCTGATGGGTGCAGTGTCCTGTGGTCACCTCGTGGTTCTTGTGGGCAAACCCATGTTTGCTGGGTTATTCTCCTGCTCATCTTTGATACTTGTGCTGGAACAATTCATTTTCCAAACAGCACTGGGGCAGAACGGACTGCATGTCAAGGAGATGAAATTTAGCTGTGCTTGTTCTAGTTGTGACAAGAGCCAGTTTGAAACCAGCCTCCCCATCATTGTGCCTTACTTCAAGGCTTGTATGAAACATCACTGCGTGGGTCCTACACTCCACCATGCTTTAGTTCGTGACCTGAAGCAGACACAGAACAGCATTATTCTTATGTAAACGTTCAGCTCTGCCCGTGTATTCTCCCTTGGCATGTAACTGGAGACCTGCCAAACTCTTCAGCTTTCCACATTCAGTTCCCTTACCAGATGGGCTATCTACTCCAGCAAATGACCTTGAACTTGAAACACCATCAAATAATGCACTCCAGGTTCCTGTAGGGAAGTCTAACCTTGGTCATAGTGCAACTAAATCTTTATAAATGCTGCCATGAAACCCTGAAGTCTATGCTTAGCTCAAAGAAAGAAGTTCCCATTTTGGGACGGCACTCCTTATACTGGACTGCCTTGCCCAGCCTTATTTCAAGGGAGGTAAGTGCTTAGTGCCAGTGCAACTTGATGTGCTATGTTTTGTTGATATCCATGGAAGGCCTACCCCTTTCTAAACAGGAACAGAGGAGGAGTGGATGGGGGTTTCAGAGGGGAGGTGAAGGGGAGAGAATGGGAGGGAAGGAGGAAAGAGAAACTGCGTTCAGGATGTAAAATAAATAACTTCATTTATTTAAAAAAGCAGTTCCCCTATTCCTCTTAAATACCCTATCACAGAGAGAGGGGAAGAGCATGTCATTTGAAACATTTAAGGAAAGTTTGAAGATTTCATAAGTGTCAAAAATGATCATTCAAGGGAAATCTATTGTGGAATCTGTACCTGAAGTCATCCAGATGAGCAGCGGCTTTGTTCATGAGATATGCCAGAGATACCTTCCCTACCTGCCCACTACTTACATAACTTAAACTAAATTACATTTAGCATTATGCCCCCACCCCCCTTGGAGGTCACTACAAGGTAGGGATTTATATTGCTGGTTATGTGTGGTGCCTGCCTTGTGGGTTTCACAACATCCTCTTTATGAGTGTTGGGAGAAATGTCTCTGGCTTCAATACCACAAATGACTGTGTTCCTGAACAGCTTTGGCCTTTTGCTTCATGGATATAGTTAGTCATGTCACTGATCCTGTCTTCTTCCTCTTTGTGGCCACAAACGTATTTGCTTTGACCCGCACACTGGAAAACAAACAAAGAAAAAGGCCTAAAAGAAAAATCACTTGCCGACACGGGAATGAAATTTCCCACCAGTGTATTTGAATGATCAGTATTTATTCAAGCACCAGATCTGGCCACGTTGAATTCATTCTCCGTGGTGGCTGTGGGATCCAGTGAAGAAGTAGTGCCCTACACATAGAGAAGACCATCTTCAGTTGCTTTAGCCAGCTCCACCTGCCGCATGCTAGAAGATGCTGGAGTTGTAAGTCCTCTGGCTTAGGAAGCCATTTGGGACTCACCTCGGGAAGGATGTAGACTCCTGCTCGCCTCTGTACTTCAAAAATCATTCTTCCTTTGTCCTCTTGAATTATCTTTCATTCTTCGAGTCTTATTACTTTCTGCCCTTGTTCTTTGATGTTGGGACTTTACATGCTTTTTTTTCTCCAAAAAATTCTTTTAAGTCTTTTAAGAAGAAATAATTATAAATAAGCAAAAATAGGAATCCGACTTTGTTCTCTAAGCCATTTTATTTTTACTTTGCATGGAAAGTCCTGAAGCCTTTCAGTGTTTTTCCTGTGACCTCTTTTTGAGCATATTTGATTCTGGTACCATTTAAGAGTTGGCACTTTTTTTTTTTTTTTTGTGAATTTATTTTGCAAGTCTTAACCATTGTAACTGTGTGGTTTCCTTCCTGCCTTGTATCCTTGCTTCCTCTTCTCCCTCCCTCCTTCACCCTTTCTTCCCCTCTCCCCTGCCTTCTCTAGTCTTTACAGAGACTAAGTACACGGGAGTTTGTTTATTAAGCAAATATTTATTAAGCCTCTACCCTGCCAATTCCTGTTTTTTTTTGTCAGGGATGGAACATTGAGTAAAACGGGCTAGAATGTGTGCCATGTCTGAGATCACATGCTGTCAGGAATAGGGTGGGAAAACAAAACAAACAAACAAACAGAAACCAGCAGAGATTTCTGTTTGAGGCTAATGTGTTAGGCCTCCGTGCTCGAGTTTCTTCTGATCAGAGTGCTGAATGAACACTACAGTGAACTGTGTGGACATCTAAGAGAAGGACACTGTGCAGAGGGACAGCAGCTAGGATAAAACCCTCCCCTCGAGGAGAAAGCATCCTGAGTCTGGCTCGGGATGTCTCTTTTATTCTGGATGCTTCTTTTATGAAGACCATCAGGAGAAAGACCTCTGGTGTCAACACCACATATAATCATGATTCTACACAGCCTTGGCTTTTCGACCTGGCAGCATTGGCTTGCACACTCTGGACAATGTCTCAGCACTTACTTGACCCCTGAGGGCCACAGCTTTCTTTCTATTTCTGCTCTGTGCCAACCTTGGTCACTTTCTAAACTTCTCCTAAGTGTTTAGTAAATATTTGTACAAGTAAAGAATGACTATCAGTAGTTTCAGAAGAATAGTAAGCTTCTCCACAGCAGGTCTTACTAAGCTATGTTTTCACAAATGTTGGTAAAGCCTTTTCTTTTGATTCATGGTCAGGGCTGTTATCTATTGTGCCTCTGACCTGACCACATGATATTTTTCTTTGGTGATGCTTGTACAGTTTTCATACTTAGCAAGACACATCTCCAAATTATCCCAAGTACTTGTCATCCAAGAAAGGGCCCTGAGCGTTTCCACACAGTCGCTAGGGTTAGGAGTTTATCCTCCTGGTTCAACTACTATTTGCTCAGGCCCCAGATCAGTGGTAGATCATGCCCCAGACTGTGGTAGACCGTATCATTGGTTTCTAGCTGTTGTTTGCCATTTGTTTATCCCAGTTTTTAGCATTCATCTTGGAGCCCAGAGCAAGAACCTAACACATATTGAAGAATAACTAGGGTTTGAGTATGGTCAGATCTTCATACTCTTTTATAAAGAGTGCCATTTCATCTACCCTGGAAAATTATTATACATTCTGAGGTGTCTTCTAAGGGAAGATAAGATGCCTAAACTGGCAAGAAGGCCAGGCCTTCCTTAACTCCTTATTTTTTATTCCCTTTATCCACAGAGAAACTGAGATCAGAATTGGTAAGGACAGAACCTGGTTTAATTGTCACCATTGTGTTTCCAGTTCTCAGTTATAGCAAAGAAAATTTGTGGTTACATCAATGGAAGAGTGAAAAGAATTCTCGGGATAAATGGACTCTTGACAGGGTTGGCAGCCTCTTTCCTGCTATATGCATTTGACGTCCTTCACGTGTGACCTCGGAGAGGAAGGTCTGTGTTGACTGAGGTTTCTGTCCTGCCTGATTCCTGCAGTCGTTAAATCCCAAAGAAATCACACAAAGGTCGACATTAGTTATAAACTGATTGGCCTAGTAGCTCAGACTTCTTTTTAACTCTTCTAACTTATATTAGCCCATTATTATTGTCTGTGTTAGCCATGTGGCTCGGTACCTTATTTGGCGAGGCAGTCACATCTTCCTTCTTCTGTGACTGGGTCACGACTGCAGACTGTGCTTACCTCTTCCCAGCATTCTTGCTGCCCCGCCTCTACTTCCTGCCTGGTTGTCCCGCTACTAGCCAGTCAGCATTTTATTAAAATACAATTGACAGGGTACAAACCGTTGTCCCACAACAGGTCTGCTTCCTATTGCATCCTTTTTTGTTTTTACTGAATTCGCCTCAAATACTGCTTTGGCTCCATGTCCTGAGACTTCACCTGGCTTTCTTTTCTTTTCTTTTCTTTTCTTTTCTTTTCTTTTCTTTTTATTTAATTATTTATTTATTAAAGATTTCTGTCTCTTCCCAGCCACAGACTCCCATTTCCCTCCCCCTCCCCCAATCAAGTCCCCCTCCCTCATCAGCCCAAAGAGCAATCAGGGTTCCCTGCCCTGTGGGAAGTTTAAGGACCACCCACCTCCATCCAGGTCTAGTAAGGTGAGCATCCAAACTGCCTAGGCTTCACCTGGTTTTCTTAAAAAAAAAAAAATTCTTCAGAGAAATCCTTGCTTTGACTATAATAAGACACTGGTATTTTGTAATTATTCCATTGTGCTCCCTCTGTGGTGTTCAGCTTGTCAGCCCATTCCCTCACATTCTCAGTCAGGGATGATTTTGACCTTTGGCCACTCCTCTCTGTTTCTGCATCAGGAACAGATTCCTTTCCTTGCCTACAACAATCAGACTTTCTGCTTATTTTCATTGTAGATGGTGCTGAGCTCATTAGCTTCCTCTTTTGCAGTGGGTAGGTTGATGAACACATGCTAGTCTCTTGGGTTAGGGGGTCTCTTTGGGATCCTTACACTTCCCTTTCATGTGGGTGCTTTGAGACGAGGGGGCATGGTGATTTTTGCAGATCATGTCTGTGTAGATGAAAGAGATAAGCAGGTAACTTAGTGAACTTTCTAGGGGGAGATGAAATGGCCATGCCTTCTCATTACTTCAGTTTTCCCTAGCTCACTGGGTAGCAAGCAGTATTGCTCTGGCAGATATCAGCTGGCCATGGAACATTTGAAAGAGCAAGGGTCTCATGAATATTCTGTGTGCCACCAAGGATGAAGAGTCAAAACAAACCGTCCTCCATGTGTTTCCCTCAGTGCTCACGAATGTGTTCCAGCTTTTCTGTCAGTCTTTCCGTCACACCATTAACTGAAAGTGAACTGTTGATGAACACATAATGGTAAAGAAACACTGAGCAGACATTTTGTGCCCTTGTTCGCTTGGTTCCCACGGCATGCTCAAATAGTAACACACACTGGTCATTAAATATGGAAAGTCTTCTAAAAAAATTCACGCTCTCGAGTCTGCTTATGGACATGATGTTACTGACATAATCTTACTAGCTTTTAATAGTGAAGTCCATTCTCATTAAAGAGTAGATACTGGTGTTAAAAAAGAACCTGTGACAGGTACCCCAAAGGGTTGTAGCTCCCCTCCTTCTCTGTACTGTTCACCTCACACTTTGGTACTGTTGAGAGTAAGCAATAGCATGTGAGCCTAGAAGGAGAATATTTGGTAGCCTCCATTTGCCTGGAAACTTTCTTGCAAAGATCCTGGCAAAGAGCCTATGGATATAGCAAGGAAGTGATATTTTTGGTGAGGCTGTGTCAGCCTCAGTCTATGGTTATGATGGTGGTGATGGAGTTTTTGATGAAAATGGCTCAAGTGTATCAGAACTTTATACTTGAGGGTCTATTCCACGTGCACATGAGACTGTACTCCCTGTGCCACGGCACAGCCAGGCAATAGGACCGTTCTTATTTCCGGTCTGTAGATGATGAAACAGAGGGTTTAAATCGTTTCCCTTTGGGTGCACAGCTCATGAGAGAGGGGAGGAGCTTGGCTGTGAAGCTCCTGTTATCTCTCTATTGCATCCTTTCCACAGGTCACAAACTCACGCCTCTGTGGCCTGTAACCTAGTTCTCTGCTTTGCTCTTCCTTTTTTCCTTGTATCTTTTGCCTGGGGCTAGCTTGCTGGAATGCTTCTCAAAGGCCCGAGCTCCTTCCATCCTAGCCTCCCTGTGTAGCTATGTTTTCAAAACTTCTCTACCTTTCCTTTTCCTGGCTGTGTACTGTCGCTATTCAAGCAGTCCAGGGATTCCCAACCTCCACTGAAAGTCTACAGTGAGTTTGCCCTGCTTCCCTCTACTGCAGTTTTCTTCAGAAAGGGTGGTTTCTCAGAATAGGGTTTGATCCAAGAGGTGCAGATACTGTTCAAGGGACGTGTCTTTTTCGTAGTCCTTTCTGTAGATGGATTTAATAACGATATATTTTTGAGCATCTAGATAGATGATATATTTACTTATCTTCTGTGATTTAAAGAACTTGGGATGTGGGTTCACCTGTGCCTTTAGTTGACTTCCTGTTTCACAAGTAATCTCTCAAAGCTACATCCCCTTCATTGAGAAAATGACAGCCCAACGGTATGCAAGTTAAAGCATTGCTACTGAAGATGAAAAGAGTGTAGGCGTGGAGGTACTAAGTGTGGAGACACACGCGCATCTCCCATAGTCAACCACACTTATTACTACTGCTTCTCATTAGGTGCTTTTGAAAAGTCTTCAAGAAGGAGGTTGTCACAAATTTCCTTTGGACTGTCAGAATAAAATGTCTTCATGTCATTCTTGAGTCTTAAAGGCTTTGAGTCACTATTGGTGAAGTAGCAGGTGCAGGCAGCTGTGACCCTGAAATGTCACTATCAGACATTCTCTTTTCCTGTGGCTATGACCCTGGCCCGATCGTGGCCCAGGATTAACAGAAGGACACCCAAAGTGCCATCTCATAGAAATGTTACGCGCTGCACACTCTGCCCCCTAGGATTGAGACATATGCTTTTTATGTCTAAATCAACAGAAAAAAAAGTGCAGCTGTAGCCACTGCTCTGCGTAAGTCTTGAAGTAGCCCTTTTTGTCGCATTTTCTCAGAGTCCCTTAGTGTCGGGTAGCCCTCTCTGTGTCACAGGTGTGTACATTAGGTCAGGTAAAAGTCAGCAGCTGCTGGGCATTGTCACTTGCTGACGTGGTGGTGATGAATGGCTGTACACAAATCAGGTGTGCGTTTGTGGCGGTTCAGCCATTAGGGTCACGTTGGCAAGAGGGAGCCATTCGAAAGCTGCCTCCGTGGTACTTCTAGCTCCACTCCAGTGATGCACACTCAACACAGAAAAGGTTGCTAATAGTCTCTGAATAGAATACATTGTAAACTGAATTTTATTAATACTTGGTCAGAGGCACCTTTCCTATAGTTTGATTGTCCATCTTTTCTTCTGTCCTTCCTCCACCTCACCCCCACCCCTGCCTCTCTCTTTTTCTTCCTCCCAGAGTTTTGTGTGTAACAGTCCTAACTGTCCTGGAACTCACTTTGTAGACCAGGCTGGCCTCGAACTCACAAAGATACACCCGTCCTTGCCTCCCGAGTCCATTCACCATTTCTTTTATCAGTACTATTCCTTGGTTGACTAATTTGCAAGCACTCCTATTTCCTCTCAGCCTTCAAGAATGGAGAGCAGCTTTTTGAGTGCTCCAGACTGGACAGCATCCGAATGCCTATTCCCTTGTAAATGATCAACCAGTTGTGGTTTCAGAAAAATCTGATTAGCAATTCAAAGCAATAGACTCTTGATATCTGTACCTTTGTGGGCAACTCCCGAATCTATTAGTCAAGGGGAGAAGCCCAGATTCCAGAGGCTATATGTATGCAGGCTGAAGGTGTACTGGTAGAGAGAGTACCTGTGTAGCCCAAAGCCCTGGGTTTGACCCTCAGCACTGCATAAACCACGTGTGGAGGTTCCCACTTGTAATCCCACAGCTCCAGAATTGGAGGGAGGGGGGTTTGTAGTTCAAGGTCATCCTTGGCTCTGTAGACTCTCAAATGTTTTCTGGAGATAGTGCTCCAGGGAGTTTTGGCTTCCTCTGGGTGAGCACAAAGGAGTGATGCTCTCGCATCTTGACTATGGGAATAATGTTAGCAGGCTATTTATTTCAAACCTTCTGCCAGCCATACAAGACAAGGCACATTTGAATGTTTGTAAATGACAACTGGATAATAAAAGTGGGAATGATGGTAGCTACTCAAAGTGTTCATAAAGAAATGCTTTTGAAAGTACAATATGTGTGACTTGAATTCTATACATTTTATATAAATGCCATATAGATTTGCTGGCTAGTTACAGTAATGATTTGCTTTCTGGGAACCTTAGAGGAAATCCTGATGCAGGAATTTCATGGTGTCTCACTGTCCTTTGATAAATAACCCCAAAAGTTATAAGGTGATTTCAGGTTATAATTCTCTGATGGGGATGGGATATTGGAGGGAAACACATAAGTTAATGTTAGAGGGTTATTGTTGAGAAAGTAAAGAAAGGTTTGTTCATGAATGATCCTGAAAAGACATCAGAGAAGAAAGAGATCAATTATTATTAGGTTGTTGTTAAGAAAGTGAAGATTTGCCAAGAAATGATCTTGAAGAATGGATTGATTTGAAAGTATTTTAGAGGACTTTTAGTTGAACTATTATAGCCTTTTAAAACATTTTTAGATGTTTAAGTTTTATTTTATGAGTATACATGTTTTTCTGCATGTATATCTGTGCACGACATGTGTGCCCCCCGGAGGCCAGAAGAGGGCATAAATCCTTCAGAACTGGAGTTATAGACAGCTGTGAGCCACCATATGGGTTCTGAGAATTGAACCTTCTGCAAGAACAGCAATTGTTCTTAGCCACTGAGCCATCCCTCCAGCCTGAACCATGACATATTACAGAAAGTATACGATTCTTAAATTCACTTTCTGATAAGTTTTCAGCAGGTTCCCAGCACCCAGCCTGGGAGATAAGAGCATGCACACACCCCCTTTTGGGGCCCTCCATATCCCTAACTCTAAACACCAACACTCTCCTGATTTCTTCTGTGTATGGGTAGTATCTACATGTCCGTGTGGTTGTGTACACATGTGCATGCAGGTACATGCACATGTGGATGGATGTGTGCAGAGGCCAGAGGACAGTGTCCGGTGTCGTCCTCAATTGCTCTAAACGTTATTTCTTGAGACAGGATCTCCCAACTCACTGAGATTTGGCTAGAACTCATTGATTTGGCTAGACCGTCCACACAGCAAATTCCAAGAATCTGCTTGTCTCTTCCCTCTGCCTCCTACTGTCCCATTGTCCTGACTTCTATCCTTGTATATTCATGCTGTTCTGAGTGTTATTTAACTGTGCAAGTTGAATCATACGCTACATACTGCCACATCTGAAGTGTTTTCTTCATCTGTGTGTATGTGAATTCACTTCTTGTCTTAGGTGGAAGTAGTCTTTCATGATATGGTGGCGTTGCCACACGCAGATGCCAGTACTGATGAGCTGTGTGGTGTGCTGCAGTCTTGTATGGCTCCATTCTTGTCCAGTTTGGGTAAAAAACAAGAACCATTTTTAAAAAGGGATAAATTTGCACAATCAGCCAGGTGCTGCCATTGCTCTGTTCCCCACTCCCACTGGTTAACACATCTGTCTTCCTTTGTTGAAGAGTGAGGAGACTTTGGGTCAGAGAGGGAGTGTGAGTACATGAAGGGTGTTCTGAGCAATAGAGCGAGCTCAGTGAGCATGCACAGCTAGACTTAGAGAAGGAGGGAGCTGCCCATGTTGATTGGAATCATTAAGCCTAGGAAAGTGCGCTGGCCCTTGATTGGCAGTCTAAATAAAACATTTGGAATTCTTTCACTGTTTATGGATAAGCCATTAATTGCCCCTAAACAGCCAACCTCTGCCTAGGAAGGGTTCTCTAGTCATAGGCAGGGTGGTTCCAGAGTTCAGGTCAGAGCCAAATCATGGCAGAATAACCAAGGAACTGATGAAACAGAAGATGCAGTTTGGTCATTGCCAGATAAGGTGTGATAAATGCTGTTCCTCAGGAGATGAGATATGGTGTTTGGCATGGTGTTACCTTGGGTAGCTATATGGCATCACTATTGTCCCTTTTAACATCTCTAGTGATTGACACTTTCTATCTCCATTTCCCTTCTAGCCTTACTCTTTGGGATTAAATATATTTTCCTCCTTCTCTTCCTTCCTTTTTTCCTTCCTTTCTTCCTTCTTTCCATCCATAGGGCCACACTGTAGTCCAAGCTGGCCTGGAATTTACTATTTAACCTAGGCTGTCTTGAACTCATGGCAATCCTCTCACTTTATCCTCTGGAGGTTACAGATATGAGTCATCACATCCGTCTTATTATTAAATATATCTTACATTTAGGAAAGCATCAAAACCCATCAGTTTACTAAAGAATAATAAAACAAATACTTCCTTGCATGCCTTCCTTCTTAAATGTAGAACACATTCCCCACTGAGTTAACTGTCCTGCCCACTCCTTTGTTTTTATTATAGTCTTCCATCAATGGATCCAATCCTAGACTGTGCCTTCAACTTTCAGTTGTTGGGATCACATGGCAGTGCTCTGTGTGCTGTTCCTTTTTTTATTCAATATTTATCCTGACTATACAGAGAAGATTGTACTTGTGACTCACTAGTGTGTCATGGTTCACTGTATGGCCGGTTCTCAGTCGATTGACCTATTCCCTCTTTACCTTTAATTGCTGACACAGTGACCCACATATTGTGGCAAGTGTGGTAGACTCAAGTTCATTCTTACACTGTGTCCCACAGACCAAAAAGCTGTCCATACACTCATTAAAACTTTTGGTTAATAATTTCATGTTTACAAAGACTTGGAAGGACTTTGTGTTCTGTGTGGGAGACACCTCCACTCCCTTCGCTCTCCTCCTTCCCTTCCTCCTCCTTAGTTATGTCTGTGTATGGTTTGCATTGTGTGTATGAATGCTCACATTGTATAGCACACGTTTTATGTCAACAGGAATGCACATGTGTGCATGCATGCATTGCAGGCCTTGGCCCGACACTGGGGCATCTTTCTTGATCACTCTCTTGCCTTTAGAGACCCTCTGTCACTGACACTCAGTATTTATGTGTGTGCTGGTGATATATATAAACCCTGGCTTTCACTCCAGCATGGCAATTGCTCCACTAGCTGAGCCACGTCAGCCCAGACATGTTTTCACGTGTGTTTACTTTTTAGTAGAGATTGTGGAGATGGCTCGTCTTCTGGGAGGCTGTTGTCTGCACTGCACCACAGCCAGCTGCATCTCTGACCTTCTCTGCTCAATGGTGCCAGTAGCACTCCTTCCTCATTTGAAAAATTAAAGAAAAGGAAATGTCCCAAGGCCTTTGTTCCCAGGACCTGCTAGTACAGGAGTTTTCACTGCTTTGAGAAGCATGGCTCTTAACCTCTTGTTCCTACAGAGGGAATCTTGGGCTTTCCCTCCTGCCCCATCCCAGCCCCATGTGGGTGTCTCTGAGCAGGGATATCTTCCGTCTTTGGACTTTTCCTGTCCTGGTTATCAGCCCTGTTCTGTTACAAGTGCCTGTTTTTGCATTCTCTTGGACCACAGGCCTCCCTTGTCCTGAATGCCCTCAAGCCTTGTTCACTTCCTCACTCTGGTGAGACCACCATGCTCACTGTGTTTATAAAAAGTGAATAAGAGAGAGAAAATAAATTGCATATTTTTTGACTTTTCAAGATAATAATGAATACATATTAATAAAGTTAAAATGCTGATAAGTTATATGATGCCCATTTTTGAAATGCATATTTAAAAAATTGTTTATTTTCTGTAGATGGGTGTTTTGCCTGCATGTATACCTGCATACCATGTGTGTTGCCTGGTGCCAGAAAAGGGCATTAGGTTCCTGACCCTGGAATTATAAACTGTTGTGAGTCTCATGTAGGTGCTGAGAATGAAAACTAGGTCCTCTGGAACATTACCCAGTGCTCTTGGCCATCTCTCCAGCCCCCCAAACACACGTCTTCTACCACTCATTCTCTGCTATGAGTTTGAATCGAGTTCCAAAAAGCATTCTGGCATGTCTAAATCATGGTTCATGGGCCACAAGTAGCCAAAGATCGCTGTGAATGTAGCCCAACACAAAACCCCAAAATTTACAAATTTAATTTTGCAATCATGCGCATATGTGTGTGTCTATGTATGTGTGTCTATGTGAGCGTGTGCACGTGGAGCCCAAAAGAGGCCTCTGGATCACTGGGAGCTGTAGTTAGAGGAAGTTGTGAGCTGCCCTTCATGGGCATCCCAGGAATGAAATGTGAGTTTCTCTCCAAGAGCAGTGGGTACTCTTAATTGCTCTTAAGCTCATTTAAAGTATTCTAAGTATTTTTTCTCAATTGTGTGGTTCTTAAGTAGGAAATTTGTAGATGACAATATTGTTTTTAAGCTTGATAAAGCTGGACATGCATTGATAAGACATTTTTACCTGCAAAATTAAGATTTGAAACATGTAAATTAAAAATATATTTAGAACTCTCCTAGCTCTTCTAAAACTTTGTGTGTAAACCACCCCCCCCCCCTTTCAGGTACAACGAGAAGCCTGTGAAGCCCAAGGCATATAAAATTAGCTTCATGTAGTATATGACGGTATTATATGGCTGGGGAGGAGGAACTATTTCTGGGAATGCCTTTTGATAATTCATCATGAAACTAGAATAATTCAAACCAAACCCACATCCAACCATTGGCTAAATGTGTGTCACAGCAGGAAACACAGGCAGCTCCAGCAGAGCGGTCTTCATAGACTAAACCATGACCTCCAAGCTCACCTGACACTCTGTCCTCACAGGCTTGCTGTCTTCCTCTCAGCACAGAGGTCCTGTTTTCAGACTCTGTCAGCACCCCAGAGTGTCACTTCCATTGTGAAGCTCAAGTCCTTCTTGGCAGGGCCCTTCATTTCCTGCATGGAATCCTATCTGCAAGTTACGCTCATTTTCCACAGTGAGTGAGAGATTAGGGCTAAGTTCGCCTGCGACGATATCAGAGCCCTGATATTGGCTCGGTTTTATCACACTGAAATTCCTCGTAGCTGTCGGGGCCTCACTGTAGCATAGGAGGCTATTATTCCTGAGCTGTGTTTCATTTTGTTTCCCTTGGAAGATTCGGGCCCATTCTTCATTGCTCTCAGTGACCGTTTCTCAGACTCCAGCTATTCCCCTGCTAAGTTCATTGCTTTTGCTCCTAGATACAACATCATGCTTCGCTTACTAAACATAATTCGAGGGAATGTTAGGAAGTGGTTTGGACACAAGTACAAGTCTGCTTTAAGGGTATATTATGAAACTGAAGAGAACGTTTAGATGCTTTCAAGACATGTAGTCTGGGGTGGTGGGAGGCCTGAGCCTTCTGCTTAACAATGGGTGAGTGTTGAGAGGCGGAAATATCAGCATCAGAGACTTTTTCCCGAGATGAAAGAAATCCGAGAGGCCCCTTTCAGCGCGTGACTCCAGGGTTAGTTCATGTGGAGTCAGTGTGTCCGGATTTGAAACCATCTTGAACCCCACTCTTAGGAGACCTCGCTCAGGATTTCACTGTCTTTTACCCAGTCAGCTCTAAATTCCCAAAGACCGTGTTTTCCCTAGAAAACCATCTTTGAATCATTCTTTTCTGAGAAATTCTTCATACCTTTTCCCATTAACGTGTGTAAATTGTGCCATAGGTACAGGGACTTCTTTTATTCATATTTAAAACTCTACTTATTTATTTCTGTAAATGTTTGTGGTACAGCATGCATGTGGAGGTCAAGAGACAACTTGCAGGAATCAATTTTTTTTAACATGTGGGTCGCTGGTCTGAATTTAGGTGCTTGAGAGCAGGTTCCTTTGCTGAGCAATGCAACAGTGCTTTTTTTTTTTGTCATTGCAAAGTCACATTTTTTCAATCCCGCTTTAAGCCAGATAATTTAAAGATAAGTAAGTAGTATTTCTTCTTTGTTTCTTTCTAGTAAATCCTATTATTTTAACTCCTGCTCATGACCGTTCAGGGAAGTCTGCCTGAGTCTTCTGTGTTGCTTTAGGCACCATGTTGACGAATTAATCATTTAACACAGTGCCCAGTGGCTGCACAGTGTCTCCGTGGTGTGGAGCTGTGTGTGGCTAGAGAGTGGAGGGGTACACCGCACAGATACGGCCCCTGCCTCCGTGGAATGCAGAAGCCCGTGGGGGTTGGGTTAGGGACTCCAGCCCCTGACTCTAATTTTAGAACCCGTTTGCTTTTGTGATCCTTGAGCGGCTTTGAGAAACAGGAACAGAGGACTATGGGGTGTGGAATATCAGAGCCCCGATCTGTGCTTCATTCATGTGTTCATTTTTGGAAAGTCTCCTCACTTCCTGCTTCTCACTTCTTTTATTTAAGTAGATGAAATCACTGTGAGGTGGGACCCACGAGTGTGAGGCACAGTGAGGCAGTCCACCAAGGAATTCTCCGTCTCTGCCTCTCCTACTTCTTTCTCTTGAAAATGAACCAAAGACACGAGCTTACTTAGTCTGCCCCATCGTGCGGTTTTCCCAATGTCCTAATGATGTACGGGAAATGAAAGTGCATTGCTAGTGGGCTCAGCATTGGGAAGCAGGTCCCTTCGGTAGTAACAATCTTATTGTGCATCGTGAAGATCATGGGCTGTGCAGTTCCCAGGCTGTCCCTTTAAATAAACAAATAAATGCTTATTGTTAACATAAACATTTCTTTTTAGACTCTAGTATCCATGATATGATTGACGTACTTTAGGCATAGATCAACCAGAATCTAAGCTCTAGCAGGTCCTCACGTATTTGTTGAACCAGTTAGTTTTAGTAAGATTATTTTTATTTTTCTAAGTGTTATTCATGATTCTGTTAATATTGTTTAAACATAAATCATCTTTTTGATATTGGAAGCCAGATTAACTTGAATTAAAGTAACTGTTACTTCCACGGCTCCACTATCTGAGCATTGTCAGTGTTTAGTGACGTCACAGGAGAGAGAGACAGCTTTGCTGAACACTCGATATTTAAGAATGCAAAGTTTAATATTTTAGAGCAAAGTTATAATTTTTCCTTTATGACTCTTCATAGCAGTACTGTTTAAAATTATACAGACTGTTAGTTTAAAATATTGGTTGCCTTAACTGTTGGCATCAACATAAATACATGCCTTGATTATAAGCCGGGCTCCCTAGAGTGTGAATTAGGTCCCGAAAGCTAATATGTATCTAGTTTATTATGAGTGATTGGGTTTAATCAACAGACAGGAAAGGTTTCTGTGCAAATATTATTTTTCCCAATTTAAATACTGTTTGCTCAGCATAACCAAGGCAGATGTCATTAGTACAAGAGTGAGTGTTTGAGCTACTTCAAACATTTGGGATATTTGCTGTTAACACAGATTCCGGGTCAGGTGACCTACTACATGCAGACAGTCCCGAGTGGTGTTTTGACAAGTTTTGAGTCAACTAATTTTGCTATTTAGAGATAAGATTTCCCACTTGATCCCCAGTTTTACGTTTAAATAGTAAAACTTTAAATTGCAGACATAACTGACACACGAGCCAGAACAGACGGCTTCTGCTAACCTTTAGCTTGCAGCCACGACAGCCATTGAAAAGGCCGCTAGTTTTCTGGTAGCAGAAGTCACAGAGAGCTACCGCCATTGCAGGTCTCACTTATCCATTAGGAATATTGATTCACACATGCATCTAGTCCTTCCGTTAGTTTGATTTCATTTTTATATGTGTGAGGGTTTGGGATATGTGTATGGTTTTGATTTACATTGTGCTTGATGCCCACAGCATCAAGAAGAGGTACTAAATCTGCAGAACTGGAATTATGGATGCTTGTGAGCATCTTTGTGGATGCAGCTGGAGCATAGAGTGTTCTTAAGCCGTCTCTCTGGTCACACTGGCCCCTTCTTGAACTTACATATATTTTGGATGCATATAGTTACTTCAGACATCAGGTTTGAAAAGCACCTTTACTTTTATCTCTGAATAGTAATTCTTCTGTGTTCTAGTATGCAAAGTTCTTAGATACGCAGTATAATGCTGGTTTCAAATTGCCTATCAGTGTTCTGAAATATAGTTCCTATTTCTTAGGCGGCACTGAGTGAATGCTATTTTCCAGGCACTCTGCTAAGAGCTTTTCCTGCTGCACCTCACTCTAGTATCCCATTTATGTCTAGGAATGAAATGACTTGCCCAGGGAAATCCTTGCTGGGGACAGGCATGCTTCTGTGTCCACACTGAATGAACTATACTGTGCATTCTTTAGCTGGCCAAACGATGCTGTGTTTGAGTCCAGTTTAGAGACAGCTAGGGTGTGTTTATAAAACAGTGGGCCGCTTAGAGGTTTGTTGCTTATGGTTGAAACCACTGCCTCAGTTCCTGACCACACATCTTGTAACAACTGGTATTTTTGCAATTCAGTGGCTTCCAACCATCGTCCACTGTAGCATCATGGTCTATGAGACACAGTTCCTCTCTACTCATTGCTCAGTTTGCAGTGCAGGGATATGGTCTTGTACAGTGAACAGCGCTGATTGCATCATTTCAAGAGCAGCATATGTGGTGGTACAGAACCTAGATGGTCATGCATTTCATTCAAGAAGCACGGTCAGCGTGAGTCTGATGAGGCTGTTGCTAAAACTTCATCCACCGTATGCTGCTTTACGGCGAATAGAAAGGAGTAAAAGTCAACAGCTCAGTAACAGCGTCACTTCTGTTTCCCAAGTGTCTCTCGCATCGGTGTATGTCAGGTCCTCTGCTTTCGTACATATTAGGAGGCTGGAGATGTATTCCCAAGCGTCAACACAGACCCCGAGGCGTGCGTTATGTCTGTTGTTTGATGGCCCTGCTGTCACTCCATCCTGGTCTTATCACACCGCCTTCACATATTGAAACTTTAGCTGATGGAAAGGTCATCATTTGACACGCAGCCTGTAAGGCAATGGCCAGGAAACCTAGCTGCCTGCTTATCTTGCTTCTTTCTCTCTCTCTCCTTCCCACTCTTCTGTGGATTATATAGCTAGGACTTAGGAACGTTTCTGCTGTTTGATGTCCTGGCATATCCTTGAGAGTGGCGGACAGAGGGAGGTGTGTTCACGTTCCTCAGCAACCAAGAGCACGGCCAGGGCAGCTTGGGAAGTCACTTTGATAGCTGAGTATTAGAATACTTTAAAACCCTGTAGCAGCTGGACTCCTGCTTAGAAGGAGCTGCTGTCATGGAGAATGGTGACAGAGGAGGTGCCCTTCCTGTTTTAGCCCAGACTGCCCTTAAAAGGCAGGCGGAGGGACTCTGCTTTCCTATTTCTCCCTTTGTTTCTTTCTCTCTCTAGTTCCCTCTTACTCCTTCCCTTTCCTCAGTATCCTGGCTGGCCTCAAACTCATGACCTTCCTGCTCAGGCTCCGCGGTGTTGGGGTTGTAGGCAGACCCTTTCATCATTTTTAAAGCTATGAACAGTAAAAGAGAAGCCCATGTTTTTCTTTTTTCTTTTTTTTTTCTATTTTTCCATGTTTTTTCTTTTTAAGTAAGTTAAGGGTCATAGAAAAGACCCATATTTAAGGTTCTCCAGTAGAAGACTGTATTATTATATAGTCATATGGTGAATCCCTCGCCCCACCCGCAAAGACCTCCTGTTTCTATTTACCTGTAAAGAAAGTAAATGGCATTTTCCTAAATCTCTTCTTTGAAGGGATTATCAAAGCAGCCTAATCTCCCCAGGGTCCCCAACTTCCTGTTGTTTCACCCTCTTGGTTTGTGTGGCAGATTGATGGCCTAAGGGCCCTCTATGTTTTATTACCACCGTATTGCCCATGTTGGATGACTTGAGGCTTTTACTAACCATTCAACATGTCCATGAGGATTGGTAGTGGATGCTTTACGGGGTTTAAAGGTACCAGTGTGTTTTATTCAACAAATAAAGAGAGCTTATGTTCTTCGGTATTTTCCTGCCTTCTGTAGAGATGACTTATATGGCGTATACTATATATGACTCTATCTATATGACAATTGTATATATACTTATTGCCATCTACTAATAGCAGACTGCCCAGTCACTGTTGATGCCAGCACAGATATTTCTTTTGACGTAAACTCTAAGAGAGAGAATGAGAGCATTGGAACTAAGGGATGAATTTGACGCGTTGATGATTAAAGAAAGGAGCCAAATTCATATGATAAATATTTCTCCCTTCATCACTTGCTTAAAAATTCCCCACAGAAAGACAGTGAGACCTCTGGCTGTACGTTACCTTTTTGTGCTTAGGGCAGAATTTTGTAAACATTAAGATTTTAATTAGCTGTTTGCATAAGCATCTTCTATGCAATTTCGTAGTAATGATGGGATATTTGTAAGTCAGATTTACCTGCAGTAACCAGAGTCTCCTCTGGATCATCTTCTCAGCCTTGAAGGGCTTCTCTGGGTGCCAGGGACACCGAGCTGTCGTCCAGAGAAGGCTGCTACATCATTAAGGTTGCAAGATCTGCTCTTGGAAGGAGAAAAAAATAGAAGCAAGATAGAAGAGATAAAGTGATGGAGTGGGACTGGGCAGGTATTTCTGCAGGGAAGTAGTCATTAAAAATTTCGCTCTCAATAGAACCGCAGTTCCAGCTCCTGGAACCTCACACTCAAGTATTTTATCTACAAAAAGACGGTTGTGCTTACCCCGCCAAAGCCTCTACATAAAGAATATACAATTGCGTGTCCTGTTTGTGGCAGGGAGTGCCTTTCTAATTGATTAAATGCTATCATCAATTCCTATTCAATACATCTTCCTTTTGTGTCAGTCATTTGTCCATCCTTCCTCCAACCAATGCAGAAAACATCTGTCCAACACTTATTATTTGCCAGGTACTGCGAGTAAAATACACACACACACACACACACACACACACACCGATAAAAGAAGAATAAAGGACTCTGCCTGCTAAAATGATTGCAAGTTTGACTAAGTGCTGTCAAAGAAAGAAGTCAGTACCTCTTGCCGGGAGAATTAAACCCAGAAGTGGATGTTTCTGTTTTAGGAAGGATAATCAGCAAAGTCATGTCTGAGGAAGAGAGACCTACAGAAACTGCATGCCTTTAATCCTACTGCTATGGAGGCAGAGGCGGGCAGATTTCTGTGAGTTCTGGGACAGCCAGGGCTGCGTAGAGAGACCCTGTCTCAATAAAAATTAAAAAAAAAAACAAAATAACAACAAATCTCATGTTCAAGGTAGGAGGAACCAACCTGGGAGGCATCCTTGGGTAGGGGGCATGTTGAGCGTTCTGGGAGATCTTCCAGGCCCCCCTTTGATAGGGTGTTTTGTGTGAGCCCTGGTGAACAGGGTGTCTCCCATCTTCATCTTAGTCTTTCCCACAGCAGTAGGCACAATGTCTACTACCCAATGACAAAATGTGCGAATCAAACGATGTTCAAGTCAGAGGGCCCCTGGGAAGGATCTGGCCTCTCCAGGCATGCAAGCTTGATGGTGTAGGGGCAACAGAGAAAGTGCTGAGGACTGCAGAAGGCACACAGTGAGTTTTTAAAGGGCACCAGCAGGTTGTATTCAGCAAATAAAGAGAGCTTATGTTCTTTGGTATTTTCTGCCTTCTGTAGGGATGACTTATACACTGTATACTATATATGACTTTATCGACATTCTATTTTTTTCTTATTTTATCTGGATGGGTGTTTTGCTTCCATGTATGTCCAAGTACCACTTGAGTGCCTGGTGCCCATGGATGTCAGAGGAAGGCATCAGATCCTCTAGTACTGGAATTACAGATGGTTGTGAGTCGCTATGCAGGTTCTGGCAATCAAACTTACATCCTTTGGAAGAACAGCTGATACTCTTAACTGCTGAGCCACCTTTCCAACACTTATTTATATTATATTATATTATATTATATTATATTATATTATATTNAGCTCCTAAGTGCTCTGTACAGGGATGTGAAACTACCAGGTTGATTCATGAAGAGGTACACTCAAAAGGTAGCCCAAACAACCTCCTCTGCTTGGTGCCTCTGATGCACATAAGAACGTCAAAGTATCCACTCAAACACCTCCATTCCCTGTGCTTAAGTCTCCTTTAACAACAAGGGCTTTCAATTACGCAGATAAGTACAATTTGAAGGACTTAAAAATGGAAAGATAAGGCTGATAGAGCATTTTCAAAATAAGTTATTATTCTGAGAAATGATCCTTTCTGAGAATGATTCTGAGAAAAAATCCTAGTGTTTCTTTTTGCCCAGATGAAAACTTTTCTTCATTTTCCTAATTGGTTAATTAGTACTGAATGTGGGAGGCTTGAAAAAAAAAACATTGTCCTTCAATTCTCAGTTGCAGAATTTCTTTAGGTTTTCATTTTATTTTGTTGTTTGCCTTGGTTGAGACATGGTCTCCCTGTGAACTACAGGCTGGTCTAGAAAATTCACTATTTATTCAGGCAGTTTCCAGACACATGACAATCCTCCTGCCTCACCCTCTTGAGTGCTGGAATTTCAGGTTTGATTGACCATGCCTGACTTTTAGGGGGTCAAGTTTCATTCAGAGATCCTTGATATTTCAACAATCATACATCACTGAATAGTTGTAACCTACTTGTCAAATGCGTCATTTCACTTTAGTGTTATAAGAATTCATTCAATCATCCAACAAATATTTATGCTACATTTACCATGTGTGTTTGAAATTGTGATGGAAACATGAGGTACCATAATAATCAGTGCACATATGTTCCATGTTGTGTTGAATTAAAGTACTACAAATAGAGCGGCTGAAAGGACAGAGTTTTATTTCAATGATGTTCAGGTGACTAGGGCTGTAAACTCAAGACATTGGAAGGGTCAGTTTCTTTTCAGGACTGTGAGAGAAAGAACAGTTTCGTCTTACCCCTCGACATGGAGATGTCTGTCTCCTCCCAGGATCTTTTCGCACTGTCTTTTCTCTATGCAGGTCTGTGCTTTTGTTGAACTTGAAAACTATTTTACTCCAATGCAACCTCATGTTAACTCAATACATCAACAATGACCCATATCTGCACCATGTATTTCTGAAAAGTTACATTCTAAAACCCTAGCAGTTAGACTATTAACTTATGAATATGAAGCAGTTTCTTTATTGATTAATGGTAATCACAGCATACAGAGGGAAATCCCACATCGACTCTCAACAGGTCTACCAACAGAATCTTAACAGAGAAATAAGAAAATTAGCAGATATTATGACTCAAATAGACCTAACAGACGTCTATGAAACATTCCACGCAAACATAAAAGAATATACCTTCTTCTCAGTACCTCATGGAACCTTCTCTATACTCAGTAACAAAGCAATCCTTGACAAATACAAAAAAAAAAAAAAAAAAAAAAAAAAAAAACAGAAGTCACTGAGCTTGGGAGATGGGTGCTGGGACCCAAACTCTGGTCCTAATGATTGTGCATTAAGCACCCTTTAAAACATAATAAAAAATTGCACTTCCTCTCTCTCTGTATGTGTGCATGTGCACGTGTTTGTGTACGTGTGCATGCATCCAGGCTCATGTCTGTCAGAACACAAATGTGCAGGTAAGAAATAGGGGAATCATTTCTCATCTTCCACTTTGTTGTTTCCCATGCTGTGCAATGAACTTCAGGCTAGCAGGTCTACCAATGTCTTGCCACTGACCCTGTCTGTGCCCTCCTATCTTCCCATAGTGGTGCTAGAATTACAGATGTCTGCCATTACATCTGGGTTTTGACCTGGCTTCAGGCATTGAACTTAGGTCATCAACTTTGGGTAGCAAACTCCCTTTTTCTTTTTCTTTTTTTTTAAATTATCTACATAGCATTTATTTTATTTTTCTCACTTTTTTATTCTTTTATTTTATACTTTATTGTTTTTAATTGAACTATATTCATTACTCAACTTTGTAACCCTAGCTGGCCAGGATGGAACTCACTGTGCAGAAGAACTGGCCTTGAACTTTATTAAAAGGGCCACCTGCTTCTGCCTCAAGTTCTGGAATTTAAGGTATGCATCACTACCCATGGTCTGGCAGATTTTACTCACTGAGCCATGTCTTCAGCAGATAGCAAGCAGTCTTCACTACTGAATCTTCTTTGCAGCCCCCTGTACATTATACATGGTTTCATTTCAAGAAATCACTGACCAACCAAACCATGGGCTACTCATCCCAGTAGGGATGCAGTGCCCAGCCATTTGACATGGTTCCTGGCTCCCCAGAGACATTTTCTGAATAATTGGGTGATGACTTGTGACATGTCTCTGTACTGAGGATATTTATGTAGGCAATATGTAGATGATGGCACATGTGCAAATTCAACTCAACCTTCAGTTATTTCAGATTATGTGTCAAGATTCCTTGAGCGCATCAGTGCCGTCTTTGTCATTTTAGGCTCTACAGATGCATTACACACATGTCTCTTAACAGTTATTTTAGTGAAACATGTATGTAAGTAATCAGTGGGAATCCTTTAGGGGCGTGGATTGACTAAAAAGGAAAGCCTGGGAACGCTGTTGGCTGGGTATACCAGGGAAACAATGGTGCCATGTTGTACTAAGTGTCTGGAATTGACCCCATTGCTTTTATGGCCAACATTTGGGAGCCCATGGAAGGCACATGTTTTTATTTTTTTGTGGGTAAATACCAATAAATCATATGTTTAAGGAAGTAGCTTCATGCAGCTCGGGGTTGTCTAAGGCAGGGTAGAGTGTGACTAGATCCCCTGAGAACACAACACCTCACAGACCTTCATATGCCAAGTTTTACCTCTTTTTTCTTTTTTTTTTTTTTTTTTTTTTTTTTTTTTTTTTTTTTTTTCGAGACAGGGTTTCTCTGTGGTTTTTGGAGCCTGTCCTGGAATTCTCTCCTGTATCTCTTTCTCGATATTTTCTCTCACTCTTTTCTGTTCCCTTAGTTCTCTAGGTGGGTCAGCATTGATCCAAAATAGGTGGTGCTGACTACACTCAGAACCACATAGGCTATTTTTCTATTGATTTTTTTTTAATGGGTCAGTAACTGTGAACATGTTGGCTGCATTGCCTTATTCTTATCTCAAGTCAGCAACGAGACAGTCATAATCCCTTTTCCTTTGGTGAAGAAACTGGGCTACAGAAAGTTCAATGAATGTGCACAGGGTCTCAGGACTAGTAAATGATGGGATTTAAACATGGATTCCTGAACACCAAGAAAGAACCTATTTGGGGTCGTTTCATAAAAGAAGAGGCATGGCTTTTCAGTTATTCTAGTGATGAGGAGCTACGGGCTACGGCCCGGCTCCTGGCTAGCTTTACCCGAAATAATTATACAGAAACTGTATTCATTTAAACACTGCCTGGCCCATTATTTCTAGCCTCTTATTGGCTAACTCTCACATCTTGATTAACTTATTTCTAATAATCTGTGTAGCACCACAAGGTGGTGGCTTACCAGGAAAGATTCAGCATGTCTGACCTGGCGGCTGACTCCATGGCGTCTGCCTTATTGCCTTCTTCCCAGCATTCTGTTCTGTCTACTCCACCCACCTAATTTTCTGCCCTATTAAAAGGCCAAGGCAGTCTCTTTATTAGCCAATGAAAGTAACACATAGACAGATGACCCTCCTACATCAAGTTATCTTCTTACAGTCCCCAGGGAAGACCCTGGATGTAGAAAGTGCCTGGCAACTTATGGATGAATACAACTATTCCCCTGAATTTGGTGAAATTTATTTTTCTCCTTCTTTCTATTTACTGGCTGTTAGTTTTAGCAAAAAAAAAAAATGTGCACTTTTATTATCTTCTTCCCAATTTGGCACTATCTTTCTGAACTTCACCGGGCTATCGTCAACTCCTGCTGAGACCACTGCAATAGCTAACATTGCCGCCTTCTCATTGGTTCTCCACACATCAGTCTGATAGACTGTTCCTAAAATCCCAGTATGAAGTCATCAGTCCCCGTTGACAACCCCTTGGTGGTTTCTTTCTCACCGAGGAACAAAATCAGTGACCTCTTGCTGGGTTGACCTGGCCTGGCCATAGTCTCACTCTCCACACACAGCATACTTGCTCCTCATTCTAGGCTCAGCGACTTCTCCTGCTAATTTTTCCAGCCAGGGCTTTTCCATGTGTTGTCTTTTACTTTCCCCTCCCTAACTCCAGTCTCAGCTCAGAGATTCTTGCCTAAGGAAGGCCCATCTGACCTCATTTAACTATTTTCATCTCCTTGTAGCAATTTCAATATGTGTAATTATGAACTAATATGATTATTTAATATGTGTTTCCTACTGGACTGTAAGATCTTAAGAATTTGCATAGTACTTGAGCTATTGTGGGTATTCAGTGAGTATTTATCAGAGAGAAGAGTGGATGAAAGAATAAATGAACAAAGAGGACACAGACTCTGTTTGGCTGAAATCCCTGGCTTAATGTAATCTGTTATTGGAGGGGTATTTAAAAAATATAATTTATTACATTGTGGAATTGTAATGTAGGGAAACAGCATGCTTTTCTAGTAATTAAGTTTGAATATAATCTTTGAGACACAGAAAGGTGAAGTCACTTGCCCAGGGGACACAGCTAGTCAGTGTCAGGTGTCTTTGTTGTGACCTTTGAATTGCGTACAGGGAGAAACTCCATCTTCTCATTGCTCTGTAAGACAGCTCTGGTGCGCTGAGTCTGTAGCATAAATATTTGATAGTATTGATGTTGTCATGTCTGCATTTTAAAGTGTTTTCTGTTTGAGAACATGCATTGCTATTTTTCCCCTTCTTGTATACCAATGTATGCAGAATTGATTGGGTGACAGTCTGAAACACAGATGTATGGCTTAAAGACTTGTGTGTCTAGAAAGAGGGTGCCACCAGCAGAAGCACCAGACGGATACCAGCACAGCCCTCCTTCTACTCTTGGGATGGATGTAAGCGTAGAGAAGATGGTGTGCACCAATAGCCTGTTAGCTGTAAGATACTCTCAGTGTCCAGCTCCCAAAACTGCCTGCACAGTTGCAAAGTCGGCAGAGATGTGTGCTAGGCTATGCTTGATATATCCTAACTGAAAATAGCAGGAACTGCCCTATAGCCTTCCTCGCTTGCTTCTGTGATCTGCTAAGTGTTAAAAATTCGCCAATAGGCGACTTCCTTTTCCTTTCAAGTTCCCTGATGACATATGTCCCCTGCAAGCTTGCGTCCCCTGCAAGCCTGAACTGGTGCCCAAGCTGGGGAAGGTCCAGTCAGCATTGCCAGAGCTTGCTTGGCTGCTGTGTTCATTTCTGGCCTGGCCTGACTTGAGGAGTGTGCTCCCCCCCACCCCCTGTGCAGAGCGAGGAGCGTTTTGCCCCTCAGGTGCCATAGGTACTGGATTAAGCAGGTCTGCTATTGCAGACAGACACCAGGCTCCATTCTAGCGTGGAGCTGTGTTTGGATTGGAGTTTCCAGGGCCTTATCAGGAGCCACCCCTAGTGACACAGCCGGTGCCAGAAGTAACTTTGACTTTCACTCTTCACCAAGGGCTTGCAGAACACCTTAAAGGAAAAAAGATGGAGGCGCTTAGAGTTCAGATGCTCATGCCCTGCTCCTTTGAAAGCTTGTATCTGTAAGTGAAGTGTTTTTTTCTGGAGATAATTCTGGGACCACTTAACAGAAGCATTTCATTCTCTGGCTGAGGGGACGGATGGAGAAAGGAAAGCCTGGAATTAGAAATAGTGGCAGGTACTTTGCAACTGTGGCTTTTATCAGCTGCAGCCATAGTCTCTTATGGCTGGATGTGGAAAGGGCAATTGTTTATTTGGGGGGAGGGTGGCACAAAAATTAACTCATTTAAAATTGAGTTTTGGTCATAAATTAATGATGACAAGAAAAAATTCCGACTGTTTAAAAGATGGGCTAGGACAGCACAGTGTTGGTGCACGATTGTCAAATAGATCACAGCCCAGTTTTGTTGTGAATAAAAGGGCATTTTCTTTAGAAAGGCGCATTTTACTGTTATATTTCCCCAAATTGCCCCCATTGTAAACACGTTATAGATCTCTCTTTCTTCCTCCCTCCCTCCTTCGCTCGGTGTGTGTGTGTGTGTGTGTGTGTGTGTGTGTGTGTGTGAGAGAGAGAGAGAGAGAGAGAGAGAGAGAGAGAGAGAGAGAGAGAGAATTTCCTGACCATGGTACAGTAGCACTTGCATTATAAAAATGTTCTGATTTGTATTTTTGTGGATTTTTTTTCTTTATGGATAGAGCAAAACATTCAGACATCAGCATATTCTCCTTGTCATAGAAATGTCGTACAAGGTGAAGTCGCAGTTTTCAGGGAACAAATGGAAGCAGACTTAGTAGATAAGACCCACTCCTCTCCGGCATCCACTTTCACTATTTCTCCCTAAGATTAGGAAACAGTACTGAAAGCTGGGTCTCCAAGTGAACAGGCTCTCAAGCAGATTAACTTATGCAAAAGCCACTTCTGGAGCTTGATAATTATTTACCGAGTGTTCCTGGGTCAGGAAGGGGGTTCTGATTAGAGCAGGGAAGCGTTTCATTCCGCAGCCCGTGAAGGTGTGCCTGAAGACAGCGAGAAGAATGGAAAAATACTAGGTGTAGCAGAACGATTTTTAGAATTTGATTCTTAAAAATGAAATTCCCATAAATTGAAATGTGGCTAACAGTTCGTCATTTGCAGTTGATGGGTCTTTAGGAGGTCCTGTAAAAGGTAATTTTGAAAACGGCTTCTATTTCTGCTGAAGTTTGCTTTTATATATACCTTGTACATTTTCATCCCATGTGCCATTAAAACAGCTAATTACTCATCTCTCTCAAATGATAGAGCATTTTATGCGCAAAGTACATGTAATTATGCATTTGAAATGCCATTAAGTTGAAATTTTTAAAAATAAATCTCTGCCTTATAAATCAGGTAATAGTTGGGAAGGCAGTGCCTGTTCTTCATGAATTATACCCTGCAAGAATGTACCTTACCTGCAAATGGTTTTTGTTCTGATCTTAAGCAAGCTGAGGGATGAAGCCAGATCAAACTTGCTTTGCAGATGCAGCATAAGGACAGACCCAAACCTGTCGCCAAATTAATCCTTAATTTTCAACTTTTCTCTAGTTAGCGGTAGTATTTGACATAGGAGTATGCATCCCTCCAAACTCTCTGAATGAATTTTCTAACAAATGACTTTGAGAAAACTTGTGTGCTGAACTGTTTTCCATTAACTTCTTTCCTGCCTAGGAATTCATTATGTATTTTCCTCTAGGAAAGCCAGTGAGCACCATACCAGAAAGCAGCCTTCTAAAGGCTTGCCTGTCCTGAGAATAACATGAGAGATTTCATTGCTTTGAGGATATTGAGGTTTTAGAGAATACGATTTTCTGGGATTAAAGTACAGTGTTGGGCTGGGAGATGGCACATAGGGTAAAACTTGCATACAAGAGTGAGGATTTCATTCAGACCCTCCCACACATGTGAAGCCAGGCTTGGTAACATGTGTCTGTAATCTCAGAGTTGCTATGGTGACATGGGATGTGGAGATGGGAGAATTCCTGGAAGCTTGTGGGTCAGCAGACTGGTGTGTGTCAGAGTACTCTGTCTGAAAGAAAGATGGGAGTTAAGGACTGACATGAATAGGTGTTCCCTGACCTCCATGCTCATACCATGGCATTCATGTGCCCATACTCCCACACATGAACATCTACAAATACATGACATGCATTGTGCACATACATTACACAAACACATGCGTGTACATACACACACACACAATGTAAAATAATTTGTTGTGACTTTTACAGACTGTCCAGATGGTCTGTCGGCTCTGTCCTTAGCACTTTAACTTTGATGCGTTTTCACAGCCACTTCATGTACAACAATCCTTCTTCCATCGCCGCTTTGCAGATGAAGCTTCTAAGCTCTGAGCATGTAGAAACATGTGCAAGTCTTACAGCTGGCCTGTGACAGAGCTAGGGCTGGACTCCAGACATACTGTTCTCTTACCTGTCTTATTTGGTATTTTTTCACCGAGACGACAAGTATACTAGAATTTCCTCCTCTGCTTCTGTGCTCTCTCACCCACCTCCTGTCTCCTTTCTCTGAATTCTCACTAAGTAGCTGTGATGAGCTTTTGAATTACTGTGGTTACTCCAGATACTGCATTATTTGTGTGTGTGTGTGTGTGTGTGTGTGTGTGTGTGTGAGAGAGAGAGAGAGAGAGAGAGAGAGAGAGAGAGAGAGAGAGAGAGAGAGAGAATTTCCTTGAGTCTAATTCACAGTTGATTTTTGGCACCTGTCTGGGAAGAGGAGGAAGTCACTGTGTAGATTCATTGATAGGAAGGACTCTCTCCATCTTGATTTTTTTTTTTTTGTTTTGTTTTGTTTTGTTTTGTTTTGTTTTTCGAGACAGGGTTTCTCTGTAGCTTTGGAGCCTGTCCTGGCACTAGCTCTTGTAGACCAGGCTGGCCTCGAACTCACAGAGATCCGCCTGCCTCTGCCTCCCGAGTGCTGGGATTAAAGGTGTGCACCACCACTGCCAGGCTCTCTCTCCATCTTGAAATGCAGAGGAATTCCTTTTTGAATGAAAGAAATATAGAAAGTTCCTATGATTGAAAGTTTCTGGCACTAGATGACTGAAGTATACCCATCCTTGATGTGGGATGTCCTTCTGTATACGTGTTGCTTTATTGGTTGATGAAAAAAAGCTGCTTCGGCTTATGGCTTAGCAGAGTAAAGACAGGCAGGAAATCAGAACAGAGAGAGAGAGATGGTGGATTCAGTGAGATGCTAAAGGTGGATTCATGTAGCTGCCAAAGGAGACATGCCCCGGAAACTTACTGGTAGGCCACAGCCTCATGGTGATACACAGATTAATAGAAATGGGTTAATTTAAGATGTAAGAGTTAGTTAATAAGAAGCCTGAGCTAATAATGTTGTAATTAATATATAGTTTCTGTGGAATTATTCGGATCTGAGCAGTCTCCGTCTACACATCCTTTGGCCAAAGGTCCCCTAAAACCAAGGCTCTAGTACCATTGATGCCATGACGGGGAGTGTTAGTTAGAAGAGATACCGTATTTACTCACTGAACAAATATTTATCTTGTCTGTGTGCTGGTAAGTGTGTAGTATGAATTAATCATGTGGCTGTCAATGGAACTAACATCTCCAGTTCTGAAGGGTTGAGACCAGACTGACTTTTAAGTCCCTGTCATCCTCATGGTCCAAAATGGCTCCCAGAAATCCAGCAAGTACAGTCACTTAAGGAGACATGACAGAAGGTCCGATGTTCGGAAGCACCACCTGACATTCCTTCCTAAGAATCACTGGTCAGATTTCGGCATGTAGCCACCGTAGTCCATGGGAAACTGGGAAATAGGGGTAGCAGTGTGACTAGCTAATGACAGGAGAAGAGGGGAAGGCAGGTTAAACATCCTCAGCCTGAAAATCTGCAGGGCTCTGAAACACAGGGCTTTTGAGCACTCGTATGTAGTAAGGGAAAAATCCACACTTGACCTCTTGTGATGAACTGCCATCAGCAAATGGGCTTAGCCAAAACTGTTATATAAAATGAACTCTACTCTAGACGTATGATGAGTGCATGAAACATAAGTGGATTCCATGTGTAGACTTGGTTCTGCCCTCAAGATTTCTCCTTATGTGTGAGTAAATGTTACAGAATTGGAAGACACCGACACTACCTTCAGTCTCCTTAGATGCTAAGGGATGAACAACCACTACATTATGTGCATTGTCTTGGGCAGAATACTGGGTTTCCTTTCTCAGAGCTACTGAGATTTCTTTTAAAAGTACAACAGACTGTACTGTGCTCACGTGTTCCTTTGTTTACATATAAAATATCTTATTGGCTAGATTCCATATATGAAGGAGAATATGCAGTTTTTTTTCCAAGATTGTGTGACCTCACAAAATACACACAGACACACAAATGCACAGACATTCATAGATTCACAAACCAACATACACAGACACAGATATACACAGTGATACAAAGAGGCAGGCATAGATACGCATCCAGACAGACATACACACATATATCCACAGGCATACACAGACATAGATACACACACAGACACACAGAGAGACAGGCACAGATACACACACACAGATCAACACACCCACATACACACACACAGATGCCTACACACAAATAGACACATAGAGATACACACAACACACATACACAATTTGCAAGTCTATGGATTTTCCCGCACACATTTTAACTTTAGTTTTCTTTAGTGCTGAGTACTATTCCATATTTTTTTTTTAGTTTTAATTCTGTCATGGAGTCTTTGATTTGGGTGGTGGACAAGTGCATCAAATACATTCTGTACTGAAATTGTAAAATTTGACACGAAACTCCACAGATTCTGTTCCAAATGCCTTTTCTAACTGATAGAAGTTCACCGAGTTATTTTATAGACTTTGAATCTGGTTAAGTTTGGTAGGTGATGTTTTATTTCTCTGTTGTGGGATTCTTAGACATATCAGGGTAACCTAAGCTAGGCTAGAGATGGACCAGCCTTTCTGAATCAGTGTTTAAGTTTAGTCCAGAGTTACAAAGAATTCAGGGGTGCCTTGTTCCAGCTCTTGTATGCCATCAGGTCACAGTGCCCTCCTTTTTTGCTTTCTGCACTGCAGCCCTTGCTATTTTTTTTTTTATAACTTCATGTTGCTGTTTTTAGTTTGTGGCTCTTCTCTCATAGATGCAGGAAAGTCTAGGTTCACTTCCTGCCAGATCTGAACGTAAAGGAGAGTCACCTTACCCCACAGTTTCTGTCAGAGACAGTTCCCTCTCTCCTGTGGTAGAATACTGGCCCCTTTCTGACCCTCCTGCCAGAGGACAGGATAGACTGATTGGTTAGGCCAACCTTGAGCATCCACAAGCTGAGAGGAAGGGAGGCTGGCTTTGTTAGGTGAAATCTGTGGCACAGGATGCTGAGTAGGTTTGTATAATGGGTGGGTACAATAAGCCTGGTGGCCACTTGTGAGGTTGCCTCCCTATGCAGTGGGTGCAGCCTTCACCAAACCTTACATCATAATGCATGAACACTTTGCTCTGGGTTTCAATCTACTGTGGTAAACTTTGGGTCTTGGTGGATATATTCAGAGCATGCTATGCAGGGATCGTTAAACTAGAATCGGAAGCATTTACATCCTCTTTAACCCATTCCAATGTTGTATAGAAAAGTGACTGAGCATGCTCTGTGACTGAGGCGGTCATCTGAGTACAAATAGGAAAACTTCGTGGCTTTAAAAAGTTCTTGCCAGTCTCAGGGTCTGAGTGAAAATACACATTGGACAGAGTGAGCAAGAATTGGAGAGTGTGGGCTCAAGGTTAAGAGTGCTCTTTCAGAAGACCTGAGCTCAGTTTCTAGAATGCAAGCCAGGTGGCGCACAACCACCTGTAACTATCTCAGGATATCTAACTTCTTTGACCTACACACCCACCACCACCACCACTGCCACACTGAAATAACACATAAAAAATTGGAGTTTTTTCTAGGGGAAGCTTCATTTGACGAACAGAACCCCTGAGTGTGGCATTTCACCGCTGCTTTGTGCCCTCACAGTGGTCTGTCTCAGAGCAGAGTTCCTGCAAAGAACCCAGGCATCAAGAGCATGTCAAACCCTAGTGGTGTCTGTGCCAAGGGAAATAAGTTATGTTGATAAGAATGGGAAAATAGCAAAATGCACGAGTTGGTTTATAATGTCTCTTTTTGTTTTTAATTTCTTCATTAAATTTTTTCATAAAATATTTTGATCAGTCTTCTCTCTCCTTATCCACACTTCATGTTCTTTCTCTGTCTTCAAAAGAAATCCCAAACCAACCAAATGAACCAAACAAAAAAGCTTGCTCTCTCTCTCTCTCTGTCTCTCTCTCTCTCTGTCTCTCTCTCTCTGTCTCTCTGTCTCTCTGTCTCTCTGTCTCTCTGTCTCTCTCTCTGTCTCTCTCTCTCTCTCACACACACACACACACACACTCACACACTCACAAACAAATGAAAACCATGGCGTTTCATTGGACATCCACTTCTGGACATGCAGCCTTCCGTGGAGTGTGGTGGATAGCACTGGACTGCAGGAAGCTGACTTTCCCTATTCTGTCAGCTGTCAGCTGCAAACAGCCTCTTTAGAGTGGTAGAACTTTGCATCTGCATCCCCTTCTCCGTGCTGGGATTTTTGTCTTGTTTGAACTTACATGGAGATCATAGTCTCTGTGAGTTCATATGTGCATCAGCCCTGTTGGATCTGGAAAACACTATTTTTCTTTCTTGGAGTTGTCCGCCATTTCTAGCTCTAAAAACCTTTCTGTCTCCTCTTCCGAATAGATCCTTTAGCCTTAAGGGAAGGATATGATAAAGCCATCTCATTTAAGATAAGTGTTCCAAAGTCTCTCATTCTCTATAAATTACCATCTTCTGCAAGAACAAGCTTCTCATTTAACATTTGAATGATGCACTGATTAATGGATACAGTAGCCTCTCATTAGAAGTCATTTTATTGCTGATTTTTAAAAGAATAAAAAAAAATTGGGTTTTTCCCTACGTCTGTGACCTTGTCTCAGGTACTTGGCTGCTTTAGTAAGGCCTGCAGGAATTCCAGCTCATGGAGTGGGCCTTAAATCCTATCAAAAAGTGATTTGTTACCCCATAACACTGTGCCTTTATTGCCCCTGTGGGGCTACCTTGCAGGTAGACCTCTGTAGCTGGGTGACACTGATCGTTTTTCTTCTCAGGCAGCATGTGTAACACTTTCTGGCACTCTGCATCCTACTAAGTCAGGGAGAAGCTTGTAATTGAGCACCAACTCGACTTCTCCATATTTGATGACATAAGGGGTCAGAGTGATGATGGCTCAGAGGTTAAGAGCACTGGCTGCTCTTCCAGAGGTCCTAAATTCAATTCCCAGCAACCACAAGGTGGCTCACAACCATCTATAATGAGATCTGGTGCCCTCTTCTGCCCTGTAGCCCGTACATGAAGGCAGACCACTTTATACATAAAAATAAAGAAATAATAAAAATTAAAAATGAATAATAAAGAAAAAAATCTTTAAAAATACAAGAATATGATATCCTTGTCAATAAGCTCTTACTTTGGCTAATGACTCAAAAAGGTGTAACCTAGTCCTGACACTGTCAAAAAGAGTGAAATTATGAAATTCATACTAGTGGATGGAGCTAGAAACAATCATTCTTAGTGAGGTTACCCAGCCCCCGAAAGACAAACATTGCATGTTTTCTCTTCTTTGCAGATGTTAGCTTTTATGCTTTAGATTAAGTGTGTATTGTTCAGAACATCCACAGAGATCGGGTAGATAGCAAAGTACCAAGGAGGAAGAGGGGATCTTCTGAATATATAGTGTTATAAAGGGATGAAGAGGAAACTAGAATAGGAGAATTAAGTGGAAAGGGGATGGGCGGGCAATAGAGAGGCTTTCAGTGTCTTTTCACAAGAAATTGTCAGTCCCATTTGAAGGCCGTAGACACGAGAAACACTTGTGAAGGAGTGAAAATTCCAACAGTCTGGTGTTGAAGTGCCTGGAAGAACCTCATCCCTGTGTTAATTCTCAAGGTCTCTAAGCATGGCTTTTATCCCTCCTCATCAGTTTATTTGACATAAATCGTGTCAGTGCCGCCCTACTTTATCAATTGCACCATTATGTCACTGTAGTGAGAGGCTGAATATGTTAAGTTATACAAATAGAGATAAAAATGACTAGATCAAATACAGAAAATGGAATATTCTAACTGTTTTCCCTTCATAATGAGGACATCATGTTTTGTGTGTTCCTTTGAGAATGTTGATGTACTGGGAGCTGAATTAAGGGTTTCTCTGATCTAATTTATTATTAAGCTTGCTGTTGTCTGGTATCTTGTGGGTCCAGCTAAGAGAATATGGAGAGTGTTGAACAGTGTCTCTTCCTTCCACCTGTTAATTGGGCTCTTGGACTGGTTAAGTAAAAATATCAAGTTTGAATTCCATATGGCTTGTCCTTCTTAACGTAAAGTTTTCTTCTTTATGTACAAATCAAAGCCACAAATCTCCAGAGCCAGGGGATTTGGATTCCACAATGTTCCAATCATACCAAATCATCAGAAAATTTTCAATTATTGTCTGAAAATTTTTAAAAGGAGATAAGAAATATCTCAGTGTTTGACACCAAATTGTGACCACTGGCAATTTTCATCTTGATAGGTCTTCATTCCTAATTACTGTCAGTATTGTAGCAAGTTTGGTAAATTTTCATTTTGATATTCTCTTGCTATTTCTATGTTGAAAACGTGCAGTTGGAGAGGTTGAGCTCATGGAAGAATTGGTCCCTCACAAATGTCAGACACCAGGACTGTTACTTCAAGAGCATCCATCCAATGTGCCAACTTGAATTTGTTGTCTACAGGCACTTTGAAAAGCCGAAGAATGTGTCTTAATGGCACAGCTACCTGGTGAGGGGCAGCATGTGTGGATGCTCTTGTGAGAGTCTTTGGCCTAGGATAAATTGTTGTGTAAGCATAGAGAGTTGGAACTTTCCGGATAGATTCTTCAGTTAGTTTTCAGTTTGCTTGGCCTTCTCTTTGCATCCTGTCCACTTGATGACTCTGCTTTCAGGGACTTGGCAGGTCCTCCTTGGCTCCTTGTAGGGTGACTGTAGGATGGGCACTGAGAATGTGTTCCTGTCTGAGTCATGTCCCTGGGCTTTTACTAAACATGGCTGCGATCTTCACTGTTTTACTATTAGTTTCTGAACACAGCCAAGATCAGAATGGACTGAGACCTTTTGTTGATTTGTTGAACCCTAGGTCTTACTAAACTGAAGTCAGCATTACCAGGAATAGGATCACACATTTTAACTTAAGACAGAGTTCCTGCAACCAAGCTTTTGCATTCAGAAACCCAGTTGGTTTATGCTCTCTGTGACTTCCTTACCTATGTACGGAGTCAATACTATTGGGTCTTATGTGTCTTTGCCGTGTATCATAACCCCAGCCATATGCCTTCTTCATAAAAACCTTGCATTTCACTGCAAGCAGAAACTAGGCTCTAAGCTCTGTTCATTGAATGATTAGAGCGAAGGTGTGTGTGTGTGTGTGTGTGTGTGTGTGTGTGTGTGCACACGAGTATCAGAGCAAAATGCTAATGTCCTTATGTTATGGCCCACAAGAGAATGCAGGTCAAATCACCTTCTCTCTCTATCTTGTCAAACTCTGCATTCTCCGAATTTTACAGGGATAGTCTAAAGGCTGTAAGCTTTATCTCTTTGGTCCAGACTTGTAGCAAGGCGTATCAAAATTTGTCTCTTTGTATCAAAATGAAATGGCAAGTTCATGACTTAGTATTATATTTTACCACTAATTTCCCAGTCATTGTGCCAAGCCATATGTATATGATACATTTATTATATGTTTGAGTCTTTATTGCAGTGCAAAGGGGAAATATATTAAAACATTTCAAAGATCAGGAGAAATAAGGAGGAAAACACTGGAGTCACATGACCGCTTCACAGGGTGTCTACGACAGAAGCTTACTCTGTTAGAGAACACCTTAATGTTATTTTTATTTGTTTATTTGAGATGGGGGGGGTCTCTCTATATATCTTAGACTGGCTTGGAACTTACCATGTAGACCAGGCTGACCTTGCACTCATAGAGATCCACCTGCCTCTGCTTCCCAAGTGTTGGGATTAAAGGTGTGCAGCAGAAACTTGTGGAAACACTGGCAAGTTCCATGGTCCTTTCAGCCTTTCTGGGTTTCAACTGACTGGATTCCCAGGACTGCTTTTTCAAAATTAGAGATGGAGTTCAATGGTTTTACAGTGAAGTCCTGGCATCAGTGTCATAGGTAAGGGATTGGCAAGTGATACTGGCCAGATGTTGGGGATCTGATGAAATTTCTGATATTTTTAAGTGGTTGGTAAAGCTAGCAAAATAAAATATTTGGACTTACGAATATGTCACGTAAGACAGAACCCTGTCCAGCATCCCTTTATCACCATAGAGAAGTAGGCTTGGAAAGCTGATACTGTAAGGAGGGGTGGTGGCCGAGGCCACACAAAGGGTTTCCATCTGGCCAACGTGCTGCATTCCAGCTGTCTTGTTGAGCCCTTTATCTTAACGTTCACTCACTCGGTCCCCACAGCATGTTTAGAGGTAGGTCTGGGGGACCCTCAGAGAGGTTGAATGGCCCATTAAAGCTCACATTCCTCAGCAACGGCTCAAGTAGGACTTGAGTCTGCTTTGCGGCCCTCCTCCTTGACTAGTAAGGAGCAAGTCTCACGCTTGTTTGGCTACAAAGCCAGGGAGGTGTTAGCAAAGGCACTTGTAGCCATGCCTATGTGTTTTTATATCTGGGGGAAGGGAGAGATATACACCTTCACATGCAGAACTAGATCAGAACCCAGCAGTCTAGGTAATGGCATCTGGGGGAATCAGTGTGGCCAGGGCTTTCACTGTGGTGTTAGAAGGCGGGTGTCCCTAGCACCTAGCAGTAACTAGTTGTCAAACCTAGCAGTAGCTAGTTGTTAAACCTGTGAACTTCACGTAATCAGGTTAAAAGGAATCATACTCATGGAATTATGATTATCCAGCTAGAGCTGAGATTTGTGGGCCCAAAGCTGGGCCCAGTAAGCTATTAAAACTCGATGCAATCAGACATCTCTGCATGTGTGTTGTTATTGGCTTTATCAGGAAGTCCTCCTTTGTAAAAGCAGCCATTCTAGCCACTTGGAATATTTCTTAGCTAAGCTTCCATTCTTACCTGAGCCTCCATTCCTTACTGACCCTTTCATACACTCACAAACTGTGCTCCCCTGTTCTGAGTGGGGAAAAGTCTAGTTGTGCCTGTCTCTGTCTATGAGGCGATAATTGTAGATTCAGTTGTTTCCAAGAGAAGTGGACACTCGGAAGATGACAAGCCAGCCTGAGAATCTGGTAGTCGTGTGTCACGATGTGGAAATAGCCTACAGAGTGTGTGTACATAGTTAAGTAACTCTAATGCTTTCATTGTCCTAACCCCCTTAGAAGCCTTGTTAAAATGTCGATTAGCTGCGTTTTATTCTATTCCTATAAATATAAACTCTGTTTACTATCATTTTCTTCACATGGTGTCCCGTATTTCTATCGTCCCATTGTACAGGTCTGTATTGTTTCATCCCTGGTAGTCTATTCTAGAAGATACTTTAAGTGGCGATGTTATTGTGGTTAACGTATGAAGCCTTAGTGGGCTTGCTCACTAATAATTTTAATTTGTCCCTGAGATGCTTTACTGTTAATTGGAAGGATGTCCCCCCTGGTATTGAAGCCAGGGACTCGTCTTGTGTGGTTAATTAGCACGATTAAGCCACAGCTCCTTTTGCTCCCATACAAAGGTTTGCTCTTGTGTTTATCAAAAGGACCATTCTCTCCAAGAAGCCTGGTACCTGACAGGCTTTGAATAGCCAGACCACTTATTTATTTTTAAATAGCCACCTTCTCCCACCTCTTCTTGGTGTAGGAAAAGTATATTTGAGCCTTGAAGATGCACTTCAGGGTGGGAAAATACATTTTCTTTGGACGCGATGCTCTTTTTGGCCGATCTGTGTGAGTGCAGAGACGATTTTGTAGATTAACAGCAATGAACGGTCAGGGAGCATTTTGATTGTGTGGAGCAGCGCACAGTGCTAAGATAACAAGTGAAGTATAGGTGCTGCTCGCTCAGGGTTCTCTGTTTGTCTGTAGAGAATGCTAGTAAAAACAGCCGAAGAAAGATGTTCTGTCTGGGACCTGCTGAAGACATCTAGGGGAGCTGATTTCCTGGATTAGGACACCATGATCCCTTCCTGCAGTTGAAGTATTGTCTGATAGATCAAGTCTTCTTTTTTCTAGCCTAGTGCTGAAGTTGATCGCCTGTCTTGGATACTAATTATTTAAGTGTTATTTTCCACCTTGATTAAAAAATTATTCTATTGCATAGTTTTATTCATCTTAGCAGGTTTGCTTTTATGTCATTTTAGTGGATGCATGATATTAAATGTTATGATTATTATAATTTACTGAACCAATTTCCTGTATGGAAAATAAATAAGCTTTGGGGTGTTTGGGGGACTACGTGAGAGTACGACACAAATCTGTGACCTGTAGCACACCTGCCACTTGTGCAGCCTTTTTGTCCTTATGTCTGTCACAGAGATGGCTTTTGTCTTTGGTAGGAAGGTTAGCACAGTGCTGGGGTTTACACTCAAAAGGAACGCTGAATTTAGATGCCTCTCCTAAAGCATTTTTTTCTCTTCCCAGAAGCCAAAATCTTGTATTATGAGCTTGCACAGAAATTTGAATAATTATAATTAAGTTTGATTCCTATACTGGATGATAATACGAGCAAGTATAAACATTTACCAGGGCAATGTTCATTGTAGACAGGGGTTATGGGCATTGTGCTATTTAGACCTTACAACCCCAGGCCTTAGGAGGGAAGGATTTTGGTATGAGTGGTACAGCAAATATTTAAAGAACATACCCTTGCTTTTATAAATGGGTAAAAGGCTGTAGACCACTCTTCCAGGTATGGAAACCCAGGCAGAAAGAGGTTTATCATTTGTTCATATCACAGAGTTGGCAAGCGAGGCAACTCGAAGCCTCACCTAGGGAAAATGGGAGCTCTTTCTATTCTTACCTCACTGCACTTCAGCATCTTAGATGATAGTGGACAGAACATGTCCCGACCTTTACAACTAGAGCTTGTGGGGAAAGCACAGAACACCAATGCTCTGGCCATGTCCAGAGGAGTTGCAAGGGAAGACGCACAAAGAAAACTGAGAGGAAAGAAGCTGGGTTGTCAGCCCAGCTTCTCTTCTGTCCGTCCCCTTGCCCCAAACAGGGGTGGAGCGCAGTGTCAACATCTGGTCCTGGTGCTTTTCCATTAACGATTGTGTCATCTCTTTTCTTCATAATCTTTCCCGTAACTGGGCTTCCTTACCAGCAACCAAGTTAGACATCTTCAAGGATTTTAGATAACATAGGAACCATTGGTTAGTTAGACTTAGCTATTTAAAATAGCAAATCAAGAAATTTGTTTTCAGCTGTGGAGACTTGGATGCCGCTGAGACGGATGGTTTCTAATTGTTGCATATGGTGACATTATAGTCGGTGAAGATGAGCGGTGTGTGGCATAAAATGTCAAAAAGCAATAAGTGATTTGATAAAAATACCTAGAAGCAATCAGCCTGACTTATTTAATTCAATTCCTAATGACTAGAATCCTGTCACCTCTTGATTTTCAATTGCATGGAGTGCCGTTCTGTGCCGTGCCTTGATTATATCTGTGCAGACTCACCTCCTAGTTTGGTGGCATTTAGGTTACGCCACGATGCAGATGATGGGTCTCATCAGGATACTAAATGCTGTATGCCTTCTGATTTCCTCACCGCAGTTCGGCAGAGCATCCTGGGGCCTCCAAGCCTCCGTTAAGCTCCTCCAGTATGACATCACGCATCTTGCTACGCCAGCAACTCATGCGTGAGCAGATGCAGGAGCAGGAGCGCAGAGAACAGCAGCAGAAGCTGCAAGCAGCCCAGTTCATGCAACAGAGAGTGCCCGTGAGCCAGACACCAGCCATAAACGTCAGCGTGCCCAGCACCCTTCCCTCTGCCACCCAGGTGCCGATGGAAGTCCTCAAGGTACGTGAGTGTTGCCCTTGTGTTCGGACTAAGCCTGTCCCTTCTTCACGCCCCCTGTGTCATTTTCACTGGCCTGTGTCTTTGCTTGTCTTGGTATTAGAGTCTTACTTATAAGCATCATGTCCAGTGGTTGCTCTGAGGCTTTGTCTCTTAAAAGAAGGATTTGAATACACTGTAATTATTATAACAACCAGTGAATGTTGGAAATGGTCAATTTTTTCATGACCAATCCCAACTGGGATCTGGTGTTTGTTGTAACGAAGAACATTTCCCTGTGTAGCGTTTGGAAATGGTTTCAAACGTAAGAGTTATCTGAAAGAGGCCTCATCTAGAAACTTGTGTATATGTTTTCATAAATGCTTTCCAGGGCCACACTTTAACTTTGCTCTTCAATTAGCAAATCCTGCCCGGCCCTAGAAGCTAATTGCTTTAGAAAGTCTCTTCAGAAAGAAAACTGTGGTCAAGCGCTGTCTGTGCCTTAATAGCCAGACTTCATAATCCTTTTACTGAAGTGAGCTGTCTGCTTTGGGTCTCTTTGATTTCTTGCTAGAGTGGAAACTGCAGGAGCTTGTTAACGTCCTTCTATCGGGGACACTTAGCTTCCTAATTACTCGAGCAGGTTGCAGCCGCTCTGACCATAGACCTCTCTCTCCCACATTGTCTTCCATGCCCCATGGGGAGTTGCCTTGTTTCATAAACATTTCAGTTCGTAAATATGACTGGTTCAAGCAAATCTGGAAGTATGGAAAGGGCCTTGCTTTTTATTTATCTCTCACCCAGTCACCTAATTGATTCATTCTGAAGAACCGAGTGTTCCTGTTCATTAAGCAATGTGAACTCCTCAACCTGCCCAGTCATTGTTGGTCTTTTGCTTTTATCCTTGTGCTCAGGAAAAAAATTCCATCCATTTCTCCTTCCTTAAAGTTTAGTATTAAAGTAAACAGGAGTGATGCGCTACACACAGGCTCTGTCTATGATCTTTTCCACGAGGAAAGGAATTCTTGAAAAACGGACTTTAAAGCAGCACACATCTATTTACAAAGACTTGAAAATTTCTTGGCACCGTTGTGGAGCTCTTGGTACAGAAACCGGTTGAAAGTTTGCTAAAGCAAAAGTAGTGCAATGGTTTAGCATAAAATGTTAATTTAATATGACTGAAATTCTGAATAATGTCACAATTATTACTCTTTTAATTCTTTTACCATCCCATCAAGCAAAAGCATCTTTTTGCTGTAGCATAAAAGATACATGGAATCTTTGTTCTGCCTCAGTAGAACTGAGAGTTCCCATTTAATTGTTGTTTCCTATTTGTAAGAGTCGTGATCATTTTGTTTATACTTTATTTATACAGTGTGACTGTTACATAACAAGATGCAGAGAAGGATATTTGTTTTATTCACTATAATCTTAAGGTTTTTTTTTTTTAACTGAAAAGCAAATTTTAGACTGCCATGGATTTTAACATAATGGTTTGCATCCAGTTTGAAGGTAATGTTTAATAGTGTATTGAAGCATATTAAATTGAAATAGATTTTCCTATTAGAGTGGTTGTATGGGTTGGTGGAGAAATTAGCACAAAATGAATGTGTGGAAGCGTCATTTCAATATTATCCTAAAGTTTATATAATTTCTAAGTGTTTAAAATGTTATTTTTCTATCCTTATTACAGTTGATATCTAGGTGAAATAATTTGAATAATTTATGAATTTTCCCTTATACTTTGCCTATTCTGGTAACACTGGATTGAACTGCAGTCTACCCACAACTAAAGAATACCAGAAAAAAATGCCCCAAGTTAAAGGAAAAATTAATTATTAAAAGACATGGCCCCACCAAAAGTGGCATCGGTTAAATTTATCTATCGTGCTCTACAGCCATTGCCTCTGTTTAACCCGAGAGTGTTTCTCCTTGGGCTATACAAGAGTCAAGTGTGGCCCGTGAACGAGAAGGACTTGTTGGGCTTGCAGCCTATGGGGCACTAGTGGCTGTATAGATAAGCTTGGGTGCTTTTAAGTCAGAGACCAAATGAAAACAGGATTTCCTTCATCTGAGGTAATAGTGTAAGACATTCAAACATAAATGTGAAGGCAAGTTTTCTGTTGGTGATTCCTTGGGAAGTGTAAGGCTTTACACTTTATAAAAGTAGTTAGATAAGCTCAGTGTATGGAAACACTGTGAAATACTGCGTGAAATGCATACGTCAGCACTCGCCTTTTTTCTTTTGTGACTTTAAATCACATAATACAGTTTCATGAAGTAAATAGTTATAGAGAAACGGCTGATTTGTTTGATCTTGGACAATTTTTGTGAATATAATCTTCAAAACATTAGCAATGCGAACGTAGGCTAATTGAATGCAGTCTGATGTGATATATGACATTAAGCACATTTTTTTCTGATAGAATAGCCTCAACAGAATATTGACTTCATTTTCAAAGCTTTACGTGGTAGAGCCAATGCATGCCCACTTTTCAGGGCAGGTAGGCAGGTGCTGAGGTGGATAAAACCCATTAAGTCTCTCTAGTTCGCAGCATCTGTGTTAGGACATGCTAGAAGAAAGGCCAAAGTTTAATTTTCACCTGTACTCACACAAAGTCTTATTCCCAGTAGCCCACTATCGGTGGATTAAGCTACTCATTTTGACAAGCTAAGTCAGTGTTTTCAGGTTAATCCCCGACTTTGGCAACATTTTACTTAGACTACAGAACTCTGTGAAGCATGTTTAAAAATTGTTGACATCTAAAAACTTAGGACTCCTTGGAATTTGTATTAGAGAGTGGAAATTCCCATAATTTCTTCCTCAGCCTCTGGGCACTGTTCATGAGGTATAGCCTCTGTATTCTATCAAGTTCAGTAATTCGTGCATCTATTCCTCATATTAATTTTCACATCAGATGGCATGGAGTGTGGGGTCTTATTGTAGGTATTTGCACATTAGTGAGGGGTTAACTTGGTTTCTTCAGAACAAGCTAAACATTATGGGATGGTAACTCGAGCATGCTTCTTTACCATAGACACTATAGGTGCAGAATAGAATTTTCATCGCTGTGAACATACCCCGGTATTTCAAACTGTGAATTAAAGGAACCGCCGAGAACTGTTAATGGAGCACTTTCTTCTGTAGGTGAAATTGATGAGCCATATGGAACTGAGGCTCAAACTTGATGTAAACAAAACCAGAGCCACTGGGGACAGACCTTTAGTCATGGTGGCTCTCACAGCTACGGAAGGATGGCAGCCCTGGCTGGAGTCTTGGTGCTCACATGCTCACTGAGCCTCACCTGTCCCTGGTTCCTCGCTGTATCTTTAATTCACTACTGGAGCAGCTGCTACTGTGATCTGAGACTGTCAAATTCTTCAGTTTGATTCCCTGTTATCTTCCCCACAGACCCTGGCAGCGTGGAGGCATAATAATAGTTTATAGTTTGTATTCATTTCCCTGTTGGAAATCCTGGGGCTCCTTGTCCCGCTCCCTCCCTTCTCTCCGTTAACTTAAGAATCTAAAGGCTAGCTGTTCTTTCTGTTGTACATGAAATTTTCCTTTGCCTCTTGGAGAAAGTGTCGATAGATGTCAAAGAGTTCTTGTGATGCTTTATTACTTTAGTATATTTCATTTAGTTTAAAGGAATTCATTTTTTAATTTTTTTTCTTTTTCCAGATCAGTTCAGGAATTGGGCAAATTGTTTACCAATTAGAAATAACGCTTGCTGTTCATCAAACACAGGCATGCTTTTTGTAGGCCCCTGCGTGCGTTAACTTTGTTAACCCGTGGGAGAGGCGGTGGCTATCTCATCAACCCTCTGTCCATTGAAGCAGCGACCCTCGCGAGCGCTGGCAGTAGACTCCAGTGCATTGGGCATGGTAGACAAGCGCAGTTATGTCCCAAACTCATGTTCAGCTTTTGTTCCTGATTTATTTGGTCAGTATAGATGAACCTGAATCTCATCACAGTGGATGTTTAAGGCAGGAGAGACATGGCCTCTCGCAGGTCAGCTTGCCTTGATCTCCCGAGTCGGGATCTGTAGCGGTCCCCAGAAGATAGGACCTGCTGTGTCTAAGTTGTCCTTAGATTCCATGTTCGTATATTAACCTGCCAGTTAGTGTGACTGACATACACGGGCCGAAAGCCTTGATTTTAGAGTTTATAAATATTGCCGCCCTTGTGATTTTGCATGTAACTGTTTGTCACCCAGACCACGTCATTATTTTGAGGGAGAAGCCTCAGTTTCCTTCTACAAACAGCTCTTTCTCCCCCGAAGTCACAGAGACTTTATTTCCCTGGACAGTCAGACTTGTTCCTTGTCACCTGTAAGGCAATTTCCCTTATTTTAAAACCCCCTCAGTGACTTCTGGAAATTATAGGCTGTCCTTGTCAGCTTTCAGCGGATTTCTACTGCGGGAGGTAAAATCCACGAGGAAGCGTCTAAGTCGCTTTGCTTCCTGTGAGACTTTCTGCCATTTCCCCGTTGGCAGTTCCATTGTTACCTTTCACAGGGGCACAGCGGAAAGAGATGCCGCAGGCAGTTTTGGGCATGTAGACATGACCCTGTGTGCATCTGTTCTAAATCGTCTCTGCTTTGGAGACTGCACAATCCCCCACTCTTCTCTCACTGAATCTCCAAAGTGCTGGGGAGCCTAAGGGCCAGCTTGCTTGGCACTACCCAGGAGTCATTCGTGCCCCATGTTGCTTGGAAACTCCTGTGAATGAAGAGTCGTTGATGTCAGGGCAGGACCAAGATATTCCACTGAACTGTCTTAAGGGGGCAGTCCAACTTAGCACAGGCCAAGAGGGGCAAGATGTTCTGCGAGCACCTTGATCCGAGTTCACATTTCACTGCATTTGTGATGGGTCAGTAGTGATGCAGTGTTTGCTGGACCAGGCCCTCCCTACCTGCATTTGTAGACAACTATCCACAACATCCAGTTTCCATTCTTCTGAAAACATGGAAACATTAGCTCTAGTGTATTTTTACCTTGTAGTGTCAGAAAAAAATGGAGGGGGGGGGAAGGCATTCTCCCTTTATGACCTCATGGCCAGGTTTTTTGTTTGTTTGTTTGTTTGTTTGTTTTAATGTGGTCAAGGACTTTGATAGAATATCAGATTTCTCCTTGCTTCCTTAGTCTGGGACTGGCTGGGGGCAGCTGTGCATGGTGGATATACAAACCACACAGCTGCTTGTCTTGGAGTAGGAAGGTCTTTAGTTTGTCTCCACTAGCCTCTTGGAGTTACTGGAGGCATCTTTTAGATTTATGTGAGAGGAGGTGCCAGCTTGCTGCTTCTCGTGTTATCATGCCGAAGGAAGGCATGGTCCATGTCCATCTATCCCAATTCCCTACTAGTTATGGTAAAGGCAGTATTGTAAGAAAATTATTAAGGGGTGGGACTTGGAATGAGGGCCAGCAGCAAGGGTGGGAGATGTGTTTAGTTAAGTGAACTCTGCAGTGTAATTTTTCTCTAATGTGATAAGGCCTATAGATCATACATACTCAATAAGGGTAATATCTTACTCATAAGGGAAACAAAATTGGTCCTTGGAGAGCAAAAATGTCCAGGCCTGGGTAATGGCTTAGTAGGTAAGAATGTTAATAGTGCAAGCGTGTGGGCCTGAGTTTAAATCCCCGGGACACATGTGCAAATCTGGGAGTGGCTGTATGTGACCATAACTCCTGGTGATGGGAGGATGGAGACAGGAAGATCCCTGGACTTGCTGATTGTTAGCCTTGCTCCAGGTTCAATGAGAGGCTCTGTCGCCAGAGAATAATTTGGAGTGGTAGAACAGTAGACCTGACATCCTCTTCTGGACTCCATGCATACAACATATATGACATATGACGTCCACATCTGCACATGCACGTATACCACACACATATGCATCACATTTTTACCGCAAGTGCATGTACACGTGCGCACACACACACACACACACCCCATAGTTACCACACACACACACACCATTGATACCACCATTGTCTGTAGCCCTCCAAAGCTACAGTGCACAGCTAGGAGAGCTCTGTCAGTGTGTCTGTTAAATTCTTGGGAAGGTTAGGTAGAAGAAGAGGCAACCAGCAGAATGTCTGGAAGGTCTCAGAGGTACACTAAAGAGGAAAGGTTGAACGACACAGCTGTTGAGCCCTCAAAATCTCCCCTCTCCCCATTGTGCTTCGAGATCATTTGTCAGCATTTCTATAGATGTGGCTCCTGCCTTCTGGCTGAGCATTGTCCCACAGTCACACTGGTGTTTAGCACAGGGCCATGGTACTGACTGCTTTACTCCCATCCCTGTTCTGCGAGGCTGTTGTTAGCACCCTATTTCACAGATGCATGGACCAGCATGAAGAAGTTAGATGGGTCTGGTAAAACTGAGGTGCTGCCAGGATTTGAGCCCAGTCACTTGGCTCGCTGGGTCACTTGTGGTAGCTAGTATCTTTCTTGGAGCGAATAACCCAATGAGCTTTCAGAGGCGAAGATAGCCATGTTCAGCCCCTCAGATGATGTGGCTACATAGGAGCTGATAATACCCATGTTCATCACGGAACTTCTGGCTATGGCTTATGTAGGAATTACTTTGATGACATGGAGGGAAGGCAAGACAGCTTCCCCGGCTTCTGGAACTGCTTGTGCGCACTTCTGGTGACGGGTTGAAAGCTTGACATATTTTAGCTCTATTCTCTTCACAGCCCTGTGGATATACAGGACTAGCCCAGGGGGAGAAACTGGCATATGGAGATCATTTCTGGCCTCTGGTCATATTGCGGAGCCCACATCTATGCTCTCTACTATCCTTCCACTCCTAGCCTTCTCTGTTGAATCATTACATTTCCTTCCCTAGTCTCTAAGATACGCGAGATGTAGGAAATGGGTGCAATTTTCCTACATAAGAATTCTGTCTCACCACACTGACCGCGATGATAATTTTTGGCTTAGTGATAGCTATCATTATGGGCGAAAAACATGTAACAGGAGGTTTCCTACAAAAGCATCTGAAAATCCAAAGCCAGGATCATTTATGTTCTGCAGATCTCGGTGGCCCAGTCTACCCCAAGTCCATGTGCATTATCTGCCTCTGTATTTAACAGTACTCTGCGTCGTTCTGAATGGCTTTTATTCACACCATGTAGGAATTTCCCCTTGCAGTTACGGTTCCATTTTTTTTTAATTAATTTATTTATTTATTATGTATACAATATTCTATCTGTGTGTATGCCTGCAGGCCAGAAGAGGGCACCAGACCTTATTATAGATGGTTGTGAGCCACCATGTGGTTTCTGGGAATTGAACTCAGGACCTTTGGAAGAGCAGGCAATGCTCTTAAATGCTGAGCCATGTCTCCAGCCCCTACGGTTCCATTTTTGTTGTTGCTGTTTCTCTTTCCTCATCGCCTCCCTTCAGTGCCAGAATTTTTTTTCCATTTTTTTTGCCATTATTTTAGCCCTAAAACCAGAACTTCCTTGTTTTTCTCTTTGCTTTTAAGTGAATATCAGTTGTGATAATGATTATATTATTGAACTAGAGGTCGGAATCCCCTGTTTCATCTCAACAGTTAAAGAGAGGCTAGGCTTACAAGACTGCTGATGGATGCAAGCATGCCTTAGAATGAGAGGGAGTAAGGACACAACTTACCTTCACCTTCCTAAAATAAATGACTGGAATTTGTGTTAAAAATATATAAATTAGTACAGTGGCTTTGCTCAAGGATATAGCTGCAATCAATACTAGAATATTGACTCTTGCCTTGGATGTGTCTCCTTTTATTGCCTTTTTGAGTGTTAGCCTAAACTTGGAAACTGTATCATCCTGCGTAGCCTCTCCTAGCTCTTCAGAGCTTGTTAATAATGTTATAACTATGTGAGAAGAAGAGGAACTAAAACCCGGTGTATAGAAAGCACACAAACTAAGATGCAGTTAGCATAGAATGTTCTCGAAAGAGAACTGCTTTAATTGCTGTTTTTAAAATTGATAATACTGGAAGACTGTCCAGATGAATCAAAGGCAAATTGTACCTCCTGAAGATGCTGGGGAGATTGCTGGGCTGGGATGTAATGCTAATCAAAGGCTCTCTTTCCATTTTCCTTTAAACTAGATTTGGGGCTTTAGGGTGCTGGACTGATAGCTCAGTTTGGTGAAGTGCTTGCCTTGCAGGTGTTGGAAGCCGAGCCCGATCCCTGCACGCAGGCCTAGAGTCTCAACACTGGGGAGGCCGAGATCAGACAAGCACTGGAGCTCCTGGGCCGGCCAGCCCAGCCGAATTGGTGAGCCCCAGATCCAGTAGAGATCCTGTTTCAAAATAAAAGGTGTAGACTGACAGGGGAAGACACTTGATGTCAGCCTCTAGCCTTCACATCTATACACATGTGCAATTGTATCCACACATGCAGTCACATACGTTGAGACACGGAACCTAGGAGACTGGGTGCATGCAGTCTTTATGTAACTGTAGCGATGTCTTTAATGCATTTTACCTAAGAGTCAGTGACTTCCTGTTTACCTACCGCTCTCTGAGGCGCACACTGCTGCTGATGGGTAGGTTTAGCAGACTCATGCACGTCACACAGATCTTACCGTTCTCCTAGAAACAAGATAAGAAGGTTCAGGGATGCTGGCAATTAAAAATGAGCAAAAGGAATGTAATCACCCAGTTGTGAATGATTTTAAAGAGCTGTAAAGAGGCCTGAAATAAGAGGCACAATTCAGATTACTCCCTTCTTTACCAACGGCGTACATAACTTCGTTGTAATCTCCCTTGTTGGCCCTGGGTTTTATAGAATTACATTTTAGAGGTTGGAAATTTTGTTGAGACTAAATTAGAAGCGACAAACCAGAGACATTCCTGCCAGTTAGGGCAGGATTAACAAATTCTTCTTGGCTAACTTACAAGTATGTAACATTTTTCACACTGCCTAAAAGGTGACAAGATCAGCTCTGTTTTTCTAGTGAACTAGTAAAGATTAGATTAATAAGACCAGGCAAAGAACCTTTCCTTTTGTCTTTTCTTTCCCCACAAAGAAGTCTTACCTTTGAGTCCTCTGGCTGTGGATAGCAGGGCCTTAATTAGCCACATGTTCCTTTTGCCTCCTGGGAAATAAGTACAGGCTAAACCTGGGGATCAACACGCAGGCGTACATTGACTTAGCACACGCCACCAAGTAATTCATCAAGGAATGTTGGTAATTAGTCCTGCCTCTTTCAACTCTTGGCTTATTTTATAAAACCAACCAATTTAAAGTAATGCCTGCTGATGTATTGCCCACACATTTTAGGACGGGCCCTTGGCTCTTCAACAAAAGCGAGACTGTGCAGGGGTGGAAACGCACCCTCTTGGTTTTGTGTTTTCACGGATTCTGGAGGGCCATCCATGTCCCCTGTTAACTGGGTTGCACTTTCTTTCTGTTTACCCCATTCAGTCTTTCCCAGGGCCGTCTCTTTTTGCCTTGGTGGAAAGAACAGGGGAGCATACTTATAAAAATAAAATAAAATAAAATAAAATAAAATAAAATGCAGGCTCCCCCGGGGGTGGAGGGCTGGGTGTAAGGAGCCTGTCAAAGTGTGTCAATTCAGTGTGGTTTGATGGAATTTAATTCGAGTCCTTCATCTGGTTCAAGCTGCAGTAATGATCTTCTTGTATTGTTAAATGCTTGCTGATATTTATGGCAGACAGATTAATCCCAAACGATTGAGTTTCTGGGGTGAACAAGACCTTGTGACTACAGCCTCAAAGCGTGTGTAGTTAACTGTTTTAGTAGTAATAACCCAGATGTCAAATTCCCACGCTGTGAAGTTTTTAACGCTTATGCTTTGAGATGTGGCCCACACTCAGAGCCGCTCTTGAAAATCTGATGTTAGCCTGAGTCCAGTAATGGACTGAGTGACCATGGGCATGGCTTTCCTCCTTGGGCCTTGGTATCCTCATCTTTAAAGTGGGGCCAGTAAAATCTGCTCTGGGGAGTCTGGAGGGTAAATAAGCATCCACCTGTACAGAACCACTCACCAAGTGGAATGTGAGCTCAGCTGTGACTTCTGGGCCTTGGGTACTCACATGTAAGAATGAAAGAAACAGACAAAATGAATTTCAATGTATTTTATGTTACCCAGCACATCCAGAATATTCTTATTTTAACATATTGTATGAAAATTAGACACAAAACTCTAAACATTTTTTTCCTTATTAAGTCTTAGTATTCAGCATCATGCTGTCCTCAAATTTGGGTACATATTTCCTATCTCCAAAATATTGTATATTAGGCGCCGGAGAGATGGCTCAGTGGTTGAAAGCACTGGCTGCTCTCCCAGAGGACCTGGGTTCAATTCTCAGCACCCACATGGCAGCTCACAACTCCAGTAACTCCAGTTCCAGGGGATCTGACACCTTTACACAAATGCACATAAAAACCAAATTAAAAAAAAAAAAACAAAACATATTGTAGATTGGACACTAAATTTCATCAGAACGACTTGACCTAAGTTTGGATCTCATGAAAATTACATCAAAAAAGTATATTCATTTGTGAAAGTTGTTTTAATTCTGTTTAAATGAGGGACAATGGTTTAATGGACAGAGTTTGTTTGTCATGCAAAGGTGAAAAACCAGGGGGAATTTTAATCCCTAGAACCGGTGAGAAGCTAGCTAAAATAGCATGAATCTGTAATCCCAGTGTTTTTATGGGGAGATTGGAGCTGGAGATGAGAGAGTCCCAGGAAACGGCTGGGCCAGGTAGTCTGGTATTTATGGTGGTCAACAGCATGAGCCCCTGTTTAAAAAGGTTGGAAGGTAAGAAGCAAGGATTGGGTTTTCCTCTACACTTGTATGGTGACGTGCACACACCTAAAGTCACACACCTGAATACACACAGGATTAAAAAAAAGGAACAAAAGGATTTCTAGAAACAAAATTGAATATTTATTTCAATTTAGGTCTTCATGAGATAGAAATTTCAGCTTGTTCTGAGCCAACCTTGGTCCCAGGGCTCAGTATGGCTGTGACCTTTGGATTGGAAGGCATAGATGTGAAGCATTTAGTACAGTGTTAAGTACAAAGAGATCAAGGAAGCATTCTGCTTTGTTGGTTATAATAAATTTATAGTATCTGGGGAAGGGAGATAGCATGCTTGGTAGAGTGATTGCAAACATGAGGGCCCCTGTTCAGTTCCCAGTACCTATATGAGAAGCCGGGCAAGAGCATGTAATCACAATGTAGAAGTACTGACCTGGCAGATGGACCCCTGGGGTTTACCTGGCCAGCCAGCCTAGTCTAATCAATGAATCTAGACTAGTAGGAGACCCTGTCTCAAGAAACAAGGTGGGTGGTTCCTGAGGGACAAAACCCAAGGTTGACCTCTGGCCTCTGCACATACACATACACATACATGTGTACCTGCATACACACCTGCATGTTCACACACATGCCCAGATCATGGAGTCCTCAAAACCAACTAGGAGACCAAGTCTTGTATGCAAAAGCCAAGAGCCTTTATTCAAGCTTAAATTTGGACTCTCCATCCGTCCGACACAACAGTTGAGAGCAGAGAGACCCAAGCCCAGTTGGGAAATGGTTTTTATCATAGTAGAGGTTGGGGTGAGGGGATTTCCAGGGCTTAGGACCCTGATTGGCTGATATTTATCTAGGGGTCTTGGCAAAAGGAGGGTGGGTGAATCCTGGGCTCAGGGCTATCTGGTGGTCTTAATCTAATCTTATCTAATGGTTGGAATGTCTGGTACTTCCCCTTAGATGCTGGCCCTCCCTGGGTGGTGTCAGCTTATGGTTTTTCCTGGAACCCAATGCTGCCTGCTATGGTAGCTGTGCTGCCTGGGCCTCACATGTGTGGCCAGGCTGCCCTGGACTTCACATGGCCTGGCCCCCTTATGTGTGGTCAAGCTGCTCTGGGCCTCACATGTGTGACCTGGCTGCCCTGGGCCCCACAATGAGCATTTATACACACAGGAATACACCTGCATACCCACAGGTACATTCACACTTTACAGTGACTTATATTTATTAGTCATAGGACAAACACACTGATTATTACCCTCAGCCCTAGTTGCAGTCTTCATGTGCCACGGTTGCAGCTGCCCACATAGACCCGGTTTAGCTATTAGTTTCCTTCTCAGCATTTCGACCCAGGTTCACTGTCACATATCATGCCTGGCCTGGCTGGCGTTTCCTGTAGGAGAGAGCAGTGAAAAGACACCCTCAGCAGAGGTGTCAAGAGCCTTCCATTCAGACGCGGGTGTGGAGGCAGCTCTCAACTTGTTAGTCACAGGTCTCACTCACACTCTCAGCCCAGGTTCCTTTCCACCCTACACAGGTCACACTGGCAGAGCACTTGTCCCAGCTAGGACGTCTGACCCCCTGGGAATGCAGACATTTCCCCAGTGTTCTTGGTGTTATACAATGAACGTTGGAAAATGGCTTGAGTGCTTTGGCTTTGCGTGGAGTTTTATGTATGGTGTTTCCTTTCTCCTCTCACTGAACTTTTGGAGCATTTCTAAGGAAATTTCAGCACAGCCCATAATTCAGGAAATTAGTTCTTATTCACCAGACACGCAAGTTTTCTGTTCTCATGCTAATGCTCAACCATTTTTAAACCAGAAATAACTCACCTAAAGGTGATAAATTATTTTGTTAAGTACCTTCTTATTCCTAGTGCAAAGAATGAGTCCATTATATTAGGATTAGTGCACTGTGGACGGGCTTGTGTTCCTTCTCTAATTACAAGATTGTACGAAGTCCTAGCGTACTTACAAGCATGAAAGCCAGGACAACAAAGTGCTCCTGATGCTATGACTTCAAGAAAAAAAATTATTGTTTTTTTTTATTTTTATTTTCCGGTTTCCTCAGTTGGGAATTGTGTGTGTGCGTTTATTTATTTATTATATACATTATCTACTATAGCTTTTTATTATTTAAAATAATATCTAACCGACCTTCAAGCAATTTCATTTCAGCTTTCTAGTAGCTTTTTAGGTTTGTTTTAAAAGCTCACTGCTGGGTTTTCTTCTCAGTTTATGAACTGACATAATCTTGATGGAACTCCTAAAACTATTGTGTTCATTTGCTGATGGAATTCCTAAAACTATTATAGATGTGAGCCATTGTGTTCATTTGCTGTTGACACGTGGGACTTCTCATGTGCGTAAAGAGCTCTGAAAGGACATTGGATATTTGTGAAAACTCACCATTCCATTTGACAAGAGGGAGACAAAAGGAAGAGACTCAGGCTACAAGCAGGAAGGAAGAGCTGCCTGTCTCAGGGGACTGGGGAGGGAGTGGGCGTGGCTTGTCTCTTAAAGGGACCCAGATTATTACATTTATTATTATTGTTATTATTAGTAGTAGTAGCTGGTCCTGCATGTCTGCTCTCTGATGATATCAAGAGGCTTTCTACTGATGTGTCACTATGATCAAATTGGGTTTGCCCTTGTCACAAGTGTGCTGACATTCACAAAAGTGTATTTCTTTCCTCTCCCCTTCACTGTCTGATTTTTTTCCCTTGGATGGTAGCTCAGATCACCCCTCTACCATGGCTTGCTGTCTAGAAGATGTTTGATTAATAACTTAGGAAATGCCACAGAGAAAGCAACTCTTTCGTGCTGGAGCTCTTTGGTACTTTGTGGGAGTATGTGTGTGTGTGTGTGTGCGCGCGCGCGCGCGCGCGCGCACGCATGCACATGCATGCACATGCACAAACACAAGAGAGAGAGAGAGAGAGAGACAGAGACAGAGACAGAGACAGAGAGAGAGAGAGAGAGAGAATACATGCATTCTTACCAGTATGGGTGCACATGCCCATGTATCTGTGTATGGAGACCGAAGCATACCCTGGAGTCTTGTTCCTCAGAAACATAATTCATCATTTTTATTGAGACATGATCTCTTGCTGGCCTGGAGCCCACTGGCTAGCCCTCCAGCCACATGGATCCTCTTGTCTCTATCTCCCCGACACTGAGATCCCAGAAGCATTCTTTTGTACCCACATGCTTTTTATGTGTGTACTGGGAGTCAAACTCAGGTTCTCATACTTGTACAAAAGCACTTTACAAACCGAGCCATCCTCCCGTCTCCCACCCAGGCCCTGAAATCCTTAATAAAGCTTTAGAAGATGCACATCTCTCAAGTGAGCCATGCCACACACTCCGCTTCCACCAGAAGACACTGCTTGCTTCCTCATCTCCTGTCTTCCTTTGTTCCACAAACATTATTCGGAATAGAAAGTCTTCTGGTTGACCATGTCCTTTGCTTTACAGAAGCTTTTCAGTTTCAGGAGGTCCCATTTATTAATTGTTTCTCTCAGTGTCTGTGCTGCTAGGGTTATATTTAGGAAGTGGTCTCCTGTGCCAATGTGTTCAAGTGTACTTCCCACTTTCTCTTCCATAAGGTTCATTGTGGCTGGCTTTATGTTGATCCATTTGGACTTGAGTTTTGTGCATGGTGATAGATATGGATCTATTTTCATTCTTCTACATGTTGATATCCAGTTATGCCAGCATGAACCCTAAAAGAGACATACATAGATCTAATCTACATGGGTAGTAGAAAAAGACAAGATCTCCTGAGTAAATTGGGAGCATGGGGTCCTTGGGAGAGGGTTGAAGGAGAGGGGAGGGGCTGAGAAAAATATAGAGCTTAATAAAAATCAATTTAAAAAAAGAAATGAATAAATGGAGAACATTTGTTTGATCTTCACTGAAAAAAAAAAAAGAATAGGAAGTCTTTAGGGGAGCTGGGAATATGTCTGGTCAGAGCACCAGCAAGCCCTGAAATTCTCCCATCTCTGCCTCTGCATTACAAGTTGTGGGTGTGTTGTCTTTGCCTAGCTTTTTACATAGGGGGTGGGGATTTGAACTCAGTTCCTTATACTTAGACCTGCTGAGCAATCTTCTTGACCCATTAAAGATTTTTCACCCAGTTTACTGTTGAATAACATTTTCGCAGCAAGGACATTTTAATTTTTAAAATGCACCTGGCTCTTCAGGTTCTCTGAACAGTGACATTTGTGGAAGGTGACTTCTGAGATGCCTGACTACAGTTTTCAGTCTTCTTGCCCCCCCCCCCCCATAATGCACCCTTTACTTTGAGGTCTTCAAAGTTGTTTTAATGATTAACCACAAACAGGATAATACACACAGAAAATTCTGTGATATAAATTGGGGTTAAATTTTCAAGAAAAATCAAATGTTTCTGATTCAGAAATTAAACTTTTGTTGTAAGCCCAGAAGTCGTCATCTTGATCCTGGAACTCATGTTAAATATGAGTGACCATGCCCGACTCTATTACTGTTTAACTTTCTAAAGCATTGTTTTTCTGCTAGAGATTCAAAATATGTTTAATTACAGCCTCTAGCTAAGCCCCAGGGCCAGACAGCAGAGACAAGCGGTCTGTGCTCCCGGAGTTTCAAAGCTGTTTGGCTTAAAATTTCTACAGTATGTTTCTCACGCAGTAATACACAGCTAAATCGCTTCCTCCCATCTAGACTGTACGTGTTTTGATCCATGTGTTCTGGAGTCGCCTGACTTCTTCCTTACCTATGTCCATTCCTTTCCTTTCCTATTAGTCTAAGGACCTACTGCCCTACCCTGACCCCAATCTCTTTATAATTCATGTGCAGTTTTAACATACTCCGTTGTAGTTAGCCGTTCATCTTACATTCTAGAAGCATGTCACCCTGAGTGCACTGCTGTCTGTAGTGGTGACTTGATGGCCTGTTTGTTCCTGAACCATTCACCCTACTTTCAACACACACACACACACACACACACACACACACACACACACACACACACACACATATATGTTCCGCTTGAGATAAGACGGGAGGCCATTGCCTCTGTGGATCTTGTGAAGATCATGGCTTTTCTATTGTTCCCGTGGCTATGAAATCAAGCACACAGACGTGGCACACGCTGCCTCAGCGAGGATCTCAAGCATGACCTCGGGGAAGTTCTGGGGCTTGGTCTCCGAGACCGGTCTGAGTACTGGAGACTCCCCTCCCACCTCTGACGTGTGAAGCATCCACCTCCAACCCGCAGAAGTCTCATCTGTGATAAGACAAAGGCACTGAAGACTTGAAAAGCACTTGACAGGAACAGCAGGTTTGTTTTGAGTAGTAGACACACCAGATGTTGAGATAAAGGAGGGCAGTGCGTCCAGGGCAGCTCACTTGCGGACTAAGTCACAGTTTCTCCTTGAGAGTGGCTGCAGGTGAGTCACAAGTCTCTTTTATTTTCATTGAAACACCCTAATTATTTTTTTTTATCTAACTGTGCCTTGCTAATTATAGTAAAATTAATCCAGATGATCACTTTCTGAATTTCTGAGCCTTCCTCGAAGGGTCTGTAGAGATGAGTCTGAGCAGAAACATGTGACGCACAGGTGACAACGATGTCAACCCACCTGCCACCATTCCCTGTTCAGGGGCTCCTGAAGCCCTGGTCTGAATGTTTTACTCTTGGGTTTACTAATTCTGTACAGTAAAACCACATCTCTAGCACAATTCATAGCCACAGACCGTTCTTTATCTCTTCTAGACAGAAAACAAATATAGGCCGGGTTGTTCCTTCATGTTACATGTCGTGCACATTTTGCTTTTACCTTAACATGTAAGCCCCGCTTTTTGTGGTGCTCAGAGAGACTTTGGGTTGTGTTGATCACTGTCTTTCCTGAAGGCTTCTTTTAGCAGCGATCTTGCCAATTTCCCCCCTCCTCATTACCTTATCTACTGTTCCATCTCTCTCCCTGCTCCCTTTACCCTACTTGCTCTGTATTTGTCTATATACATAGTTTGGATTCCATTGCCTACCTTAGATTCCTAGCTCTGTCCTTAGCTTTAAACACGGTATGAAGTCCCCTTTAACTAGATCTCAGTGTAAGCTTCATTTTCTCATCTGTACAATGGATCTGCTCCATCCTCTTGCTCCTGTAGTTCCTGAAGTGGTCTTAATTAATAAGTGGATCATATCTGTGGCACCCAGAGGTCTTTGGGGTGCATTCGTTACAACATGATAATGTTGGGAGCAGCTAGGGGCAAGCTTGATCATAAAGAGGACCTCTTAGCTGGCTGTACATCCATACAATGCCTGTTCCTCCTGTGTTCTCCAGCCCACCTGGGCTGCAGGAGCTTTGTTCTCAGGGGAACTGGTAAGGGCAGAATACGCAGCCCCAAGGCGTGGCCTTTGTAAGCACAGAACAGTCTTCAGGGAGGCAGAATAAAACTGACAAAGTGTCCAAACCAGGCAATTTGGGAAAAGAGACTGAAGTGTCCCGTATATGGTCCTGTGTGTAGGCAGGTAAGTGTTTAATCAGCCACTGCTGTGTTCAGAATTACTGACTGCTATTATCAGTGCTCTGTTTACAAAAGTCTGGAGGCTTTTGAAGAGACTGCCCTAACCCCCCTTGTTTCTATACGCGGAACAGCGGGTTTGTTTGTTTGTTGTTTTCAGAACTGTGTAGATGGAGTTAGGGCAGAAACCCCCAGCGTGTGTGGCAGGTGAGGAAATGAGTGGATTAACCTGGGAGGCAGGAAGCCCTGCTCACTCCTGAGCTGGTGGCCTCTAAGCAGTCTCAAAGGACCCAGAGCAAAGACTGGATGAGTGGCTTTTACTTCTCTGTCCATGAAGGTTCTTGTGTTGGGAACATACAGAGGAGCCACAGCTTGACCACGCAAGGTGGAGGTTATGTTTTTAGAGGGCCTAATGTTAAAGAACACAGAGGGTTGTGCCACAAAAGCCCAGGGTAAGCCCTTACTATAAGGGTAGTGATTCTCAACCTGTGGGTTTTGACCCTATGAGAGTTGAATGACCTGCACAGGGGCCACGCATCAGATACCCTGTTTTCAGATATTTACATTACTGAATAAAAAAAGAAATTAAAAGGGAAAGGACGTGACTGTTCCTAGGTGTGGTAGAAGAGAAAGTTTATCATAGAGAAAAGGGAGACATAGTGAGAGCAGGGACATCTGGGAGAATCCAGAGTAGACATGACCCTGAGCTGTGTGAGGAGAGGAGAAGGGAGAGGGGAGAAAGGGAGACCAGCTATAGTAGCTAAGAGGGAAAAGGTACAAAACAATTGAGTAACAAAATGGCTGGTTTATGTAGAGAAGAGCTGCTTAGCCCCTGGGTTGGAGTTCAGGGTAGGGGGTGCTGGGTCTGCCGCAAGGCATGAGGACCTTGTAACAAGTAGGGGCTGAGAGATGTTGGGAGAATCTGGCAGTCAGGTTAAATAGGCACCTCAGCCATTTGTCCAAGGCTTTGAAACTTAACAATTAGGATTCATAACAGTAGCAAAATTATAGTTATGAAGTAGCAACAAAAGTAATCTTCTGGTTGGGGGGCTCACCACAGCTTGAGGAGCTGTATTAAAGAATCACAGCTTTGGGAAGATGAAGAACCGCTAATATTCTTTTTTAAAAAATACTACAAGATCCCCAGTGGCAGTAGGCAGCAAAAATGCTGTAGGTCCCAAATGGTGGTAGCAGGCCCTGGGAGCAGCCAGTCCCAGGCAGAGATGGCTGCTGGTCCCTGAGCAATGGCTGGTCCCAAGCAGGGAGACACATGGCAGGCGGGCAGGAGACAGATACATGGATAGACACGACTTGCAGAGTGAGGTTGAATGTTTATTCAGGGGTTGTGGAGGGGAAAGAGTGAAGGGGGGAACAGAGAGAGAGAGGAGAGACAGAAGGCGGAAGCAGAGAAGTGGGGAGAGAGGCAGAAGCAAAGCTGTCTCTCCAAGAGGAAGATGGGAAAGAGAGCCAGCTCAGGCCTGAAGCTGAAGATCAGCCTGCCTCAGCAGATGGGGGAGGGAGTGGGCATGGCTTGTCTCTTAAAGAAACAGAAAACCATAACAACTGCTGCTGTTGTTATGGTTTTCTGTCTCTTTAAGAGAAGAAAAAAGGTGAAGTTAGGGAGGTGGAGACCTTGGGGACAGGATAGAGAAAGCCTCTGGCTGCTAGAGCCACATCTAACTCCAGCAAAGTGTTTGGGACTCCATAGTCTAATTAGCTTTTCAGGCCAGGAAAATTGTGGAGAGTGTTCCAGAAGAGGGCATGGGCCTTGGGACTCTGGAAGCTACCAGCAGAGCACAGGGTAGAGGAAAGAGCTGCTGAATTGATGCAGGACCCAGGAGGAGCACCTGGAGAGTGGGATGAGAAAGCCAAGAATTGCAGATAATGATCCAGACAGCGAGGATCAGAAAAGAAAGGACCACTGAGTTGGTTTTTGACGTCACCCTTTCACACAAAGCAGGTTGAAGAAAGAACCTCAAAATTATTGCATGGTTGGGGAGAGAAACTGGAAACAGGCATATATTTATTCTATTCATTCATCTCACAAACCAGCATTAGATGCCTGTATGTTGGAATTTAATAGTGAAGACAACCACACAAGGGCCTTGAACTACTGCAGTCTCTGGTAAGTGGGGAGATGGCCACCTACTCAGTCTTCCACCCATATTAAGATGGCGAGCTGTCAATAAAGGCTATCGTAAATGGTAAAGGGCAGCAAAGAAGGTACAGCAGAGGAGAGACAGCCTTAAGAGAGAGAGATCACCTGCGAAGGGACCCTGGAGCTGAAATGGGCATAGGCGATAAGTACGTGAAGGTCGCAGAGAAGTCCAGGAGACAAAGCAAAGCTGGTGCCTGTGAAGATGTCACAGTCTCCACCGCCACCCTGGAACTAGCTCTTGTAGACCAGGCTGGCCTCGAACTCACAGAGATCCGCCTGCCTCTGCCTCCTGAGTGCTGGCATTAAAGGCTTGTGCCATCACGGCCTGAGGTCACAGTCTCAGTAGCAAAGAAGTGAGCTCTACAGTGGTTGTTTGCACATCTGGAGTGAAAGAATTGTGCAAGTCTCTCGGAGGTCAGTAACCAGCACAGCCGGGGCATTGTAAAGCACCTTAGTGATTAGTGTGTTTAGCGCTAGAGGTGGGAAGCCCAGAGGGGCAAGGGCAGGGCTAGCCAGACTTGGGGTTTAAGTAGAGTTTATCGTTCGTGGACCTGTCACTCCTCTCTGCGATCTGAGCACGTGGTCTTGAGCGCACGCGGTCTTGAGAAGACTTCTCACCAGCTCTTCAGAGGCTGTCAGTTCAGGTGCATCCTTAAGACTGCTTTGGAGGTTTCTCTTGTAACCTCCTGGGATAAAATTCTCCCGTGAGGGTCAGATCCTTGCACAAGCTGTTATTTTAGGATCCATGGCTTTTGAGGCTCCTCACTGTCAGGAAGAAATGGAGAGAAACAGGGGACTTCTGAGAGGCATGATTTTCAGCACCAATGAGTTTACTTTTTATTTTGTTTTATGTGTACGGGTGTTTTGCTTGCATGTGTGCCTACGCATCATTTTCATACCTGGTTCCTGTGGAGGCCTTAGTGGCCATTGGATCCCCAGAAACTGGTAAGATGATTATGACTGCGAGGTCCCCTGGAAGAGCAGCAGTGGCTCCAAACTGCTGACCCAACTTTCCAGGCCCAGGGCCACTAACTTTAAGTGAAAACTGCTCTGACTGTTGTCTTGTCCAGAGGCCACAGGCAAAGCAAAGGTTTCAGAAAATCCCCTGCCCCTTTGAAAGTCTTTCCCAAATCCCTGTGTTTTGTTTTGTTTTTGTTCGTTTTGTTTTGTCTCCAGATTTGATGCCTTCAGGTAAATTTGATAAGAGCCATTTATTTGCAGGGAATGTGGAGGGGAGTGCTCCTCCCAAAGGTTTTTGCTTAAGAAAAGGAATTTATCAGTGCTGGAGTAGGGAGTGGAGTTGGGAGTAGAAGTAGGGGGTGGGAAGACTAGGATAAGTTTTCCCAGAAAGTGAAGGCAGACCCACCCTCTTGGGCTTCAGGGAAGAAGTGACCTCCCTCCAGGCCTCAGTCTCAGTGGGAGACTGGCTCTCTCCTCTACTCCCGGTACAGTTCAGTTTGCCAGCCCAGGTGATGTCTCTTTAATTTTTGCATTGATAAGTTTTCTGTGAGAAAATTAGAATCGTGACACTTCCCTGTTTCTGTTCTTGCCCAGCTGTGTCTCTAACTCCCCATTTTGTTTCCAGAGTGCCTCATTAATTAGTCTTACATAAATTGTGTGGCACAAGTGAGTTTCCTTGCCTCCCCCCCTGCCCTGACTCTGTTAACTAAACACCTCCCACATCCTGTTCCCTGCTCTCAAACCCCATTGACTCAGGAGGTGACACTGGCTGACACTTGGCAAATCAGTGACCTTCTTTTGGAGCTAGAGTTGACAAAGCTGCCAGGAGACAGGGTAGAGGGATAAGCAATGTGCCAGCCTTTTCTCCCCTGCAGAGGAAGTAGCGCCTTATCCTAGAGACAGTACTGGACAATCCTGAATTTGTTACATATTAAAATTAGAAGTTTTTTGATTGGAAAATTTTGTCCAGGTGGGTTCAAATACTATTAAGCATCAGAAGCAGCCACTTGTAATCTTCGAGAAAAGTTGTTTTAATTTTTCAAACAGTCCCCCAACTTGTGAGGCTGGAATGAGGTATGTGTGAAGCTTGCTGAGCTCTCTGGATGAAGGTTACCTCAGCACAACGTTTTAAGATTCATTTTAAATTAAAAACAATGTGTGTGTGTACGCGCGCGTGCACGCGTGTGCTTGTGCACATGCGTGTGTAAGGGGGAGAGAGGCAGAAAATATGAATGTGAGCACAAGCATCCTCAGAGGCCAAAGACATCGGATCCCCTAGAATGGAACTCCAGGTGATCGCGAGCCTAGCAGCACGGGTGCAGGGAAGAGAACCCTAGTCCCCTGGAAGAACTGCAGCAACTCTTAACCACAGAGCATCTCTCCGGCCCCAGCATAACATTATGTATCTGAGACTCGGGCTTCTGCAGTATCCCAATGAGCTCCATAAAAGGAGCCATTGAAACAGATCTGCAGTAGTATAAATTTGATTTAATTTTTGGAAAGTCTGAAATATTCTTAAACTTTAGCTATGCATTACAGTCTATAGTACTTACCTTTATTCAGAGTTTTTAGTAATACGAATAATGTATCATCACTAATGTAAATGTTTTGGGTCTTATTTTAAGACAAGCACTGTAGCACAGGCTGGGCTTGGGCTTGTTGTGTAGGTGGTAGGTGAAGGAAGATGGCACTGACTTCTGATCTTGCAGCTTTTGCTCCCGGGTTACTGAGATTATAGACACACACCACGATACCCAGCAGAATATAATTGCTTTTTAATGACAATATTTCACTGCTTCTGTCTTGTCACGGCTTAGATAAGTTTCATGGATTTGGGCATGGTCTTTTCAGCTTGCGGTGTTAAGTCTTTGTGTCATTACGCGTCTGACCTGCCTTTCTATCCACGATCCGATCATTGCCCTCTTAGCCGTCACGGTCAGCTTTCTTTAGGATTGTCCCTATCAGAATGCACTTAAAACAAATAGAGTCTGCACCCCTGGACTCTGTTGTTCAGTGTTCTCCACCCCATGCCCATCGTCTCATCTCTTTGAGACAGAATAACTCACTGATCTCAACCTCCCAGTAGCTCCATACTTTTATGAGGGTTGTAACCAGCTGAAGAAATTAACATAGTGTATTCTGAACACTGACATTTCGAATAGCCTTGCCTATATGATTCAGAATTCCGTATGAAAACTTGGCCAAGGCTTTGAACTTCTACACAATGTATGCTGACTGCAGTTTCCCATCGCTGCCTTCCCCATGGGGTAGGTCATAGCCAACTCTTATTCCGTGATGTGACCACCGTGCTGATGGAAGGGGCCTAGACAGGGGATTCCCTCAATTTGGCAACTGAGTGAGAGTCCAGAGGGAGAAGGGGCCCTGTGTAGTCAAGCAAGGCAGTGAAAGGCTGCTAGTGATGTAATTTGTTGGATACATGTGTGCTGGGCGTTGGAAATTAGAAATGTGTGTGACTTCTGGCAGTGGAAACTGGACCTTACTTGCACAATATGTTTCTCGTGTTGGTTGAGAATAAATGGAGAAGTGACCATTAGTGGAACGGGGACAGTTTACGTCAGTGCCGCGGCATCGACTTGGATGAAATGCGTTCCTGTTGTTTCTCGCCTTCACCACTTGCCCCCGTCTCCTTCCCTTTCCTTCCGTGTGTGTGTGTGTGTGCGTGTGTGTGTGTGTGTGTGTGTGTAATCTTTTCCATCCTCTCAGGTTCGCTCAGTTTTCCCATTTACACAAACCACAAGGCCACAGCGGCCAGCATCGTACAGTTTGGGTTCCTTGAGAACATAGCTGTGTGTGTTTGGTACCCTAGTGCGTTCTTAGGCCTCCAAGAAGACAGAAGTTTCTTATGGGTTCAGAAAAATCTTTCTGGAAGTTCAGTCCATCATTCCCACTTCATCCCTTGATTTTCATGGGTGCGGAAAGACTGGCTGCCCTGGCTGTGTGGATGATCGATGTCTTCCTCCACAGCAAAAGTTAAGCCGATGGCTCGTAGGTTATTCTGATCTAAAATAGACCCCTTTGAAAGGCAGCCCGAGGCTCTTTTTTGAATATATGTAGACAATGCTCTTTTGATCTTCAGACAAAAATACTGCTTCTAATTACTGTGCAGTTGTTGGTGACAGCCCTCGCCCCTGAAATGCTGTCAAGGCTCAGGGCACATTCAGGCCTTTGTGTTTGACTGGGTTATAGTGACTCTGTCATTGAAGTTTAAGATATTTACTAGCAATTGCCTCTGAAACGTTTCGATGTATACTTTGTTTTTAGAGAAAAATGTGAAAACATCCCTCAAATGGGTCATGTTTGGAAATTAAAATGAATGTTATTACTTTATTTTATTTTTACCAAAAAATGCAGCTTCCTATTGTATTTCATTATTTCTAGTTTTACTTGTCAAGATTTATTTGCAGAGATGAAGCTGTGGATTCAGCCTTCCAAGAGTGTAAGAACTAGAGTTTCAGTCTCAGTGGCTGGGAAACCGTGTGGTGAGGTCTTGGTGTGTGGCACAGACGCAGTTTTTTCTCTATTCTGTGGCTCTAGTTTGTGGTTGAGGATGGCGGTTTCCACACTGGCTAATCTCTACCATGCTCAGCTCCTAAACATAAAGACAGCTAGACCCAGATCTGGAACGTGAGTGTCGCTTGCTGTCCGGAGCTCTACAAAACTTCCAGGTGGATTCCCATGCTGCAGAAAGTCTACTTTAGAATACTGCATCAAAAGAGTTGAGGGTCATGGTGTGAGTTTTCTGTTGGATTATTGATGTTCCTTTATGCTGGACCAACCATCTTGCCAAGGGATGTTCATGTTGGAGACTAGATAAGAGTGTGGGCTAGGAGATCTTGGACCTCCGTCTATCTCAACTATCATTCAAACAAAACAAAACCCCGCCCAGTTTTAGAGATGGAAAGAAAACTTGCTGTCAGTGTATGAGGACCTGAGTTCAGATCCCATCACCCATTTTAAAAAGCCAGCACGCGTTCACAGACGCATACACAGCACACGCACCTCTGAGTAGTAGATGAGGAAATGGCAAGAGTCATCATTGCTAAGGGTCTGACTTGTACCAGGTGAGCAGCCTCGTCATTAGGAGTCTCTTGTTTCATCTGGTCTTTTCAAGCAGGAGCGGTGTTGTTGGGTTGCTAACTGATTGCAACTCAGTAGTCATCTTTCTTAGTACGGGCTATGGCTGTCGTCAGAAACACGGTTCCTTTCTGTAGGGCACGGATGGCCTCGTGCTACACCCTGGTTGACAGGTGCTTAGGCAGCATGTGAGCAAGAGGCAGACGGATCAGGTTGCTCAGGCTCTCATTCTGCTGTCCCTGGGTGCTAGAGCATGATCTTACAGGGACAGTTACCTGGTTGGTGAGAGCCCCTGTTTTCCTTCCTGGGGGAAAAAAGTGCTAAGGACCAAGGCTGGTGGTAGATGGTAGAACACGGGGTTCATGTCTGTACAAAGGCAGCACTTAGCAGATGCCACTAATGCCATTCTCGCCCTCATCAACATCACTGTCGATGCTGAATGGCGTGGAAAAACCACGGCCCTTTTCATTGATTTCTGTCCCTGTTTATACTTCCCAGGATTTACATTTAGTTTTGTTCTTCTCCTGGGTATTTATTTTATAACTTGCTGTATGCCTTGAGAGGTACAGGGCACCAGGGATACAGTGGTGGGCAAAAGTGACAAAACGTGAATGTTGAGTTAGAAGTAACACTTTGCTGCCTTTTCAGTGTTTCAGACTTAAAGATTTTATTTTTAAATTTTATTATGTAAAGGGGGTAATATTTGCAAATAAGTACAGGTGCCTGCAGAGGTTGGCAGAGGACAGAGGTATCAGATGCCTTGGAGTTGGAATCAAAGGCAGCTGTGATGAGCCAGACATGGGTACTGGGAACTGAACTGAGGTTCTGGATGAAGAGCGAATGCTCTTAACCTCTTAGCCACTGAATCATCTCGCTAACTCCTCCTTACCTTGCCATAGCCCCACATTTAACTAGGTGAAAACTGGACCGATTTTGGTAATCATTTTTAGGTTTTGTGTATTTGCTCATTCACCATCAACCACTATGAAATCAGCCACAGAAATGCTATGTGCCCCTGTGTATCCTTCTTTACTTGATTAATTTTTTATTTAGATTTATTTATTTGTTTATGTTGAAATAGAAGCGGCAGGGCTGCGTCCCCGGCACCCGGCCGCCCACATGGCTAGTTTATGCCCAGAAATAATTACACGGAAACTGTATTCTTTCAAACACTGCCTGGCCCGGCTAGTTCCAGCTTCTTATTGGCTAGCTCTTACATACTGTTCTAACCCATTTCTAATATTATATGTAGCCCACGAGCTGGCTTACCAGGGAGGATCTTAACCTGTGTCTGTCTGGAGCGGGAGAATCATGGCGACTCCTCAACTCAGCTCCTTTCTCCCAGAATTCTGTTCTGTTTTCTCCACCCACCTAAGGGTTGGCCTATCAAATGCAAATGGGCCTAGGCAGTTTCTTTATTAATAAGAAATCACTCCCACATCATGTTTACATATTTATTTTATGTATGTGTTTTGTCTACATGTATATCTGTGCACCACTTGTGTATAGTACCCGTGGAGGCCAGAAAAAGGCATTTGATCCCCTTGGAACTGAGGTTACAGATGGTTGTAAGCTGTTATGTGGGTGCTTGGCAAGGACTTCAGTACTCTTAGCTGCTGAGCCATGTCTCTAGCTCCTTACTTGGTGAAAGCTCATTCTACCAGTGAGATTCAGTTCAGTTGCTGCTTCTCTGTAAACCTGTCCTTGATTCGCTCTTCTTACAGCTCTCTATTCACGCCTCTCGGAGAAGGGTGCTCATCTGATTGAGGTTCTATGTGACATTTTTTTTTTTTTTGAGACAGGATTTCTCAGTAGCTTTGGAGCCTGTCCTGGTACTAGCTCTTGTAGACCAGATTGGATTTGAACTTACAAAGATCTACCTGCCTCTGCTTCCCGAGTGCTGTGATTATAAGCGTGTGCCCGGCTCTATATAACTTTTTGTGTTACTGTGATAGAATCCATCATGGAGACAAGGCAGGGGAGATTCATTTGGCTCTGTGTTTCATGGCTGCTCCATCCATTAGCATAGGAAAGCCATGGTGGCAGAGGTGGTGCAGTTCATGGTAGCAGTAAGGTGTGGACAACTGAAGCAGACTATAGTTGACCTCAAGTCCCTCCACGGTCCTAAACTGGGCCCTACTTCCCAGAGAGTCTACAACTTGCCCTGACAGTGCCACTAGTTCAGATGTCCAAAGGTTCAAGCATGAGAAAGGAAATCTGAATCCATATCACTGTCAGTGGTCATCCACCCTGTCTATATGGGCTGATGCTGCCCTTACAGACTGTAAGTAACTAACATGGGAGGACTACATACAGCATTCTGCCATGCTCTCTCTGTCTCTGCTCCTTCCTATGATGTCCCTAGTGCCTTTGATGTAATCATATGACCCTGTGCAGACAGACAGAAAAACACATACACACACACATATACAGAAAGAGAGAGAGATAGATCTGTCTATAAGTGGTATTTTCCTTTTTGCCCCCACTAAAGGCAGAGGAAACCATGTATAAGTGTTCACGGGCGGGTGACTGTTCATGACACAGTCCATATGAATGGAAGTGCTGGCACATTCCTGGTACTCACTAGTTATTATCATTGTTTTCAAACAGCATAATTGGCATGTGATATGTTCAAAGGGTATAATTTGTATATTTTGACTGAGCATTGCCCTATGAAATGACCGCAGTGACCAGGAGAACACACATGGCGCCCTACTCCTTTCCACCTATGTGTCCCTGCCAGATAAACCTTTCTCTCTTGTCTATAGACAGCTACTGATTTGATTTACTCCACTGTAGATTAGTTTGTGCATACTCTAGAGGGGGGTGCCTGGCATCTCTCTTTTGGCCTCATTAATTTGAGATTCAGCTGTCACATGACACATAGCGGTGTCTTGATCCTTCGCATTGTCAAGTTCTCTGTAGATGTACCCCGCTGTTAGTTGTCCATTCGCCTCGTACGGATACTGGAGCCTGTCTCTAATCCTGGAACATGATAAATTAAACTCTGCCAACAGGTGTTTGTAAGACACCTTTCATTTCTCTTGGGTAAACAGGCACCCAGAGTAGAGTAGGCAAGAAGTACAATTGATATTTACATAACCCTGTAAGGAAGGGCCACACTTCATTTTATATTATCAACAACAATATAGAAGAGTGCATACAATATCCATTTCTTTACATCTGATAACTTTGCTGTGCTCAGCCATTTCTGTCATCTGATAGCTTTGTGTATTGGTGGGTATGGAACACAACCTCACTGGGATTGTAATTACTGTTTCTCTAATGACTGGTTATTCTCTGGCACCTACTTGCCCTCTGTAGATCTTATTCGGATGAAGCATTTGTGTAAAACATTTGCTCATTTTTAAAGTAAGCTGTTGGAGTTCTTTGTGTTGGATCTGTGAAGTACATGTCTTTCGTATGTATATTTCTTCTCATCTGTGATTCATCTTTAATCATGTATTTGGGAAAGCAGGAGTTGTCAAAAATGATAGGACCCAACTTGTTGCTGAATTCCATCATTAATCTTAGTCTGGGGCAGGGTGAACCCTTTGCTTAACCCAAGATCATGAGAATCTTTTATGTTTTCTGAACAGGTTTAGGTTTCTTTAGTCAATTTGAGTCAATTTTGCAGTTGTATATGATGGGAATCAAAAAGTGTGTGGCTTGTGGGTTTACTATTATTCCAGCAGCATTCCTTGAAAAGACTCTTCCTTCTCCATCACATTTCCTTGCAACAAGGAAGTCCATTCACCCCCGGAATTTGTACTTTGTGTCCTGCACTTTCCTGCATGTGATCTCTTTCAGAATTACTGATGAATATGCTGGTGTTATGTAGATATTGGACTCAGTGAATTAACATGGTTGAAGTTGCCATTTTGAACACTAAGTTTAGGTAGACCATCTGTTTTAATGACCAAAGTACCTATTCCCCCCCTCCACACACACACAAAAGTGACTTTTTCAGAGCCTAGGGAGATGGCTCCGTCAATAAAATATCTGCTGTGTAAGAATGAGTACCTGAGTTGGGTTCCCTAGCATCGACATAAAAGATGACTTTGGCAGCTTGTGCCTCCGATCCCTGTGCTGGAGTGCCAGACATTTAGAACTCACTGGCCAGCCAGTCCAGCCTACGTATGAGCTCTAGGCCAAGTGAGAGACCCTGTCTCTGGAAACAAGGTTGAAAAAAACTGAGAAAACCACCATGGATTGACCTTTAGTCTACACACACATTCACGTCCAAATGTACCTATTTATGCGTGCACACATGCTTGTATGCTTGCAATATATAAGATGTTTCTTGCCAGGTGTTTTGGTACATGCCTTTAATCCCAGCACTCAGGAGGCAGAGGCAGGCAGATCTCTGTGAATTTGAGGTCAGAGCCTAGGGAGATGGCTAGGGAGAGGTGAGTTTGATCTAAATTGTGACTTCTAGGTCATCTAGGGCCTTGTGTCAAACAACATCAGCAAAACAAACAACGACAACCAAAACCACAAAACAAAGTAAAACCATCCCATATTTCTGCCAGGCTTAAAGGGAATTTATTAGAGTAGACAGGGCAGAGTCTTAAAACCAGGGAACATAATAAACATGAGTTCTGAAAGGAGGAAGCAAATGGTTTTTGTCTTGTTTTGATGGTTTTATCTCAGGAACTGGTGAAGCAAACCAAACCTCCAGGCCTTTCCCCTTCTAGAGTTTTCTTTGGGGCAGTCTCTTGGTAATCACCCCACTTTTTTTTTGGCTTCTGGTCTTCCTGTCGAATCTAGGATGAGTGAGATGGAAGCACAACAGAAGCGGTCTCGGTGTGGTTGCTTCTGTCATCCCAAGAGCTCTGAGGTTACAACCAGGTTTTATACCAGGCCTCACAGCAAGAAAACATCCAAAAGAACACTGTGTCCACGGGCACAGGAAGGTCTTGTGTCCACGGCCATTGCAAATGACCAAGAGGCTCTACTTCCTGCCTTGCCTGATGAAATTGAAAATTAAAAAACAGTCTTTGATATCACTCCTGCTCTGGTCACAAGTTCCCAATCTAGTAACTTCCTTTCCCATCATCTTCTCACCGGTTTCACTTTAAAAAGTTTCTCTAGTCAGTATGACAAGGTCTTTACTCTTGTAAGGACTCTTAGTAAAATAACAGCACCAGGGCCAAGGAGATTGATCAGTGGGTAAAGCAGTTCTTGCACAAGCATGAGAAACCAAGTTTGACTCTCCAGAACCTGTATCCAAACCGAGCAGGTGTGCATCCTGCCATGATGCCAGCCGTCGGGGCAAAGCTGGGGGAATCTGTGGCAGCCTTGCTAGTTATGCTAGTCAGAAATGATGAGTTCAGGGTTCAGAAACAGACCCAACCTCAATAAATAAGGTGTAAAGCCATCGGGAAAGGCATTTCTTATGCACATCTAGTCTCTGTTTCACACGTATGTACATGCACATGCAAAGAAATAAAATATAAAAAAACATAATATGAAAATAAGTAAGTTTTCTAATTCAGTACATTGATATTTGTATTTGTAGCTCATTTATTACACTATTACACTTAAGTTTAGCTTTTTCAATTGATGTGGGAAAATGAGCTATGATTTGTCATGTAGGTGGTATAGTTTCTTGGGAATCTTGCAAAATGCATTAGAAGCTTCAATGGATTTTACATCTTTTTTATCTGGTAATTCCACTTAGGATTTATTTTTCTCCTTGGTGACAAGGAGGAGGCAGTAATTGGGAGTCACATAACTTCTTAAGATTTGTATCACAGTTATTTCCTTTGTACAGCTAGTTCTGCTTTATGTTGAGATCATTTCTTTGATAAAATTGGGTCAATATAAAATAAGGCCTTAGAAAATCCATCTTAGAATCTGAGGCCAGTAGGAGATGGGGGTCTCCTTTACCCGGTGCTAAGTTATGTTAGGTTTTTAACTGATATCTGGGGATACCATGTTAAAAACATTGACCTAAATGATGAACAGTCTATAGGTAAGTAATATTGATGGCATAAACAATAGGCAGGGTAATAGAACCACTGGGTATCAATAAAAAAGCAGTAGAGTATGTTTGAGGGTAGGTAAAAAAAATATAGATATTCAACTTTGCAATTTGTAAAAATTCTCAGTCTCATTGGTAATTAGGAAATTGTCCATTTAAGCTATAACCAGATGCCATTCAGATGGGCAGACTTTAGAAGGTGTGATACATATTTGGTAAGAAGAGGGACATCAGAACAGACCCTACCAACAATGCTGTGAGCATCTTTGTTGCAGAACAGTTGAGGGGACCATTGGGCAACATTTAGCAAAAGTTTCTTTGTAACAACCCAGGATCTAGCAATTCTGTTTCAGAGTCAGAACACTAAGGACAGGAATGGCCACCCCAGCATCATTTGTATTTGCAACAAACTTTGATCATTGTCAGTGTTCACTAGGATGGATAGCTTTCATAGAACAGAGAGAAAATGAATGAACTGCACAGGGATCTTCATGGACAAAGCCCAGCTGATGTTAAGTGGTAGCACATGTTGGTTCAAGCATTGCTATGATCAGTACTACATTGTGTAAAAGAAAACCACACAAAATAACAGGCGTTTCACATAATCAGTATTCGGTGCATACAACTGTGAGTCAGATGGTTACATAGCAAAATCTGGGTGGTAGTTACTTATGAGAGGGGTGGCCAGGTTAGGAGAAGGAACTTGGGCATTCTCGTTACCTCCAATCTTTACTACAAAGCAAGCATAGAAATACTTACAAAGTTTTCACCCCAGAGACAGTGAGTTCTTTATTATTTTTGTGTTCCAATTTTAAAAGCTAAAAGAATATGTTGAAAGCATTTAAGAGAAACAGTACCAAGGCACATTTCACCAGAGACACTAGCAGAACGTGCTTCTGGAGCCACTGACTGCTTCCTAGATGCCTTCCTCTCTCATCCTCCACAGTTCTGTCTTCTCTCTTGTTCTTTTCCCTTACTCTGTTTGTTTATGCTTTCTTCATGTAACATATTCATTTGTATGTGCGTGTATGTGTACATGGGCACATATGTACGTGCCTATGTGCTTATGGGTAAGAGGTCAATATTTACTGTCTGCACCTTATTTTTGAAAAAGGTTCTCTCCTTGAACCAGAATCTCACGAATTCAGGTAGACTGGCTGGCCATTGAGTCCACTGAGAGAGCTTCAGATTACCCACCTCCCTTAGGTTAGATTTACAAGTGCACACTCTTTTTTTTTTTTTTTTTTTTTTTGGTTTTTCGAGACAGGGTTTCTCTGTGGCTTTGGAGCCTGTCCTGGAACTAGCTCTGTAGACCAGGCTGGTCTCGAACTCACAGAGATCCGCCTGCCTCATGCCTCCCGAGTGCTGGGATTAAAGGCGTGCGCCACCACCGCCAGGCCAGAAGTGCGCACTCTTAGGTCTGGCATTTGATGTGGATGCTGGGGAATGGCGTTTGGGTCATACTTGCCAACTGACCTGCCTTCCTGGCTCCTATAATTATATATGTAAATTGTTAGAGAGTGTCACAGACTTGTAGTGTTAGGTTGTGAAGATGTGACTCTTGGGCAGTTGGCTTCTCCGTGGGTGACAGTGTAAATAGAGTAATCTTTGTAAACACTGAGGCCAGAAAAGAACTTGTAGGGTGCAGTTCACTTCCTTCTACCGTGTGGATCCTGAGGGGTTTCGTTCAGGTCGGCAGGCTTCGTGGCAAGTGCCTCTGCCTGCTGAGCCATCTCACAAGCACAGACATTAGAAGAGTTCATCAGTAAAAATTAGACATTGCATGGGAGCTTTTGAAAAGAGAGATAGTTATAGTATAGTTTGTGTTTTTACATACAAACAAACATGCTTCAGGAAAATCTGCATTGTGTCACTGGACACTTGTTTTTAAATGTGTGTGCCACGTATATTATTATATTTTATCTAATCATATTTCCATTAACCTTGAAATAAATGCAGAAAAAAACATATGAACTATAAAATCCAAAGGGGAAAAGGACTTTTAACTTTGCGTGCATGAGCATTCGCCTTTGTTTGTAGATTTTTTTAAAATAAGCTTTCAACGTTGTTTATGAACAGTTGCCGTGTTTAAATGACATTCCTGTCTAAATCAGTGAAGGAAGCGTGTCACGTATTGCATTTTATGGCTTGTGCCACAATTTCCTCCGGGAGACAAGTTCTTCCTTGAGAGCTTACATTTGCCTGGCGTTTCTAAGTTTTCCCAGGCTTTGGGGACGCAGCTGAGGTAATGGAGCAGCGATGATGGCATACAATTGAGGTGGCATGAAGGTGACTCAGACCTCAGCCTTGGAGATGCTCCGTCTTCAGGTGTGGCAATTGACTGTACCTCATGTGTGACAGTGTCATCAAGTCCCTGCAGATATAGATAATAGCGCAGTTCACTGGGTAGAGTGGAGAGCCGCTGTTCCGTAGGTATCACCGTGTATAAACTAAGCCAGTGGTTTTACATAGCCCTAACAAACGTGTTAATAGCATAATAAAACAAAACCCCCGAGTTGTTGCATGACGGTATCTACTCAGCCTGTCCGTATTCAGGACAACAGAAAGCTATAACAGCTTTAGGGTACACAGTGGAGATTTGATGCTGAGCTTTACTAGCTGTGGTTCACGGGGTTGCAGCTCTTTAAATGAGAAGGGGAATGAATTGTTTTCCTTTCTGAAAGGTGACCAAAATGAGTATTCTCAGTAAAAGTGTATATGGCCTTCCTCATGTTCACCATGGTTACACCCTTCCCCTGGTCCTTTATTAGACAGACAGACAGACAGACAGCTTCCACTCAGTATTCATGTGACTGCACATGTGCACACCTATCAAACCTTGTTGTTAAAATTCCAAAAAAATTTAGACTGCATTGTCTACTTCGGCGGTAGCGGTAGTGATGCTTCCATGTTTCCCTGGAGCTGTGGGCCAACGGCATCATGGTGTGGTATGGGGGTGGGGGGAGTATTGGATTCACTGCGAGAGTCACCTGGCTGGTAAACCCCAAGCCCAAACTCCTCTTTTCAGCCCAGGCCTCATTTTTCTCAATTTCTTTTTAAACAGTGAAGATCAATTCTACTCTAAGAAATTAAGTCAGGAGAATAGGAGGGGCTTAGTGGAAGGCAGAAATCCATTCAGGGTACTACATATGAATCCAGACTTTGAGCAGTCATCGTGGGTTATGAGCTGTGGGTGGCAGACTGTGCCAGTCATGAAAAGCTGTCCAGGTTACATCACCAGGGGTACATGTTGGGTGGCTTCCTCAATCAACCTCCACCTCCTTCTTTGAGACAGGATCTCTCGGTGAAGCTGGAGCTCATCATTTCTGCTAGACTGTCTATGCAGTGTGCCCCGTGACCTTTCCCCTGCCCGCAGGACTGGGCTTGTAGACACACTATGCTTTCTTCGGGTTCTAGGAGAGAACTCGCCCCTCATGCTGGCACAGCAGGCACTTACCATCTGAGCTGCTGCCTAGCGCTGTCTACTATTTATTACACGCTTTTTCTTATTGTTTCTGTTACGTCCAGAAAGCGTCCAGCCCTGACCAATTATTGTGTATCAGCAATGAACGTTCTAAGCATACTCAGCAGTAGGCTACATCGTTACTCCTTTCTGTGCCCAGAACAGTCAGGGACACTCCTCCAGTAACGGCTGTGCCCTGACTGGAGTACCAGCTGAATGGTGCACACTATACGTGGAAGTAACCCTTCTGGTAGTTGAAACCACTTGTCATTTTACTGATAGTACGAGGCCACTTACGGCCACTTACCGTCTGTTATAAGCATCATTTGAAACATTTGTGTGTGTTTGTATATGTTTGTGGAAAGAATATTCTTTGGTTTATGACATTTCTACATCTTAGCATATATTTTGTTCTGAGTGATTTCTATTTAAAAAAAAAATGTGAGGAATCCAGGGATGGAATGGACACCAGACAGCAAAATTAACCAGATCTAAAATCTTTGAAGCTACAAAGAGTGTATGGATTAAAGTTATTTATTTTATATAAATATCCAAAGCAACATTTATATGTATTTGTGGGAAAGGGTATTTTGAGAATGCTTTACATTTTTATTTTTTAGTAACTTTTACAGTGGACAATTTCCCAAAGCACAAAGCTCTGTCTTCCTCATCACACAGCTGTACCAGTTTTCAGGATTTGTGACATTCTAATTTATGCTGTTAAAAGTAATTAGTCCTGGAGATGTAGCTAGGTGTCTGTCCAGCCTGCTCAAAACCCTGGCTTCCATCCCCAGCTCTGCGTCAGCTGAGTGTTGTGGTACTCACCTGGTAATCCCAGCACTCAGGAGATAGAAGTAGGTCAGAAGTTCAAGGTCATCCTCAACTGAATAGTAAATTGTGTCTAGCCTAGACTCCAGGACACACTGTCTCAAAAAATGTTAGGAGGTAAAGGCGTGTATGCAAAATTATAAACAAGCTAACACAACAAGATAAACTAAGGATCAATTAACAAGTGCAGTAACATTCCTTTTTTGTTATTTCTCAGAGGAAGGAAGGCACAACAGTAACAAATGTCTCATCTGGATATGCATTTAGAACTGTCTGAATTGTTCTTTTGTATTCTCTGTCATTTCTGGGCCTGGCTTAGCATTTCTTTATGGAATTGCTAAATCTAAATCCCTCCTCCTCCTCCTTCTCCTCTTCTTCTCTCTTTTCTCCATTCTTCCCTCCCTCTCTCTCCTTCTCTCTCCCTCTCTCTCTCTCTCTCTCTCTCTCTCTCTCTCTCTCTCTCTCTCTCTCTCTCTTCTCTCTCCCTCCTTCCTTTCCTCTCCCTCCCTTCCTTCCCTTCCCCCTCTCTGCCACACACTTCCTGTTCCTATCCAGAACTAGTTGCTAGGAAGTCTCAGGTTAGAGTCCCTTGTTCTTAGTGATAACATCTTCCCTCCAGTAACAAAAAGTTTTGCCTGGCAGGATAAGACAGGATAAGGAAGACGTTCAGTTGTCCCTGGGAATGTCTATATCCTCCCTGTGCCTTCTCTGGAATCTTTTTCTAAGAAGAGTGAGGTAGTGGACTGGCATTCTGTGTGCCAGGGTTAGATTCTACACCAGGGCGGTACTGACTGTGGGCCAGAGAATTCTGCTGCCAGAGGCCGTCTTCTCACTGTGGCATGTTTGGCATCACCTCTGTGCTCTCCCACTAGATGCCAGTAGCAACCCATCCATCCTCACTCAAGTTTTGACAGCCAGACATGTCTTTAATCAGCATCCAGCATTCCTTCCTTGCAGGACAAATTTGCTGGAGGTTGAGGCCACTGTCTTAAATACACAATTCTATGTGGTTTTAGCCTCTGCCAAACCCTAGACCTAAGCTTCCAATTGTCTGTTCCTTGAGGACAGAAATGACATACTTATTTTTTTGATGTTGCAGTCTTGTGTGTCTGCTACGCATGATGTATAGTATCATTGAGGAAGTTACTAAAACGCTGACACCTTTCTCTCTCCCTCCCTCTTCTTCCCTCTCTCCCTCCCTTCCTCCTTTCCTGTGTGTGTTTGTGTGCACATGTACGTGTGTGCATCCATGTGTGCACATGTGTATGTGTGCATATGTGTGTCTGGAATACACATAAGTACTATACCACTATGCTATACCCCAGCTCTATTTTTTTTTAAGTTTTACCAAGCTATATAGTATGGCACTATATAGCTTGGTAAAACTTTAACAAAAGGGTGATTGGACGTTTCTTTCTTCCCTAACCTTTTTGATGATGGTTTATGGGGGGTGGGGGAGGGATATGACATCTGGTTTTTCAGAGACACAGTGGCTTCTTTTTCTTCTCATAAAAGACATCACTATAGCATACAATATTTTAACCTTTACTTAAAACAAAAAAATCCCATGATACTTAGATGCACTGGGCTAACAAAAATTCCTATTGAGCCTGGAAAATTCTGTTGCCTGTAGACCATCTTCCCCACAAAAAAGGAAAGAAACACTACTATCCTTTAATTAGTCCATGTCCCGAGGCAGTTCTCATAAAATACACACGCTGTTTGGACCTTCTCTGTTGTTAACTCCATCCTTGTTGACCGCTCCTGACTATGGTGGCTGTTGCTTTTCTGGTACAGCTTTGATTTAATGGTGAGGAGAGAATTTGAAAGACAAAGCTCATTCATTCATTTGTTTATTCATTTTTAGCAAGGAAAAATTTATTATTTATGATACATTAACAATATTTTTAAAAATTCCATCTAGATGGTGAAGAAATGGACAGAAAATGTGACAACATGACAAATGAAGGGGGGACGCTGCTGCGGAGCCCCCAGATTACTGAGCATTTTAAAGATGATGTGACGAGTCATTTAGGCCAGCAAACTTAGCCGTACGGGTCTTGTCCAGTGCTAGGAACTGAAGTCAGAGCTCATAAATGCAGGCAAGCACCTCTGAGCAGTGGTCCCACCAAAATATTGTTTATGAAGTAAAGTTAATTAAACATTTTTGAGAATTTTGTACATGAGTACTGCATTTACATTAATTCTACCCCTCTCTCTCCCTCCAGTTCTTCCTGTACCTTCCCCACTCCCTCTCAAATCCATGACTTCTTTAGTTATTGTCAGTACATATATATTTATGTAGAAATACAGCCTGCTGAATCCATTTAGAGTTGCGCATGTGTAGAATTGCTTAGGGCTGATCACTACAGAGAAAACCGATTCTTCCTCTCTTAGAAGCCATTAATTACTTAAAGCTTTTTAACCAAAAGATAACCTTGTTGAATGAAAAATAAGAAATAAACAGGGGCTGGGCGGTGGTGACGCCCGCCTTTAATCCCAGCACTCGGGAGGCAGAGGCAGGCGGATCTCTGTGAGTTCGAGACCAGCCTGGTCTACAGAGTTAGTTCCAAGACAGGCTCCAAAACCACAGAGAAACACTGTCTCGAAAAACCAAAAAAAANAAAAAAAAAAAAAAAAAAAAAAAAAAAAAAAAAACAGGGAATGACTAATCCTGGGTATAATGGAAGAGAAAGCTTAATATAGATTTGTGGAGAGCATAGCCACAGGCGGAGCTATCTGGGAGAGACCAGAGTGGCCATGACCAGACTGAGCTGTGCCATGTGAAGAGAGGGGGAGGGGAAAGGAGAGGAGATAGAGGGAACACAGGTGTAGCAGCCAGGAGGTCCAAAATAGAGTAGACAGTAAGGCCAGGCAACACAAATGGTTGGATTGTATGGGAAGGGCAGCCCAGATTCTGGGCTCGAGAATTCAGCGTAGAGGGTGGGGTATGCCAGCCTAGAGGGCCCGGGAACAGGTAAGGACTGAGGGGTTGCCGGGACAACCAGTCTGCCAGGTCTGCCTTGATGTGTTAGGCAGGCACATCAGCCATTTGTCCCAGGTTTGAAAACTAACATCCCAGACTTTTCGTTGATAATAAATAAATAATCAGGGGAGTGATGATCTTCTTTATGACAACTTCCTGATGTCATTTTTTGGGAAAAGCTGGCATGCTGGCCATGTCTGAGAAGAGCAGACTGTTTTACTGACTCTCTGACCTTCTGGGGCTAGGACTACACAGCCTGCAGTTGGAGCAGTGAGGCTGGACCACCTGAGGGCTAGCTGCTTTGCAGCTGTCCTAGCTGCAGATTTTGAGGAAACACCTGGAGCTGGTGTGGGAACAGGCTGTAGGTGATTTGCAATCTTCAGGGACAGATAGACTACAGAGAGAAGAGGACAGAGAGAAGGGGACAGATAGACTACAGAGAGAAGGTAAAGTTATGGAGTTTAGGAGAAGATAATTATTCAGGGTGTACATTTGAAACTTTTAGGGCCATGGTTCTGGTAGATGGGGGAGAGAGAGAGAGAGAGAGAGAGAGAGAGAGAGAGAGAGAGAGAGAGAGAGAGAGAGAGAGAGAGAGAGAGAGAGAGAGAGAGAGAGATCCTACCCTCAGGAAGAGGCAGTAGGCAGGAACACTTAGGCTGTTGGTTGACAGGAGTGTTTATCTGGAGTCAACTGACCTGCCAGAGGTGAATTCAAGTTGATTCACTGAAGCTTCCAAGAAATTTTGTGTTAATAAGAAGTCATAAAAAATTTTAGATCTGTTAGCAGCACTGCCATTTGTAATCTCTACTGAAATCCACATTGTAGAAAGGACAGTAGACTCATGCCTTTGAATCATAGTAAAAGCTTGGGGATCCCAAAGAGATCTTAACACATCCCAGAGTGCTGGGTATATAGATTGGACAGAGATGTTTTCTCACTTTTGAGTCTATATTCAAAAAACAAAAGAAATGTACAATATTGAGCTTGTGACTATGATAACATTAGCAGTACTTTACCAGAGCTAGATTAATAGCTTCTTAGAACTCCATTGACTAGTGTAAAATTAAAACCTTGAACTTTTAAAGTCTTAATAGAACAACAGCATAGAGGGAGAAATAAATCTGAAACGTCTTTACATACCTTAAATCACTTCCTTCCTTAGACCCTTATAACTTGCATTTACATGCCTTAAAACACCTTAGACCCTTGCAGTGTAAGCTTTCACATCCTTAGACCTTTATAATTTATTTGTATTTCTAAATACAAATAGGCCCTCAAACTTATATAAACCTTAAACTTTTATTTATTCTATTATAACTATTTACCTCAAGACACAGGTGGTTTATAACAGAGCAGTCATGGTAAAGCAAGTTCCTTTAGATAATGGAATAGTAAAAACGTTACTTTGAAACCTGTTTTGTGAGTTTCTTTGTAGCAAGGTAAACCATGGTCTTCCTTAGCTGGAGGTCTAGGAGATCCAGGTAGGTGAGACCTGAGGTCTGACCATCACATCTGAAAAGAAGGCAGCCATCGCCTTGGGAACAGAGCTGGCATGCTTGCTGCTGTTAAAGCTACAGTCAGTCAATATAGTCAGAGCTCTGAGGATAAATTATAGCTGGGAGTGTAATCGGTGTATCAATTAAAACGACAAAGGCCCGTTCCCTGGATGGGTTGCCCTAGGCTGCTGTAGCCTCAATAGTGTCTTTGGGGGAAGTGGTAAATCTTCAGCTGTCATTCCGGACAGCGTTTAATCTTCAGCTGTCCTACAGACAGCATGGCCTTTGGCTGTGGGACCCAGAGCTGAGATTTTTCCTGTAGAGGAACTTGGGAAAACTGATCTTCCTTTGACCAGGCAGAGTAGGGCAATCAACCCAAAAGTGTCCACAGTTTGAGCCCTGGCAGCAGGCATGGCATGGGGCTGTTATACCCAATGGTCAGTGTCACCACAATCCAGGTGGAGTCATTGTTCCCGATCTGTCTTCTTTGGGAACCTTAAGGGTTCTCACTATGAAGGAACATGTCTGTCAAGGGAAACTTAAACATTTTAAATGTCACATTCAGCAGATCTCTGAAGATTCTGAGGAGCATTATCTATTAAGTATACCCAATTTACTTGTTTTAGGCTTAATGTTGAATACACATCCAGGAGGCTAAATAAAGCTTGTCACTACTAAATAGTTTATAAGTTAGTAGCTTAACAGAGTCAGCCAAGACAAAGAGGCAAGACAAATATTACTGTGAACCTAGGTAGACTTTTATAAACCTAGATTATCAAATATACCTTGTTTATCAGAAGGATCATGACTGGTCCCAGGTTTCAGCACCAGACAAATGAAAAAAAAGTGAAAAGGAAAGGACAAGAACATGTCTGCTTTTAGGTGTGGTGGAGGATAAAGTTATTACAGATCTGTGGAAGAGCATGGGCACAGGCCAGGACATTTGTTATCAAACACCAAACCAAAACAAACGCCATCTAGTCATGTCATGCATCTGTTAAAAACCGTCCAGGGGAATCTTGTAAACGGTAGGAAAGAAATACCCAGGAGATGGGGCCGTGCTGACCTGGTCCTCCTCTCCAGCCCCCCTGACCCTGTGACAACTGTTTTCATTCCCTTTCCTCTACAGAGCAGAGCGTAGCTGCTTTGCACCACTGTGGCTAGAAGCTTCTTGGGGAGCCTCACCATAGCTCACTGCTTCTCATCTTTCAGGTTCCAGCCAGAATGTTACCTCGCACCCACTCAGGCCTTTCCTTTAATGTACATGTGTGTGCATGTATGTGTGTGTATTTGAACGACACTTGTCACTGCCTGAGGTACCCATTTCTTTTTGGTTTAAGGCCTCTGTGTCTAACTCTGCTCCCCCAGTTTGAATATGATTTCAGAGGGTGGGTTGTTTGGTTGAGGTCCCAGTGCCATGCAATGGGGCAGTGCTCAATGGTGTGAATGGAGGAGCCAGGCTGATGACTCTGGCCTTCACGAGCCTCCGCACAGTGCCTGGCACCATCAGGTGGCACTCCTGGGCGGCTCCTGCTGTTTACGAAGTTTTACCACCAAGTAAATTTATAAAACATGCTTTAGGACTTGCTGGAGACAGAGCAGTTCCTTAGAGCAAGACCCCTGAGTCTCATGACACAGCCCCTGAAGCTGGTGTTATTACATTCCCGCTTCTCTTTGCCAGATTTTAGCTCATGTGGACTTGACCTTCAATCCAGCAGCATTCTGCTCTCACGGCTGATGGGGGCTTGCTGACTGACCTTTTACTTAGGCCCAAGGCAATGTTTTCCTCTGTGACAAACTCGCCTCCTGCCAGTTTTAAGAGTGGCGGTCCTTATGAGGCAGAGCTCGGCTGCCTGGTTATAATCGGCCCTAATACCCGATAAACTGTGAACAATGGCCTCGTTTGAGAGGAAATATTAAGACAGAAATACGTCTGCCATGCAGAGGCAGTGCTAAACTGGAGCACACAGAGAAGTTGGGGCACGTGGGAAGCTGCCCTGGTGACTCCCATAGAGGGAGGCTGGCTGGCCTTCACAATGGGCCATTATAAGGGCGCCATTGAGCCACGTAATCACAGCCCTTTTCAAAACCAGAAAAATGTGTCAAGTATTAGACAAATGTAAACTGTGCTTAGATGTGAGACTAGAAATTTCATAAATCACAGAGTCAGTTTAATCTGGTCAAATATATCAAGGAAAAAAAAAGGAAACAAGGCAGTTTTCATTGCTGAGCAACTGTTTCCTGGCGTGGTTTATCATTTGCAAAAGTTTCAAAAAAGAGAATTCTGTCTGAATGTGTTTTTTATTTAGCAGATCTCTAGGCTTTCATTTTTGTGGGATTCATAGTTTTTAAATAACAAAATTCAAGCCTTATATGTTACAGAAAATAACAAATATAAATAAGAGATTACTCATCTGTAATTGTGGTACCCAGAGATTGACACTTTAAAGCTTGATGATTTGTCAACAGTTTTTATTTTGCTCACATATATGTATAAACATGTTGAAAATGACACTGTGTTCTCACTTAGGCTAAGAACTTTACCCTCTCCACCGACAGGTCTGGGAAATGTGGACCTCAATGACTGCCTAACACCCATCTCTGTGCCCTGTGCCCTTGGGAGACTTTGACAGTTCCTGGAGACGTGGCTGGTTATGTCAGCTAGGGTTGGGGTTAAAGTGTGAGTCTCCTGGCATGTCAGAGGGAGAGGCCAGAGATGCCGCTGGATGCCGAGCAATGCATAGATAAACCTCCACAGCCAAGAGCTGTCTGACTCTACCTCAGTACCAAAGTTCAGGCCTAAGCTAGGTCACCGCCTCATTATTAATCTGACACATGTCTCTTGTTAGATATCTATGAGCAACTGTTTTGTTATCAGAAATTAGTTATTAGCAAGTATTTTGCAAAGGACTAGATGAATTTTAGCTTCTGTGGAGCACAAGGGATATTAACTTAACCCTGTTGTCACAAATAGTGACAGACACTTCATAAATGAGCGGGCAAATGTATCCAGCAAAACTTGCTCTCGGGAGTAGATGGCAATCGATAGGGTGGGCATGGACCCGCCACACCTGCTAGTTTGTGCTCGGGCGGGTGTCTTAACCTTAAAGTCCTATGTCTGTGTTGGTTTCTTTTATCTTGGTGACACAACATCTGGCCTGGCTGAATCAACGTAAGAGGGAAAGAGGTTGATTGAGGCTCACATTTCTGGAGGGGCACACGTGGCAGCTGGATAGCTCTGTGCAGGCCAGGTTTGGTGCATCCTGGCTTTCCATAGAGCCTACAGTTACAGTAAGGAGCAGGGCTCTGCTCTAACCCTCAAGGCCCACCCTCCAGTGACCAAGTTCCTTCAGCTCCCGATACTCAAAGTTCCAACCCCACTCCCCATAAAGCAGCACCACTGTCTGGGGACTGAGTATTCAAGTCATGAGCCTGCGGGGACATTTTATATGTAATATTATGTCTTAGTGTCAGTTTTTCTTCTCCATTTGGTTTAGCAGATGAGATTGGTAATTTGATGTACACTGAATATGCATTGTGTAAGGTCAAAGACAGAAGCAGGTAGAAGAGGCAAGAGATGACTTCTCGTCTTCTGTTTGACAGAGTGGAGATAGCTTCGGTTAGGTGGTAGTCCCAGTAGAAGGTAAAGCTAAGTTAAATTCCGAGTATATTCTCAAGATGGACAGCAGCTGTCGTGAGATGTGTACATGATACATGGGGAAGAAAGGAATCAAAGGTGATCGAGTTGTTTGCAATATGAACACTATCTTGACCTATAAAAAAACAGCAATTCCCATAAAGCTTTAGTGGCCCATGCCTGCCTGTAACCCTAGATACTCAGGAAGCTGAGGCAGGTAAATCCAAATTCAAGATTTACCAGGCTCCAGAATGAGTCCAAGGCTTACCAGGCTATGGAGTGAGTTCAAGAACCGCCTAAGCAGCTTACTGAGTTCCTGTCTTTAACAAAACCAGAAAAGGGATGGGAGTAACTCACTGATGTTTGTCTGGCATGAGAAAGGGCCTAGCTTCAGCTCTAGTACAACACACACACACACACGTACACACGCACATGCACACATACAAACTGCCACCACCAGCAGCAGTAACAGTACAACCTCGTCACTATTGAAATGGCCGGGCTGACTTAGTGAGCCTGCTAATCGTGAGCTCTTTGCTGTATAGACTGCTGTCCAGAGATGAGTCTGAAATTCAGAGAAATCCATGATAGGGACCTTCTAGTCAGAAGACTGGCTTGCATCACCAGGCTGAGTGTAGATAGTAGAAATCATGTTTGAGCCTTCACAGATAAGATGAGGGTGGGAGACACTGACAAAACAGGCTCAGAAGACCTGATGAAGGAGAGAAGCCCCAGTGATTGTGGTGAACTGGGCACCAAATAAAGGATGTGGACTAAGCCTTCTTGCTGTGGCTGCATCTTGCAAGGTTTGTTCACAACTGGGGCTTCTGTCCTTGCCTGGGTGGCTCCTTCTGCCGATAGGCCAGTTCTTACGAACTGTAGACCTCCATTTAAACACCAGTCTCTCTGGGTTCTTAGCTGGGACAAAAGCAGTTGTTTGTTGAATGAATAGAAAACATACAACTTCTGAGGGAAGCAAGAGTTCCATTGAAAACCTTGAAGTCGTATGATCAGGATGCAGCATCTGCCCAGCACCAACTGTATCCACGTCTGTTGGAAGCTTGTTAAGAGTTTTTAAATGTATTCCATGCCTATGGATTCACGCTCTGCATTCAATGCCATCCCTTAGTGATCCGGACATGTATAGTCTTGCATTTAGTTCTTTAGGTACGGCAGGGGGATAATTGAGTATCCCTCAATGGCAGCACCCTAAATGAAGGTGCTAAAACGATCAAGATCAGATCTTTTGAAGAGTTGTTTTGGGCGTTCATTCAGAAGTTGTCTTCATGTTGCCAGCAGCAAAAGAGACTAGGTGCTGCTGGCTGTAGCCTGGGGAGTTCCCCCAAAGGCCTTCTACTCAGGTGAGACCAGCGCCTTGACTTGCTCACCCCAATGAATTTCTAAGTGAGTTTCTATGAAACAAAGTAGGGGTTCAGAAACAGCTAGTATATGCTGGAGACTTAAATGCATATGTGTGGGGTTCTTATGTATCCTCATAGTTATATTGTGGTATTTTAACTATTGAAATTACATCATTCAAAGCGTATAATGTACACCCAGATTCAATGATTAAGCCAACTTCTTAAATGGAGTTTTAAACATAAGCTGGATTACGTGTTTCTCTCAGAGCATCTCTCCTCCTTATAATAAAACTGTTCACATGGTGTCTGAGGTGTTCAGCTTTAGGGATGAGAGAGTAGCGGCTGATGAAGCCACACTCAAAAGTCACGTACGTTTTTTTCCTCAGGCATAGCTCTTAGCTGTTCTAACTCTTGGAAGGATCTCTCAGGCAATCTTTGCAGCAACCCTGATGTTATCAGTTCCACTGAAGCTGTTTTCTGTTTATTTTCTCAGTGCTTTAAGAATTCATCTGGTGTATTTTGATTATGTTCACCCCCTACTCCTCCCAGGGACACTACCCCCTTCCCTACAACCCAATTTTGTGTCCCTTTTAATTTTCTTATTGAACTTATTAAGTCCAGTTCATGCTGCCCGTGCACTCATGGATATATAGCCTTTCCCTCCTTAGCCCTTTAATTCAGCCAGCGAGAAACATAAACTGGATCCGTCCTAGATCTCTTTATGCCTTCCCTTTATCCTTCCTGCCTTTCTAACCTGTTCAGTCAATTAAAAAACAAGTATATGTAGAAGCCTTGAAGGCTAGTTTATAGCATCATTCAAATGGTCTCTTTTTGAGATGTGATTGAAATGGACTCACTCTAGGATAGATTATAAAATGTACCATTGGGCACATGAGAGACATTAGTGAATGAATACATGCAAGTTTGTTCTCTATATTTTAAAATTTACTGGTGTTTAATATTATTCATATGTAACAACTGAAGCTATGAATATATTAAAATGTTAATATAATAATTCTTTAAAAATTTACCTCTTATATTTATTTTATATTTATGAATGTTTCGCCTGTGTGTGTGTGTGTCTGTGCATTTTGTGCATGCAATGCCTGAGAAAGCCAGAAGAGGGCATTGGATCCCCTGTGACTGTCATTACAGAAGGTTGTGAATGGCTATGAGGGTGCTGGGAATCGAACCCAGGTTCTCTGAAGAGTAGCCATTGCTCTTAACCACGGAGCCATCTCTCCAGTCCCCAAAATACATTTTTATGAGGTCTCTAAATACCATTTACCCAAAAACCAAAGCGTTCATCCACCTCATTTCATAATAGGCACATTGTTTTATAGGCCTTTAGCCAAGGAAAACAGGCTTACTAGGAATTTTTCATAAAGCTGGCCGATATTATTTATTATAATATTAGAATTTTATGACAAATGTTCTTCATTCTACTCTATATACAGTTTTACCCCATTGCTCTGCTTCCGGCAGCCTGCAGAGAAACAAAGCTAGCTGGACAGTTGCATGGCCTTCTTTCCTGTTGCCCTGTGAGCATATAAGAGTGGCACATTGGCTGCCCTGATCAATTTCCATGTTTCCAAACAAACCGTATGAACAGAATAGAGGTCATGATGAGTAACAAGTGACTGAGTGCCAGTCCTGATATTTCTTTATAATTTATTGAACACGAGATAAATTCTTTTCCCAAACAAAACCATAACATTTTGTTGCCTTTTTGAACAAAAATGAAATCAATTATAAACTGAAAGTATTGTGGGAGATTTTTAGTGGATTTGTTCAAATTTAGAATGGCAAATGGGGGAGGGAGGAGAGGAGCCATGACAGTTCAGATGAGATGTGTTCGCCACAGTGAGTCGTGGAGTCAGCGAGCATGGTGGTATCTGTGGCCACCATCTCGCCCTGACTGATGACTGGCGACTGGAGGTAAATAGCTTGTCAGTGTCACCAGGGAGTGGCAGGGCTACCATCCATCCAGCTCTGCAAACTTTTCATGGTCTTGATGAAGACAGGGCAACAGGCGAGGGCCAGATCAAAGACGATTGAGATCCCGTGGGTTTTCGTGTGGATAGCTAACATGAAATATAGATGAGGTCAGTGGACACTGTATGCTGGGAAACATTTAGAATATTATAGTCTAGCCTTGTGATTTGGATTTCAAATGCTTGGAAGCCCTCAGGTTTTTCACCACATTTTGTTGAGTCAGGCTTTTCAGAGTGACAGAGCCTCATAAGGATGGTGTGAAAGGGTGTGAACAGAGTCGGATCTGTCTCCAGCATCTTCAGGATGAGAAGAGTAGGGCACACTTGTTCACAGTGGCATGCATCCCAGCTGGGATGATGCTAGAGTAAACCATGTTCTACATCAGTGGTTCAGGGTGTGTTCAGGAGACTCAGGACTCTCCCGGACCCTCAGAGTGTTTCCACAAGATGAAAACTAATTCTATCCTGATACTAAGAAACGACCTGCACCACTCTTCTCCCACTAGAATAGAAATATGTGGTATCCTAGGAAGTCATCCTTGCTATGCTAGTATGGGAGGGAGTCCCTGTTTTCAAAAGAAAACATGTTCATGCTAAGCTGGTTGATAGAAACACAGCAGTTTGGGAGAACGTAAAGCCCCCGTGACAAAAGCTTTGGGGACTGCCGTTTCTGATAACTGATGAGCTTTTGTCTGACACTGAAGACAGGATGTAGTAAGCTCCTATCAGCCGCACTGGTACACGAGGACTGGAGAAGCTAAAGACTTGCTTAGTCATTTGTACTCTCAGAGTCTGAACAGGGATGTTGGGTCCTCAGCTCCTTTTCTTACCATGTGATCAGGCACCCAGCCTCTCCGGGAATTTCCAGGAAACACAGATTTGAGCACCAACTTCTCAGAAGAGCAACTTCTCTGAAGCCAGCCCACCCTCCAGGGCATGCCAATAAGATTGTGTCCACAGATGCTGAGACAGAAAACACAGACTGAGACAAGACACGCCCGGGTGCTTTGCTCCCTCGATTCACTCCCAGTGTGCCTGCTCTGTCTTATGCCACATGAAAAATAGAATGTTGACTTTTTAAAAAAAAAAACATTTCAAATATTTCACTTTAAAAATTTTAAAGCACTCGCTACCCTTGAGAATTTGGGTGATTAAGCGCTATAGGTTGGTGTACTCAGAGCGAGGCAGCTGCAGCCTGAATCTGCTGTTTCTTTTAGAAGTGAATGGCTTTGGGTGTCCTCAAGACAACCCTGCTCCCCGCGACCTTATGCATAGCTGGGGCCCTCAGTTGTAACACCTGTGGGTGGGGCCTAGGTCGGGAATGCCCACTGGAGCTCTGTCTGCAGCACAGCATTTCCAAACTTCCACTCCCTCAGCCCGTCCTGCCTGTGCCTGAGAGTCACCACGTTGTCTCCCTCGGTCACTCTCTGCCATTTTTTTTTTTTTAATTCGAGGCAGGAACTCTCACTGAAGCTGATATGGATAGCCTCACTGGTCAGTGAGTCCCAGGATCTGTCTGCCTTCACGTCTGCAAGGCTGTTGGGATTAAAAGTGGCGCCCTATTTTTTCTATGTGGCTTCTGGGGATTGAACTCGGTTCCTCATGCTTGTGCAGTGGACACTTTAAGACCTACCGTCTTGGGCTGGACAGATGGCTCAGAGGTTAAGAGCATTGCCTGCTCTTCCAAAGGTCCTGAGTTCAATTCCCAGCAACCACATGGTGGCTCACAACCATCTATAATGGGGTTTGGTGCCCTCTTCTGGCCTGCAGGCATACACAGACAGAATATTGTATACATAATAAATAAATATTTAAAAAAAAAAAAAAAAAAGACCTACCGTCTTAGCTTACTTGAAAATCCAAAAGAGCCGGTAGAAATGTCACAAAGAAAATTTCACTCCACTTCCAGACTTGAGCATAGTAAAGACCTCTCTGCCAGTGCCGGGTGGAGAATGAGTCCCTTCGTTACTAAGGCACGACATTCTGATTCATTAAAGAAAGCGGTTCTGCCAGTGAATTAGCGTTTATTTTTAAATGTGCAGCCGTGTCTCTTTTTCAGGGGAGTAGAGAAATAAGCACATTCCGCTCACTGCCCTCATTTCGTGTTTATTTTGGTACCGTCTATTGTCCTCATCATTATCGCGTCTGGACCCTTTTACAAAAGCTGAAGATGCCTGTGAACCTCAGTGTGCAGCGTCAGACGGGCTCGGGATGGTCAGCCAGAAGTACTGCCGTGGCCACAGTGTTTTGAAAAACAGTAATGGGTTGCAAATATTTATGCTCACCCCATTTTAACAGCAAGCAGAATTTATCCCAATTTCTAAATATAGATCTGTCTCTTTTTCTTCTTTTGCTTCACCCTGCAGAGCAAAATTGATTTATAAAGCTAGAAATCATATCTCTCTTCTGATCGCTTATGGTGACTGTCCTGTTATTTACGTGTGTAGCATATAATGACAGTAAACAGTGGAGTGGACAGATGGAAAGACCATAGCTGCGTCTACCATGGGGCACGATGGTTTATTCTCGTCTTGCCCCATGAACTGTATCAAGCTTCCAGTAAGAATTTCCGTGCTTCCTAGTTTGAGGGTTAGCTGAGAAAGGTATTTTTTGTTTGTTTGCTGGTTTCCTTTCTATATGAGTGTGAAGCTGAGTCTCTGTCTCTGTCTGTCTGTCTTGTCTTCCCTCCCCTCTGTCTGTCTGTCTGTCTGTCTTTGTCTCTGTCTCTGTCTCTCTCTGTCTCTGTCTCTCTCTCTGTCTCTGTCTCTCTCTCTCTCTCTCTCTCTCTCTCTCTCTCTCTCTCTCTCTCTCTCTCTCTCTCTCTCTCTCTCTCTTCTTGTCTCCTGTGTGTGTGTGCATAGAATAACTCCCTTGCCTGCTGACTTGAGGTTAGGAGGCAGGATGCCCATCTACCTAGCTCAGAGTGAACGTATCCATTGAGACTGGGGTGCAAGATGTAGCTACAGAGTTTGGAAAGTATCTTCCATGCTAAAAGTTCATATCCTTGCTGCCACGGCATCATTATTTGGCTGTTAGAAAAGTCTCATGTGTGACAGTAGCTCTTAGGCAATGTCTCCTCCGAAGGGGGCATCCAGCTCTTAACCTATTCCTGAAAGAGAAACACCATTGTCCATTAATGCTACTGGAACTAAAGATGAATGGTGAATGGCCTTGATCTGCCAGTAAGCTTGACTTTGATAGCTCATCCTTTTAAAAGGTTCTTTTATATCTATGAAAGAAAGCATGACGTCAAGCCAGGGGGGAAACTGATATCAATATTTAAGCCCAAACTAGTAGGAATTTTTTTTTTAAAAAAAAGGTCCCCTGTGAGAGAACAGCTTTTTTTTTTACACGCATAACTAATTAGCCTAGGTTATTATAAGCCGTGCTGCTGTGATAACGTTTCCGGCGGCGCCTCGGGATGCCTTGTTTATGGTGCCTTCTCTACGCCAGTCGCTCTTGGAGTCGGAATTACAGAAAGTAGAGGGAGGAGGAATAAGTAGTCTGCCCTGTCGCCTTGGCTTGGGGTCGCCCGAGACGTTGCTATGCTGGAAATGCTAGAGTACAGTCACTACCAGGTGAGCCTCCCTGCTTATCCCCCCCGGAGCCTGAACGGCAAGGGTATACATGGGCTAACTTGTCTCTTCGCTGTTACTTCACTAAGAACTCTGTTGGCAATAAGAACAGATACGCTCTTTTAATGCTGTTTCTTCTCTGATGCCCTAAGAAATAATTTAGTATGGTTTTAGACCTGGGGAACAACATTGGATTCTTGTTTCCTAGCAGCTCGCTGCATTCCCTCCACCAGCTCTTGTTTAGAGTGTATAAGATGGATTATAATTGACTGTCACTGATTTTGTTTTTTTAAAAAAAAAAGCATCCCTAATTCCTTGTTGATGTTTATGGGAAAGGACAATAGATAGCCTGTTGGCTCACAAGTTAATAGCCATGCCTTTAGAGACACATGCATGCACTGCTATGCACTCGGAAGGAACTGCTTCATGTGGATTGCTTTTTCTACTGAGCCCGTTCATAATTAGAATCTTGAATAATTATACTCTTGTATATGAAAGGAATTAACCTTTAGCTCCTTGATTGAAATGTGGCAATGTTTCTGATTATCTTCTATAACAGTTCCATAGTAGTTTAAGAATTTTGTGTGTGGCTTTTGTGCGTGGCTTGTGTGTGTGCGCGCGCGCACGTGTGTGTGTGTGTGTGTGTGTGTGTGTGTGTGTGTGAATGCATGTGTGTGTTTTTTGTATATGTGAGTATGATTCTGTGTGTATGTGTGTGTGTATGGGGGGCTTCACACATGTGTGTTTTAACGGAAAGCTCTTCTGTTTGCCAAGGAAAGTGAGATAAACTGAATTGTGCATTGTCGAGTTTGTTATTTTGATTTCTCTAAATTCTTTCTGGTGTGTTGGGGAAGATTCTTGCCTCATCTATACTTTCAGATTTTAACAATTACCCATGAGAAGAAGGGCACTAGGATTGAAGGAGAGAGGTAGTTAATTACTATGGAAGTCAACCAGGATAGTTATCACCTTGGGTCCTAAGAGTTCTAAATCCTGGGACTAGACTCTCAACGTCAGTCCTATCAAAATCCTTTAACACAGTGCCTGCCCGGTACCGTACAGGAACTGATAATCTGTTCTGTTGGTGGACTGGTCAGTCTCACAATGTATGCTACAGGAAGAGTCATTTGAAACTCCAGAATAACCCTGCTATCTTCTCTTCCTCCATGGCCATGCTCAGGTGCAGACCCACCTGGAAAACCCCACCAAGTACCACATACAGCAAGCCCAGAGGCACCAGGTAAAGCAGTACCTTTCTACCACGTTAGCAAATAAACATGCCAGCCAAGTCCTGAGCTCACCATGTCCAAACCAGCCTGGCGACCACGCCATGCCACCAGTGCCGGGGAGCAGCGCACCCAACAGCCCCATGGCTATGCTCACTCTTAACTCCAACTGTGAAAAAGAGGTAAATCACGTCTCCTCCTCCGCGTCTTACACTCCATTAACTGTCTCTGGGATGCTCCTCTCTCTCCCTCTGTGATGGACTGTCTGTTGTCCACCCGGTCATCCTCACCGGCCTCTGTCCCCTATTTCCTGGTGTGACCATTTACGTCTCAGCCTCTGGTCAGCAGCACTAGGTTACCGTGTTTATTGCACACGGCAGGAGACCTGCCTTGCTCTAAGCAGAATGTGGAGGTGGGGATGCTTCCTTAACTCCCATCTCCTTCCTTAGTGGAGTGTTCTCCTCCTTTCTATGCCTTCCAATTTGCAAAGCAGTGAAAATGCAGAGAGGAGAAGGGGAGGCGGCAAAGGGAAAGCAAAAATAGAGAAGGTGTGGGGCGGGAGACTTAGAAGTTCTGCTGCTGTGAAGGTCTGGGGATTATTTTTATTTTCCGTGGAGTTGGAGAAAGAAAACGCATGGAATGTGTACGGATGGATTTGAACAGTGTGGCACATGCGGACTTGAGAGGAAAAGCAAGGCTTACTACGACATCCAGTCGGTTTCATGATTAATTGCTGCCCGGTAAACCCGTTTTGGTACAGCTGGATTGGAGACAACACTCAAACCCTCAAGCTGATTTCTGCATCAAAATTTGGAGCCTAAAAATACCTGGGGGCACTGCTGTGATGGGGTGTCTGTCATTTCTCAATTATGAGACTGTGTCTCATTTTAGTAGAGTTTTATTATATATCCAAGTGTTTATGTGAGTTCAGAAGTGACTGTCGCATTTGGTTGATTTGAGTCACTGGAGGGACATTTCCTCTGCCCACAGCCAACAGGTTTTACCCACCCATACCTGCCATAGGCTTTGACCCAAGATTCCCTCCCTTATTCTGCTCCTCGGTTAGCAGCTGCTTGTTCCAAAGCTCTGTCCATTCCGTTGCCCTGCCACTAACCCGTGAATGTGCTGTTGAAAAGGCGTTTGCAAACCCAAGTCATGGGCTGTCTCTGCTTGTGTTTCTGCAGGCATTTTATAAGTTTGAAGAGCAGAGCAGGGCAGAGAGTGAGTGCCCAGGTATGAACACGCACTCTCGAGCATCGTGCATGCAGGTACTGAATGACTCGGCAGGCCGCGGATGTAACACTTTATAATGAGAATCTATATTTGTGAATGATCACACCTCCTGATGACTTCAAGGACTTGTTTCCTCCCATTGATTCTTTTTTCATAGAAAAGGCTATGAACAGACCCATTTTTTTTTCATAGTAACTCATGAATGACTAGGTAACAACTAAGAAGCTTAAATGTATGTGCCCCTTAAGTAGCCTGCAGTCATAAGGAGAGGGTAAAATACATATATTGTTGTAAATAAAATGCATGGTGATTTAGTTAATTTGCAAAAATCACCAGCACATGTTGTGTAGCATTGTACCGGCTTCTAAACCATACACTCTGGAAGCCAAGCTGTGTCGATCTCTTTATTGTTTTTGTGACTGGAACCTCCATGTATTATGAAACTTTATTAAGTTAATAATAGTCGATGAGCACGTCCCCAAACAATTGAAGATCATTATTTAAATTCTATTTAGTGAGTAAATGGCACTGTTTATTGTTGTCCTTATTCAGATATACGAGAGAGAATATAATATAAACAACATTTTTTTTTGCCTTTCTGTATATAATAGAGCATAGAGTATTTTAATGATACATCCGGGTCACTAGTTTTGCTCTCCTAAAACTAAAGTCAAAATGTATAAAGGAAAGTTGTCCGAGTCCCCAGCCTATTTTCCCCTTCATCACCTTGGTCATAAAGTCTTCTATGACAAACAAATAAGGCTGGTGTGCCTAGAAATGGAAACTAACACACGGCATGCTGGCATCTACTCAGATCTGACCCCTGGCAGTTCCTCAGAGGAATCACTTGGTAAGATCATTCTTCAGAGGTTACTGCATTCCTGACATTCTGAACAAATTGGAAGGCTTCTCCTGAAACCTCATAGGTCCCCAGTGAGACTGAGACAGTATACATTACTGTCCCCATTTGATAGGCTGGCACACTGAGACTTCTGACGATTGGAGGCTTTGCCCTTTCCCCAGGAAGAGGAGACAAACAGATCTGAACCCAAGCCTCGTGATGCAGAGCCTCTTTAATGAGAGGAGCAGATGACCACAGGAGTGCCCCTGGCCATTAGATCTCACTGTGAATCTTGCTCACCGTTCAGACCCAGGCACACACACATCAGCCAGCCACCAAACATAAGGTGTTTACAAGGAAATATTCCCACAGACTCCGCCACTGCGGCAAGGCGCATGTAATCATTGTTGTTTATGATGTTAACTGATGTTTTGGTACTTCAGCAATGAAATTGATCTAGTGGGAATGTCAGCTCCACGACTGTAATGATAACCTCGTCCTGGTGCGTTCCTCCGGGAGTACCGGGCTCACTGGCAGCTGTCCAGAGAGGTGCCTGCTTAGCAAGTCACTCTGCCATCCTTGCAGCGCCAGCCAGTGGCCAGGGGGCCCCTGGGGAATGCAAGGGCCAAGAACCGCTTGTTTTCCTTCTCCTAGAAGGCTGCGGGAAAGGAAAAAGGGAAGAAGTGGCTTTCGGGCAAGTGGCGTTTCCTGGCTCATCTTTCCAGTGGAAAGGGCAGGCAGTTCAACATAGTGGTGGAAACTCAGGTTAAATCACAGCCTGGCTCTGCTTGCTGTGTGACTCTAAACAGGTGGCTTCTCATTCTCCCACCTGCACGGAAGCTGCCCCGTTAGAGCCCCCTACTTTCACAGGGTGACCGCCAGAGTAAATGTACCTCAAGGAGCCACCCAAGCTCAGCTTTTGATGCCCAGTAACAGCTGACATGCTAGCTCTAGGTGAAGCTTCCATTGCCCTCTCTGGTCAGCAGGTTTCAGTAATGTCTTGATTTTAGTGCGGGAGATAACAGTTACTCCTTAGACACTACCTAAAGACCACTGTTACTTTAGGTAAGAAATGACCCAAAAGGTCCTTTTGGGGTTGGCCCTGCACCTGTTTCTCATTCCTTTTTCTCTCTGTGGCTCTTTCTCTGCAGATGGATGATGTGATCGATGACATCATCAGCCTGGAATCAAGTTATAATGAAGAAATCCTGGGCTTGATGGATCCTGCCTTGCAAATGGCAAATACGGTATTGATGGCCTGTTTGTTTTGTTTTCCAAGAAAATCTCGAGGTCGTTCTCTGTGCACTCCCTTTTTCTCGACTCAGTATATCTTCACACAGATTCACTGAGAAATGTATTAGTAATAATTATTCACAAGTAAGTCATTTTGACTTCAGAAATTAAGAGGCTTGCTCAAGGTTCTTAGGAGCACCGTGATTCAGCTCTGGGTCCAAGGAGCCCAAGTTCTCTTTGTTTGTTTTTTTTTTTTTTTGTGTTTTTCTGTTTCAGTCCTGAGAATTGAACCTAGGGTCTCACACATGCAGGGCCAGTGATCTGTCATTGACCCGTAGCCCCAGGTTGTTTTTTTCTCTCTCTGGGTGCATGCATGCATGTGTGTAAGAATGAGCGTGTGTGTGTGTGTGTGTGTGTGCGCGCGCGTGCGTGCGTGTGCGTGTTTGGTATGCAGTTATTGAGGAGGTCTGAAGTCTGATTTTCAAGAGAAAATTTCCATTTCGAGGAGTGTTTGAATATATGTAACAGAGACTGTATGTTCGAAAATGGTAACTTTTGCACCGTGTGAATTTTTTTGAACACTGTAAGCATTGTTTCAAAAATGCTAAATTCTAGTAGTAAATGCCATCAGCCAGGAACAAGATATTCCTTATTTATTTATCAACACAAAAATTTAGTTAACTTGGTTTTCTTGTGATTTTTTAAATATATAGTAGCAATTTCTTTTTAACCTTGTCTAAGTTGGCTTTTAACGGGTGAGACTGTCCCTTGAATCTCAAAACTTCTCCTTAAAGATCTAGTGTTTCTTTCCAACCCACATAAACTCAGATTGTAATTATGTTTGCACGTGTGTGGCTGTGCATCTGTGGCTTGTGTGAACACATGGAGGCCTGAGGGTGGCATTGAGTGTCTCCCTCAGTTTCTCACTTCGTCATTTGTTGAGGTGAGGTTTCTCACCAAACCTAGAGCTCCTTGAACTTGCTAGCCAGCTTACCCTAAAGACCGTCTGTCTTAGCCTCCTGAACAACTGCTGGGGTTTCAGGTCGCCTACCACACACACACACACACACACACACACACACACACACACGGCTTTTATGTGGGTGTTAGGAAATCAGATGTGTATGCTTATGTGGCTGGAGTTTTATCCACTGTGCCAATTCTCCAGCCTCTTATGATCATCAATTCTGATCAAGGTACCCGTGCCAAACTCTCCCTATGTCCTTTGACTCCCTTGGAACCCTTTTCTCTCCTGCTGTTATATTCAATTAGATGCACATTTTGTTAGTAGTCAGAATCCTGGGATAAACATGAATAAGACACTACAATGGAGCTTCCCTTAGGGAATTTACAAATAGACTCGAAGACATGGGGATATTCACAGCGTGAGTTAACAATGGTATGGTCATTCAAAGAGATTTTGTTGAGGAGGTGATCCTTTTTGCCAGGTAGATAAATACATACCTGGGCACACTAAAGAAGACTGTAAAATGACTTATTTCATAGTACCACCAATTTTTAAATAAGTTTTGCAATAATGGGAACCTTTGAAGTCATTGGATCCAAACCAATACTCAGTACACCAACTTCCTCTTGCATATTGTTCAAATTCATACAAAATGTGAGAAACCCTGCTTCTTGGACACCTCAAATAGCGGATATGTACTGGGGGCTAGAGAGATGGCTTAGTGGTTAAGAATGCTGACTGCTCTTCCAGAGATCCCGAGTTTAATTCCCAGGAGCCACATAGCCACATAGTGGCTCACAACCCCAGTTCCAGGGTCTAACACCCTCATGCAAACATACATGCAGGCAAAATACCAGTGCACATAAAATAAAAATAAAGGTTATGTACCCACTCTTGAATAAAGCAATGAAACATAGAGGTTAGGAACTGGAGAAGTAAAACCAGACCTGGGTTCAAATCCAAAGTGTGTTCTTACTCCGTGAGTTTGCATGCTACCTTAATGTCCTTTGTTCCCACATCTGGAAAAGGGGGAGGGGGCTATTAAAAAAGTTTGTCTTCTTAGATGATAAAGTATAAATAGCATTTAGCTTTGTAAATAGAAGCTACATTCAACCCTATTGTCTGCCGGGCGGTGGTGGCGCACGCCTTTAATCCCAGCACTTGGGAGGCAGAGGCAGGCGGATCTCTGTGAGTTTGAGACCAGCCTGGTCTACAAGAGCTCGTGCCAGGACAGGCTCCAAAACCACAGAGAAACCCTGTCTCGAAAAACAAAACAAAACAAAACAAAAAAATCAACCCTATTGTCTAAATTATTCCTTGTTCCTTGCAAGATCAGATGCTTTTGATAGTGGTGGTTTGGTCAGTTGATATTTATTAAGGCTCAACAGTGTGACAAACTCCTTGTTAGAAAAACTCTACTTAATAATCATGGCTCACCTTACAGTGAATTGCACATTAGCACTGGTCCTAGCTTGCTTCCAGCTGCACTGTGCTTGCCAGCCCTTCTACAGACAGTTAATATGACTCCATCTGCTTGGGTAGAATAGGACATACACAGTGCCTTCCTTCTCCATCTAACTGACACTTGTAGGCAGAGTTTTCCTGTCCCATCTGCCTGCTCCCAAATAACAGACATTACAAATACTTGACTGTAAACGGAAGTTTCTGTCCCACCTGGTCTTGCAACCATTCAGTCCCAAAGAAACACACAGAAACTATATTAATTGTAACACTGCTTGTCCAATAACCAGGCATATTCCTATCTAGCTCTTACATCTTAAATTAACCCATTTCTATTATTTTATATTTTACCATGAGGCTTGCAGTTTACTGGTAAGGTTCTAGCATCTTTCTCCTTTGGCAGCTACATGGTGACTGCCTGACTCTACTTTCTTTCTCCCTGCATTGTTTGGTTTTCCCACCTACCTATATTCTGCACTGCAGTAGAACAATGCAGCTTCTTTTTTAACCCATAGTAATAAAATAATATTCATAGCATACAGAGGGGAATCCCACATTGCTTGGCTGATAGCCCAGGCTTGTTACTAGCTAACTCATACAACTCAAATTAACATATTTCTTACTCATTTTTTGCCACATGGCATGGGGCATGGTACCCTTACTCAGAACAGCGTACACATCTTGCTCTCTTTCTCTGTCTGCTGGCGACTCTCTCATCCCAGTATCCTCAGTTTGGTTTTCACACCTAACTTTATCCTGCCTTGCTATGACCAGTCAGCTGACATAACTCCCTGTAAGGAGAAAGAACGCCTCATGTAGAGGTTAGAAACAGACTGTCAGTGGAGGTTTATTTATATATTTTTAGTTTTATTCTGCTTTTGCCATGCTGGGGGCCAAACCCCAGACCTCATCCACGCTATGCAGTTGGTCCTACACTGAGCTGTAACCTGAATGAACCCTTGGCCATATACACTGTTGAGTGAGGCATTTGACCTCTCTGCCTCAGTTTCCTTGTCTGTAAAAAGCGGCATCAACTGCACTTGAATTGAGGTGAGAACTTTAAAATTTCATCCACAGGAAGTAGCCCAACACAAGTAAGCTCCCAGTCAAAGCGGGGACCACCCCGGTTCTTGATCATCTTGGGGTTCTGTAGTCTCAGTTGAATAACTAAGCAACTGCAGCCTATTCCACTTTAACTGCCCCCCCACAGTTAAGTTTTACATGAATGTTTATCAGTATAGACATTTTCCCTACTTATTTCATTCTTTGAAATGCTTTGTCTTAAGTTAATTACTTGTTTAAAAAAGTGGAAGGAACGCTTAGAGAGGGAGCTATCCTAAGGGAATTGAGGTCTAGAAATAACTGTTCCAAGGGCACAAGGCCCTCTTGTGCTCTCACAAACAAATAATAAAAGTCCGGTTTTCTTGTGTTAACTGCGCAATTTATATTCAGAGGAGGAGATGGGGCCCGTCCACAGAGAAAAACAATAACATTTTACAGTGATCACTTACTTGGAAAAATATTCCTTTTGGTGGTGAGAGGCGCCAGTGCACTCGGTTCAGACCAGGGCTGGAGCAAAGGAAGCAGCACCCTTGCCTTGTCCTCACCTGAGCTGGCCAGACTATGGGAAGTGAAGTCCTGTCCAGCAGGTGAACGCTCTGAATAGAAAGTCCAGCAGAAATGCCAACCAGCCAAGTAAACAAGCGTCTCTTCCTGTGGTAGGCCAGGACTGTTATTTTGACCTGGTTTTGATTTAACTGTGTTTAGAAGAGGGTTTTTCTAACCCAGAAAGTGAACTACAATTTTTTTTCCTTTTCTTCTCCTCCTTTTTCTTCCCCTCCTCTCCATTCCTGTTTTACTTTTCCTCTTCTCTCTTCCCATTCATTCCTCTCTCCCCATTCCTTCCCTCTCTTCTCTCTCTTCCTTCCTCTCTCTCCCCCTTTCTTCCATTTCTTTTCTCTCTTCCTTCCCCTCTTCAATGGCTTTCTTTCAGTTGGCTTGTTAGCTTTTGTCTTTGTTTTTTTTTTTTTTTTTTTTTTTTTTTTNNNTTTTTTCTTTTTTTTTTTTTTTTTTTTTTTTTTTTTTTTTCCTGATAGCCTTGAATTCCTCATCCTCCAGCCTTAACTTTTCAAAGCCTGGATCACAGATATGAGCCATCTTCTTTGTTTGTGAACTAGTTTGTCCCTAACTCATGGTCATCATAAGAGAAGTGCATGCTCATAGCCAGTTTGCATATGAGGATGTAATGCACACACGGTTTCTATTTCTAGAGCCACCCAGTGAATCTTACAGCTCGTTGTTTCCAATTTTTAATTTAATGTATAAGTCCCTCGAAACTTGACTTGTTTTTATCAATGTTCAGACGTTAAGTTCCCCCAAAAAGATTTGGTCTTGGGGAATAATTTTCGACTTCAGTTCCTCGTAGCTTTGTAAGTTTCATCTTTCTGGCCCTTTACAGTGCTCTATGCCGACATACTAATGCCTCCCACTTCACGTTAAGTTGGACAAGAACAAAACCAAACACACAAAGAGCATGGTTGACCCTGAGGTGACCTGTTTCTCAATAGAACCTGACTCAGCAAGACTGCTAATAACCAGAGTCACCTTTTATCAGAGCCTTGGCTGGAAGGCCTTGAAATGTGGCCCAAGGACATTTTAAATTAGCAGGGTGCTGTTTATTGGCGCGTGTGCAGGGTGTGGATGTGTATATTATGTTTATGCAGATTCTTTAAGTGCTGCCTTCTTCACCAAGGCCTGCCCACTTGCCTGCCCCACCTGCCTGCCACAGTTTTATTTGCACACCACCAGAAAGGAGCTTGCTTTATGTACAGTGCCCTTCAGCCCTATCTCTTCAGCCAGGGGCCAGCGTCAGAAGTCTACCTTAGTTTTTTGAGACACTGGACCTCACCAACAAGGCTAGACTGGCTGGCTGCTGTTAAGCTTCAAGGATTCTTCTTTTTTCCACTCCCACTTCAGCACCAGGGGAAAAAACATAGATCTAGATTTTTTTTTCTTTTTACTTTATTTATTATGCACCAGATCTCATTATAGATGGGTGTGACTCATGTGGTTGCTGGGAATTGAACTCAGGACCTCCGAAATAGCAGTCAGTTCTCTTAACCTCTATGCCATCTCTCCAGCCCTGGATCTAGATTTTTTTTTAAATATTTATTTATTTATTATGTATACGATATTCTGTCTGTGTGTATGCCTGAAGGCCAGAAGAGGGCGCCGGACCTCTTTACAGATGGTTGTGAGCCACCATGTGGTTGCTGGGAATTGAACTCAGAACCTTTGGAAGAGCAGGCAATGCTCTTAACCACTGAGCCATCTCTCCAGCCCCCCTGGATCTAGATTTTATGTGGGTGTTGGGGCTCCACACTTGGGTCTTTATGCTTGAACAGCAAACATTTTATGCGTTGAGCCTTCTCCCAATCCCCAGATCCAAAATACTTTAAAAAACTTTGGTTTTCTATTCGTCCATCTATCCCTTCATTCATCTATCTATTTATGCAGTGTATGTGCGTGCATGCGTGTGTG
>NW_026067947.1:1870012-1924680 GCF_014885135.2 Alexandromys fortis
AAAAAAAAAAAAAAAAAAAAAAAAAGTGCAAAGTTATCTTTTGGCCACATTTATAAGATGTAAATGAAACTTAAATAAATTGCATGTTTGTATCTGGGTGCTGTCCCCAAGATAAATGTGCACTTAAACATTATAAAGTTTTAAAAGGTAAAACGTCCTCACCCCTTTTCAAGCTTTTCAAGTAAGGGTAGCTTATCCTGAGTACGAATCCTCTATACTGACTGAGTCATTCTGAGTTTTAATTATACTCAGAGTGGTTTCTGAAAGTACATGTTTAATACATAGCAGAGAACATGTGATCAGGTAAGGGAGGGGCGGCTGATGCAGGTGTCGAGGACTTAATAATTATAGTCGTCTGGAAATGCTGAGGGTCTATGATGGAAGGAATAAGGGACAGCTAACGTGTAGGAAGTTTTCCAGGCCATAAGAGGAACTTGTGACTCTACCATGGCCACCTAGCTATGAGGAAATCTATAGCCAACTGGGACATCATTGTCAAAGAAAATAATGAAAATGAATTTACTGCTTTACAATACCCCAGGAGAATCTGAAGAGACGGTGCCACTCAAAGTAGTTTAGTCAGGCTGCTATGCCTTTAGGCCTTTTCTTAGCCGTGGAAAGTTTTTATTAAAGTCTTTGGGCTCCCTCTTGTGGTTCTTGGAATAATTTCAATCTCAAGGAAGCCAGCTTTTTCTTTTGTCATAAGGGACATGGCTTTACAAAAAGGAAGCATTTGCCGTTGTTTTTCTTTATAAAAAGAAAGAGTGAAAAGTAGAGAGAGGTGAAGGATGGGAGGAAGAAAGCGAACTTTGATGGAAGTTGCACAAAATCTTATCTCTCAGGAGTAGCCAGCACCGCTGGGACATCTGCCGCGTTGGTAGCAGGTAATGCTCTCTCTATGCTTAGAATGCACCCCCCCTGATGGTAGTCAGCGTGAGACCATCCTTTCTTCTCTCTGCACAAACAGAATGTGTGATTCTGCGCGGATGTGCATACGTTCCTGGTTTTAAAACACAGCACTGTATAGCAAAGAACGTCCTTCACACAAAGCCTGGAATAGGCTGTGAGTTTTGTTAAAAACACACTCAGCAGTCATTCAACAAGTCATTGCTCTTCTTGTCTGTGTCTAGTTACCTGTTTCTGGAAACTTGATCGACCTATACAGCAACCAGGGCCTGCCACCCCCGGGCCTCACCATCAGCAACTCTTGCCCAGCCAACCTTCCTAACATAAAAAGGGAGCTCACAGGTATGTACCTAGCACATATGCCTCTTACCATGATCCTCTGCTCTGTTCCTCAGTGGACAGCATTATCCATGTAGCAGCAGTGTTCCCTGTGCAGCTAGTGCCTGCGGTCCCTGAGGCTTTGTGCAGTGATTTAACATGTGACATTAAGATGTTAGAATACAGTTTCCGGTGTTTGCTGAGTACCTTTGTCTATGGCTGCTAGACACTCTGGTTGGGGGTGTTAGGCAGTACTGTCCCCTGTAAAGTTCCTCTCCCCTACCCAAGCCCCTGGAGATGAGAGTTGGAGAACCCTGCTTTGAATGTTGTTTGCCATTCAAGGCCACATTTGGGATCGAGCAAAGAATTTATTTCTCACATCTTTAGATGCTGCCCACTCTTTTTACTGTACATTGTACAAGAGATTTATTATAGAAGGAGAAATAAATCATAAAATGGAGCCATCAGAATGTTTGCTCTAGAGGCAAGTGTGAAATTACCTATCTTGCCACTTTCTTTGATGCTTTAGGGAAGGCATTTGACCAATAAAACATGACAGAAACTGTATTAGAACTGGCATTCTACCATGGTGGATTTTATGGTCCTTGCCCCAAATCCCTTTTTATTATTTAGTTCTTGCCTCTTGCAGAACTGGGGGTGGGGTAAAATTATGGCATATGGATTTGTTGTAAAGATTTCTAGCCTGTCCGAAGATATTACTACAAAAACTATTTCAGAAAATTTTAACAGAAAAAAATTTTAAAAAAGGTATTAACTGGGGTTTAATGGTAATTTATTAATAAACAAAGACTATCAAGAGCAAAAACATAAAAAATTATTAAGCAGCCATGAAAAGTAAAACCTTTTTATCCTTCTGCGTAGAAAGGGAGAGAGAATGACTTGGATTTATCATCTGAATTTAGCAGATTCTAATTTTAATTCTGTCTACATACATGCATCTGCAATTAGGAGTTTCATGATGACCACGGCATGTTCTGGGAAGTAGATCACATGGTGATTGTAGTTTGCTGTGAACTTCACAGACTGGCGTCGCCTAGACCAAGAAGGCTGTAATATCACCGAGTGATGTAGTATTAATTAATCCACATTCTGTGCAGCCTCTGACTATTGCAGTGCAGTATGGCATGGGTGTTCATATTTATCCTATATACATACAGTTTAATGTAGTGAATAAATTTGTCTCAGAAGCTGTAAGTCTTGCTATTTTGTGGTAAAATGCTACATCTTTAGTGTACTCTTTCACGTATCACTTTTGAAAGGAAACTAACATGGTATAATAAGTCTTAGCATCAATAAACAGCACGGTTTGCTACTTCTATTTGTTCTTCACAAGGCAAAAAAAAAAATTCTTGACACCTAAATATCACATAAGTTGCTATTCAAATACAGCTTTTCAAATGGAATTGGCACCAAATGCATCTAGACCCTTCCTGACTTATGTTTTTATAGACAGACAAAGAATGCATACATAGTAACTCCTAAGCATCATGGTATACTCTGACAGAACCTGGCTCCACATCATTCTCATGAGCTCCGAGGCCATGGAGAACAGATACAGCAGCATCACCCCAGTTTTCCTGTCACCGTATTACAAAGTCATAAAAACACTGAGAAGTTATCTGTTCTGAAAATAACTCCTAATCACAGAATATGTTATCAGTGTTTAAGAGCACCCACATGGTGGCTTGCACCTATTGGTTACTCAAGTTTCAGAGGATCTGATGCCCTCTGCTGGCTTCGTTGGTGATTGCACACATACAATACATGCACATAGACACAGGCAAACACTTTTGCACATAAATAAATAAATAAATAAATAAATAAATAAATAAATAAATAAATAAAATAAGTAAATTTTAAAAATGATATGACATCAAATTGTTTCTATTTGTCTTATTCTGTTTAGTACTGGAGTATAGGCTTGGTGTGCTGTGACTTGGTGTCACTTCATCTTGTTTGTGGGAACTTAGCTTGGCAGAGATTTGATACGTGTAGTGGTAGAAGTAGACGTTATAACTTGGAAAGTGTCATTTTCACTAGACTCCAGGGAGGTAAGCTTCACATGTTCTGAAGAGAGAGAGGCTTTGTGATTGACGTTGTTGTGTCCCTCAAACAGTTCCAGTTTCTAATGACTTCATTCACGTGCACAGCGTGTATTTTCCCCACAGAGTCTGAAGCAAGAGCACTGGCCAAAGAGAGGCAAAAAAAGGACAATCACAACTTGAGTAAGTTTGCTTGATTTACATTCATTTGACCATAAAGTCAGCGTTCTTCGTGTATTGAAAAGTTGCTTTCATTAATTTCAGAGGAAAGTTAATTTCTCTAGTTGTTAAAGGTGCATTGATAGTATTTCAGAGAGACTTTATTTCATATCAAACATGTTTTATATATGTTTGTGTGTATACATACACATAAGTTTTCTAGTTTTGAAGATTTTCTATGTTTCTTTGTGGTAATACATGCAGTGTGTGTGTGTGTGTGTGTTTAAAGGGAGTCTTGATCCCCAACTACCCAATTCTGAGTACTGCTTACACTGGAACATTAGCAAAAGAGGATTTGGTATCCACCTTTTCCAATGCTATTTCAAAGTTTTAAAAAGAGAAGACAAAGGCAGAGGAAAGATACACAGGTAAAGGGCAGAGTGGGTGAAGCAGTCCCCCGAATTTATGATGTATATTTGTTTCTCTAAAATATTACGTAACATTAGATATTTTTATGCATTGGGTTTACTCTTCATAAACTGAAGCCTTGTCCTGGGAAAGCTTATACTTCAGCTATGCAGTTAATAGAGACCCTGAAGAGAAAAGGAAGATTTAGTTAGAGGTTGAAGTTGAAAGGAGCATAAAATTCTCGGTTTACTTTTTTTTTTTTCTGAATTGATTTTTAAGAACATGAGTTGCTTTTGATTTAAAAGAAAAAAGATAAGAGAGGAGCCTCACTCTGCTCTAACCGCCGAATAAAGACACTGCTTGTTTCGGTTAGGCATTGCTTTCCCCGACTGTTCCCTGTGAAATTAGGTGCACACAGAGAATGAAAAGCATTGCTTTGTGTGTTTCAATCCATCCTATCATAGCCTTCACAGTCTGCTGCTGCTTGCTAGTTATTTATTTGAACAGTATGTGCTAAGAACGTGATGTTAATTCCTTAAAAAAAAAACAGTATTTTTCTACATGACTGTTTTTTTTTTGTTGTTGTTTGTTTTCGAGACAGGGTTTCATGACTCTGTTCTTAGTTGTTTCACCATTGTGTTTTTGTATTGTTGCTAGTTTCTCAAGTCCATTGTCCTGGGAACATGTTATGTTGACCTCTTGTGCACATGAGGTTGACTTCTCTGGGCTGCGCACTGAGACTTGCCCTGGTGAGGCCCCATGCCCGGGGTGCCAACTCTCATCGCTACTGCTCTCCCCATTTTTGGCTTCGGTTTGAGAAGCTTGTGTCATTTTTAAGCTGAAGATTTTGAGCTTGTGGCTCAAACATTTCCTCCAAATTTTAAATAATTTTACTCAGAGACAGTCCTTCTCTTAAAACCCCCTAGAAGTAAAATAATGATGTCGTATCTAAACATCACATAACTGAAACATAGGAAATGAAATTGGATCCTATCAAGAATAGTGCTGTGTTCAAGTCCCCACCAGAGCCTTCTCGTTCAAGGTTGTCAGTAAATTGCAGATGGGGTCAGCTCTAAGATGGAGTTCTTGAGTCTTGTCTAACTCCTGGGAACTAACACTCAGGGTCCTGTTGACCATGGTTCAGCCCTCCTTCCCTAGGATTTAGCCTCTGAAAACACTTGCTGAGATGTGCAAACAGACGCCTTCATGTATTCAGTCTTTCTTTCAACCCTTGCAAGTTACTGAGTGCCAGTGTGATTCCAGGAGCTTTTGCCAAACAGGTTCCCTACCAGTAGGCACATTCAAGTCACACGTCAGGTGCCACATACTAATTACTGAGAGGAACAAGAAGGATGGCCATAGATGTCACACAGGAGGATGTGTGGGTACCCAGGACAAAATCTAGGAGCCAGCTTATCTGTGATAGTTGCCCCAGGCATGTAGATGCTGGGCGATGTTAGGGGTTCCTTTAGCCTTTACCTTCATGCACTTTAGGGCGTTCTTTAAAAAGAGTTTTCTAAAGTTATCTCACTTCTATATTACATATCGGAAGAAAGAGGAAGCTCCTACATGAAAGGTAAATGTGGCATCTCCAAATGTCGACAGTGCCAGAGCCCACAGGTGTGCAGGAAGTGAGAAGAGGCAGGCTCAGGATGTTTTACTGTAACCCTACTGTCAAGACACTTTGGTTACACTTCTGTGCCAGGCTCATGCTGTTGCCTGGAATGCAACAGTGAAAATAATAGGTGAATACTAAGTATTAGATTCAGAGTCTTGTGAGAAGATGAAAGGGAGCCCAGGGAATATAGTGTTGTAAGAGGCATGGGGATAGTGGGTCATTTTAAATGGGACCACCTGGGAACTCATATAGGTAAACTTGAGTTGCTCCTTACAGGGGGAAATGGCTCCTTAGGGACCTGGAGGAAGAGTGTTCTGGACAAATGGGAGCACATATGAATGTGGCCAATGCATATCTGGCTTGGGTGTGGGAATAGTGGAGCCAGCAGGGACAAAGCAGAAAGAACACAGGCGAATGGCCAGGAAAGATGCTGTCACACTGCAAGAGGAGCAAAAAGTGCTACTGGCAGGGCCCACCGGATCCTTGGAGGATACCTCAAGGACTTAACATTTCCGTGGATAAAATGGGAAGTGATAGGGGTGGGGTTAAGGGTTGACGTGACCTCACTTATGAATCCTGATAGCCCATGTGACATAGATCACAGGATGGAGATGCTCTCAGGATGCACAATGTAGCGAAATGCTGTGCGTTGTCCTGTATGGTAGTTACTTGCCATTAAATGCCTAGAGCATCTGGACTGTGGGTGGCTCAAATTGGGCCACACTGGCCTGGGAACCAGGCTGGGAAGACACTTGCCTAGCACATATATATGCTGAAGTGTAAAATATTTTGATTTCAAAAGCTTAGTGTGAAGAAAAGAATGTGTGCCTTCTAATTTAATTTTCAAAGATTTATTGCCTGCTAAAATGATGAGGGCTTATAGAGAATGGATTTAATGAAATATTAAAGTTAATTTAATGTCTTTCTTTGTACTAGTTTAGCAGGGCCACTCAGGAATCTAAAACCACATATGTAACTTGTATATTTATTTTTGTCAGTCCTTGGCTGGAGGAGTTGTTTTTGTGTATTCCATGAGCAAAAACAAACATTTTGCTATTTTAAGTGCTAAAAGGAAATCAAAATCAGAGCGGTTTCCTGCGATTAGTAAAAGTTATGTAAAACTCAAGGTTCACCCTTAAAAGTAATTCTGCTGCTGTGCCTGAGCAGGCACTTGCTGCCCCACCAGTGGGAAACTGGGGCCGCTGCATTTTTAACTGTGTCATTGCAGATCTGTGCACATCTCGTCAGTGCAAATTTGTTTTCTCTCCCGTTAAACAAGCACAATGCAGATTCGTCCAATTTTGTTGTGTAGCTGAGGATGCAGCCCGGATTTTCAGGGTTAGTACAGAATCCAGTGGGGAACTGCATAGCTCAGAGCTTTGTAAATGAGAGCACTCCGAAAGCAGCTCGTTTATTCTTAACGTTCATTACCCTCTAGCATCCCAAAGTAAGATAAGCACAGGGGGACGCAGGTTCAAGTTTACATTGTCCTGGCGGGTAAGGTCAGTGTGCACGTGCCTTTAACGAGATGTGCTGAACGCCGGTGTGCCACTGCTACTAATGGCCCTCTCCCATGCTCTTTTCTTGAAGTTGAACGAAGACGAAGATTTAACATAAATGACCGCATTAAAGAACTAGGTACTTTGATTCCCAAGTCAAATGATCCGTGAGTACAATTGCATGTTAATCTGCATCATATATTTTCACACCTTTCCGTTCTCTCATATGTTGCAAGATATTCTCGTGGAGAAGTTAAAGAACTAAGTCCCCTCGTCCTTTGCTTCCTTTTCCTAAGCGTTTCCTTTGGTTAATTTCACCAAACTAAGGTTTCTGGAGAAATGAACTGAATTGTACAAAGGGATATTGGAACGGAGATAGTTAGCTCTGCTTGTGAGGAATGGGGTATATGAGATTCTGAGACCTCGGCAGAAAATTTCGAGCTTTGAGCACCGGGGGCGGGGTGGAGCATCTTTCATGGTCATGCATAGAAGATCCCAATAGCTGTTAAGGCAAGATGTGTGGCGCATGTGACCCTCTGCTATGGACGATCTCTCAATGGGCTCTGATGCGCAGAGACTGGAAATGTCAAGTTCAATGATACTAGAAAGACAAAGGGTCAGTTGTTTTTATGAAAACTTGCATATTCTTTGTGTGCTTTACCAATCTCGGGGGGAAAAAAGCAATGGTTAATCCTCTTACGAACTACAAGTCAGCTGATCTCTGTTTCAGCCTTTGGTCTCCCTCCTCCCCCCAGCCTCCCCTCTCGGAGATAACAGCTAACAGATAATTTCCAAGTCTTTCCTACCATGTTATCTGCCACGTCAGCAAACTGGTCAACAAATATACAATTTTTATCCATTAGAAACTGGCCCATTTGAGGTAAAGGGCTGGGGGAGGTATATATTTTAATGGCCCCCACAGGCATGCTATGAAATTAGCCTTTGAATATGACCTTTTAGCTATCTAATAAAAAGTAAAGATGCAATCAAGCATTATTCATGCAAGGCTTATTAAATTCACGATTCACATTATTGTCGCGGAATTTGTAACAAAATAAAATAAAACCCTTACCTATTGTGAGGTGGTTTTGATGAATGTGCTCAGTTTCCGTCTTCTAACGCTTTGCTTTCCCAGGCTTCACGGAGAGGCATTTTCAAGCTGGAAGCATCCAGATTCTCAGTTGTGCAGCACAAATTTATCCTCCTAAAGGCTGTGACCTTCATTTCTTCTAGTCAGTCTTGCATGATGGTTGAAATGGAATTCCCATTTCCTGGTCTTTATCAGCTTTCCCTTTTCTAGCATATCCTTTAAAAACTGTAGTGCGCGAATCTTTTCAGTAACAGATTATGAAGTTATGGGCCCTGGTGTGAGCTTGGATTTGCATGTCCCCTCCATTGTAGTAGAGTGCTTACATGTTTGGAACCTGAGCTGATAGGGAGCTGGCGTGGTAGACACTTGTCTCAACATAAAACAGGCTGTAATATGGATAGTGGTTTTCCAAAGCCAGGTTTCCAGAGTGTGCCTTGGAATCTAAATAGAGACACACTTTACCTGACTAGTGTCTCAGCACATGCCCACTCCTCCCCTGAAACAAGTGAGCTTTGGTTGATTTTATGTATTTGGAAAGTATATCTACCTGTGCATGGGAATGGGTTCCTCTAATTACCAAAATGCAATATTTGAATCTAGTTAAGCCAAGAAACATACTTGATTAGTCTCATAAGGAAGTACACCCCAGATAACTGATAGACATTTTTCTTGAGAACTGAGTGACCCGTGGCTTGGCTTGAAAAGCCCACCTCTGACTTTTCACTGTGGCATCCCGCATAAGGCAGCCTCCATTATAGTTGTGTTTCTGCTGGCCGCTACAGCTTTTGCTGCTTTGATTTTTAGCCTTGAGAATTGTTTCCTGTGTTCACTCTGGGTGTCCTGGGACACCTTTTAGTATCCAGACACTGGAGACCCATGGGAGCTGTGGCTATCCTTCTCTCTGGAGAAGACCTGTTTTTTTCCTCAGCCAACCGATGTGAGAATCAGTTACTAGGTGGCTTGTTTTAATGGCCTGCCACTCACCTATTCCGTGGGCTGCTTCTGATCTGCTCTTAGTAGCTGTAGGTGATGGGGTTGATGGTTCTATTTATATCAGGTAAAATATAGGTCTTCATTTTATCGTCCTCATTGCCATCACTGTGTTGAGATTATTTACAGAAGAGATTAGAAAGACCACTTCCTCAAATTTAGTTCATTCTTTATTGTTTGTTCTGGGGCGTTCAGATTTTCAGGGTGACATTGTCGTAGTTTGCGTTCTGTTGCTGTGGTAAACACTGACCAAAAGCATCTCAGGGAGGTCATTTTTATTTGGATTTCATGTTCCGATCATAGTCCATTACTGAAGGAATCAAGGCAGGGATCTGGAAGCAGGAACTGAGGGAGAGGTATACAGAATTGCTGCTACCTGGCTTGTTCTGCATAGCTTGTCTTCTCTCCAAGGACCACATTCATGGAGTGACAGCCCACAATAGTCTGGGCCCTCCCACATCCATCATTGGTCGTGAAAATACCCCTACACGTTTGTGGTCTGCAGGCCAGTCTGATGGAGGCATTTTCTCAACTGAAATTTCCTCTTCCCAGATAACCCTAGCTCATGTTGAGTTGACCAAGATCTAACCAGCATGGCTTTTGTCCACATTTCGTTGATGATGATAATTTTCTTGTATGGGTACACTGGAGCTACAGTGAGGAAACTGAGAGTCACACCTGTTGGCAGCTGTTGAGATTGGGATTCCAGGATGGCATCTCTCTAGGTTTCACACCCCGGTTGTGCAGTTATTGTTCGAGTATTGATTAGCATTCTCAAGATCCTATAGAGCATCTCCTTTGATTCCAATTCTGCACTTACAAGGCTACTGATACACATGTAGTGTCATCATTTTGAAGACGAGAAAATGGGTACAGAGAAAGGTTAGATGACAGACACCCCATTATAGTGACAAAAATCCAAGTGTGAGCCAGGCAGTGGTGGTACACGCCTTTAATCCCAGTACCCCAGAGGAAGAGGCAAGCAGATCTCGGTGAGTTAGAGGCCAGCCTGGTTTACAGAGCGAGTTTTAGAACAGCCAAGGCTACACAAAGAAAGTCTGTCTTGGAAAACAAAACAAGACAAAACAAATAAAAACCCAAGAGTGGCATTTTCACAGCACAGACAAGTGGTGGGCTCTCCTAGGACTTCTGCTGTGCTTGTCCCGTTCCAGTGAATAAACCTGTATAGTCCCAGGTATATACAACCACTTCAGACATTTTTCAAACAAGATTTGGTAACCCACACAGCACACATGAATTAAATCATCAATTTTATGTAGTGAGAGGTCTATGATCTAGATGGAATCGTACGGTATCGGTTTCAACATCTGCACAATGTCTCTGCCTTACAAAAGGCGTTCACCTGGAGAAAGTAAGATGACGCATACCAAATGAGCGGCCAGTGGTCATTGCGTGGTGAGCACTCAACGAGCACTAGCCATGACTGATGTACAATTGCTATTCTCCCTAGACACTGAATGCTGAATTCTCTTTGAACCTCAGTTCCTAAAAGGGTCCATTGTCCTCCATCTTATCACAGGGACATGCGGTGGAACAAGGGAACCATTCTAAAGGCCTCCGTGGACTACATCCGAAAGTTGCAGCGAGAGCAGCAACGTGCCAAGGACCTTGAGAACCGGCAGAAGAAGCTGGAACATGCTAACCGGCATCTGCTGCTCCGAGTCCAGGTGCCTGCCCTATGCTATGTAAAGTGATTTCAGGACAAGAGGAAGGAGAATGTGCTGCCTCCCGAGGGAGCTGGAGACATGGTCTCAGTACCTGTGAATTTACCTACTGGTAAAACATGTTGGTAACTCGGAATTAACCCTGATGCTACTTTACCCATCACTCTTGGCATGTGCAGAGTGGCGAATTCAAGTTCCCTGCAGGCTCTCTTCCAGGCGGCTGAGGCCCCGTCCAGGTCAAGGTCTTGTTATAGCAGTCTTCCGAGTTACAGCCTGTTAAAGTGTCTTATCAGCCACAGTGTTGTGGGTTTGGTTGGGCATTTTTCATCTTACGTAGCCCCCAAGCAGCATAAGAAGTGTGTGTTTCCTAAGGCCAGGGAGGGTATGTTGCTGGCTGGGTGTCAGACAAGCTTCACCTAGGCAGAAGTTAGTACTCATGGATGCTGTCAAGCGCAAGCGCGAATGGATCTACACTGCCTTCCGCCTGATGGGTGTTCAGTGTTCCAGAGCATACGTCAGGAACCTTAAACACCCATCTTCCCAGTGCTCAGCACTTCACATCTCCCTCCAAGATAACACGTTTGTGGTGCCTGCAGTGATCCTCAGTCATGGGACCAGCAGGCAGAAGGTGGCTCTCCCCTGGGGCTGGGCTCTATAATCCAGAAAGTTAAACCGAGACTGGATGTAACATGAGCTCTGTCCCTCCCCTCAAATTGGTTATTTGTTTCATGTTGCATCTCTTCTACACAACGGCCTTGGTTATTTATCACTTGGTGCTCAGTGTACCCGTTTATCAAGGTAGTTTATGTTATTTCCTTATCAAATTATTAAAATATAGGAAGTTCTTCCAAAGAGAAGCCAAGTTTTGTGTTCAGGTTCCAAACTTGCATACTCATATTGAATGTGAATGTTGTACAATATGGGCCTCGGCAATCCCGTGGCAATGCCCTCTTGGCCTTCTCCTGGTGACTGTGACGCTGGCTTTACCCCTTTTGCCTGTCACAGGAAAAATCATTAATTAGGCAAGCTCTACCAAGCCACAGAGCCTCAGAGCTCTGCACGCGATTTAACACCTCATTTAGAAACTGAAGAAACTGTTGGAATCTGTCGGTAAACACTCTTGGTTAAACGACAAAGGAGCGCGGTAAGATGTTTGCATCCTCTTGAGTTAATTTATCTGCTTGTTGGTTGGAAAGACAAGCTGTACTGCTGTTCTTCTTGCTGGTGTAGAGTTTCAAGAGCTTGTGTTTTCGGCCAAGGCCTGGGGCCTTCCCTTCATTTGCAGGCTAAGTGGTGCATGCAGAAGTCTTCATGGAAGAAAGAGCAGGAAGCCTTATTACCAGGGGAATTATTTTCCTAAATAGCCCAGGGCTTCAGCATGATGCCCAGCCAGGCTTGTTTCTGGAGCTGGGCTGAAGGAGCAGGCAGACACTCATGTGGCTTCTCACGCTCGTGTGTCCCTCACTGAGGAGCTCACAGATCCAACACTTTTAAGACAGACCACACACTTGTGGGCCAAGTCGAGAGTCCATGTCATGTGTCAAGTACCTTTCCTCTCTGACTAATTCAAAGGGCATATTTCCCATCTGCTCTTTATGGTAGTGTTTTTTTTTTTTTTTTTTTTTTTCTCGCTAGCATAGGACAGCATTGACATACGGGAAGAGCATTGGTGATCCCTGCTCTTCCTTTTAGGAATACGTGAGGATTCATCAAAACTAAGAGGGGAGCATGGATTGAAGGCATCTCGAAATGAGGTCCGACAAGTCACAGATTTATTTACAAAGTGCATCAGTTAGCCAGTGCCACTGTGACAAAAGGCCCCTGAGCAGAGGAGGTGAAATGGCGGTCATTAGCTTTCTCACTATTTGGAGGTTGTTAGAGATCAACCCTGCCTGCAGACTTGGCGACATTTTATCTTAACCACCTCTTCCGAAGACTGTAAGTCAGTCTTCTCATGGTCTGAGGACCCAGAGTGCGGACTCCAGTGTATGTAGGAGCACAGTTCAGCCCACAGTAAGAAAGTACACGTGGTAAAAGATAAGTTATGTGATAGATGAAAACTTTCTTGCTGAATTAAAAAAGTAAAGGTTTCCCTTTGCCAGAGTGAGGCTGGTTAGATTTCAGGAAACTCTGGTTGTTTGTGTGAAACATGGAGAATGTTTTCTTCACGGCACTCATTGGTATCTTAGTAACTAGAAACCAAAGAAATGGCCACTGTTTCTGTCACACCCAAACAATTGAATATTTGTATCTTAGCAGCTTAGTATGGGTTTGAAGGAAATGCATATAACTGAAAAATAGGCATTTTGTGTGATTTGGCTTTTTTTTTTGAACCCCAACCCTAACTCTGGTAGTTACTATTCTACAGCGCTTCTAGAGAGTACACAATTTATTAGAGGCCTTGGGTTAGATTAAGTAAGCTTCCCTTGCCTCCCATTCCGTGTCAATGCTCACGAGGTCCTTGTCACTGCAGCCTCTCCAGAAGCTGGGAGGCAACCGGAAAGTGTGCGTGTGCAGGCTCACCCTCAAAGGAGAGACCGAAAAGTGTGTGGTGCCCTGACGCTGACACTGGGGACTGAAATGTGTGTAGCACATTTCCCCTGAAACCGAGGACTGGAAATGATGTAGCACACTCACCCTGAAAATGGGGGTTGAAAAGTTCATGGCGTACCTACACTGAGACTGGGCACTGAAAATGGGTAGTGCCCTCACACTAAATCAGGGTTTGGGGAGTTGTTGAGAGAGCCACGCCATTTCCCTTGAAATCTTAAGGTATCTCCCAAGCAGTTTGTATGTATTGTTGTATTACTATCTATGTATTGCTGTATTACTGTTTACTTGGCGTTATATTTCTGTTAGCTGTCATTTTATACTTTTATTAGCTTATCTGCATTGTACAAAAAGATGCGTTTCCTCGTAATATTTCAATGCCCATGAATCATGGAGCACCACCATTACCCTCTGTGCCACTCAGCCTCCTTCCCCTGGCACTCTTCACCCTTCCTGCAGCGGCCGTCTAGTCCAATGTCTTACACATGCACGCAAACTTTAAAACATCTCTAGATGCCACTGAGAGAGAGTCTGGGTTATTTTGTTTCCCTCGGGGATCTCCAGTGGCATTCATTTTCCTGAAAATGATTTCAGTGTTTCTTTAGAGCCGTACAAAGCTCTAGTGTATAGGTGTATCACATTTTCCTGAGCAGCTCATCTGCTGATGCGTCTTGGCCGTTGTGAACAGCACAGCAGTACGCATGGATCTCTATGTCGTGTGGCTTAGAGTCCTTCAGGAACGTGCTCAAGGGTATGAAGGGGGCCACGGGGTAGTTCTGTGTTGAAGAACCTCTCCATTGGCTGCTGTGGCAGCTGCAGCAGTTCACAGTCCCACCAGCAATGTGTGCGGATTCCTGTCTCCCCACACCTATGCCACCATTTGCTGTAGGTGGACTTTGCTTTTGATGATTGGGTGCTTATACTCGTTTTTAATCATTAATCTTTGCAAGAGAGTGATTCTATTTGTAATTTATAATAAAATATATACCATCTGATAGGGAATTTTCTATATAAAAATGCCACCTGTATTTTGGAAAGTCCAGAATTTATTTTTTAAAAGTAGCAAACTTTACTTTGACAATTTATATTTGTTTGTTCCTATGTTCTGATTTTTTTAAAAATAGAAAGTAGACTTCTGTTATTAAAAGCAGTCTCAGGTTCACAGTACAGTCGAATGCAAACCTCAAACAGTTCCACATATCACCTGACCATTAGTCCCTCTAAACCATCAACACAGGCGCCACAGGGGCCCCTTTGTTAGTTTTCTTCTCCTTAAAAGCCTTAGGTAGAGATGCTCAACGTAATGTACACTCCATGGGTTTGGGCAACTGCCCCTAACACCCTCTTCCATTGTTTCTCTGCAGCGGAAGTCAGTCGTGCGCATACACCCACTTAACTGTCTGACTTTCGCTTGGTTGCAGGAGCTTGAGATGCAGGCTAGAGCGCACGGACTTTCCCTTATCCCATCTACCGGTCTCTGCTCACCTGATCTGGTGAACCGGATCATCAAGCAAGAACCGGTTCTTGAGAACTGCAGCCAGGAACTTGTGCAACACCAGCCAGACCTGACATGTACAACGACCCTGGATCTCACGGACGGTACCATCACCTTCACCAATAACCTCGGCACCGTGCCGGAGAGCAGCCCGGCCTATAGCATCCCCAGGAAGATGGGCTCCAACTTGGAAGACATCCTGATGGACGATGCCCTCTCGCCCGTTGGTGTCACTGACCCGCTGCTGTCTTCAGTGTCCCCAGGAGCTTCTAAAACAAGTAGCCGGAGGAGCAGTATGAGCGCAGAAGAAACAGAGCATGCGTGTTAGCCTTGCTCTGCCCCTGCACAAACTGCTTCCTCTCTTCTTCAGCAGACTTCATCATTTACCTGAAGAGGTTTTCTTGATAATTTTCCTTTAATATGAATTTTTTTGTGCTTTATCAGTAGCCCAGGATATATTTTATTTTTAGAATTTTGTGAGCCAGACTTGTATATTCTATTTTACAACTACAAAGGCCTCCAAAGTATTGTACCATCAGTGTTCAGTATCTGTGAACTGATTTCTCGAAGTGTGAGCTTTCTGAGCAAGGGGACATTTGCTTCAGAGAAGTGTCTGTCCGTTTTCATTCAGGGGAAAACTAAGCTTGCTGTGAGCTTTGTCTGTCTGTGACCTCCTTGGAAATTAACCTGTAAAGTGTAATTACACAAATGTAAAGCAACCAAAAGAAGAGAACGAAGATGATGACGAAGAGAAAAGTGGAAAAGACATCCAAGCCTTTCCCACGTTTATGAATGCATTGATTCCCTGGTCCTGCCTTAAAGACACAGGGCCCTCCCAGCATCAGTTAGTCTTTGTACTGAAAACTACTTAAAAGAAGAATACATTACATAAAGACAAATATATCAGTCATTTTCATGAGGATTGTCTGGTTAGAAAATGTAACTTATGATAAACCAAAACTGAAGGGAGTTATTAGACCAAGGCATGAAACATAGGATCTGACCTTTCTGGCTTTTATTGGGCACAGTTACAGTTTTCCTCATAATAAGTGTGATTCAATTTTTCATAAGATGTGTTTTATTTTGAAGCAGAAATGAATGTCTTCTCTGGGTAAAATATCGAGGAGCACCGGAAGTTTGCTTCCTTTTTTTGTTTTTTTTTTTGTTTGTTTGGTTTTGTTTTTCTTCTCTTTTTTTTTTTACATTTTTGCTTTTGATAAAGATAACCGAACTGGGCGCATTTCTAATTGGCTTTACTATTTTTATTTTTAAATTATGTTTTAGTCATTTTGGTTGTATAGATTCTTTATTACCATCATTTTTTTCAATGTTTGTATTACTTTGTAAGAATATGCATCTTGAAATGATGAGTCTTCAATATTTTTACAACTCACTGGTAGTTCTCCGCGTTCTTTGTACACCCACGAAAGACTACTTTTACGCAAGGTCTTGTGTTCAAAGAGAGCTTTGCAAACATTTTGTATATTCCAGTATCACTTGAAACTGTTTTTGAACACATTTAAGATATAGTATTAATAGGTTAAAAACCAGGCTTTCTAGAAAAAAAATACTTACATATGCATTTCTAGGAATATGAAAATAACTATATTCTTGAAGACTGATAACCACAGCATTTACTATGCCCACGTTGGTCCCTTAAATTGGGATTTATTTCAGTAAACTGGCTGGCTTCTTCTTAAAGAGGGAAATGCTGTATTGGCAAATTACTTGATAACAATGTTTTAACAAAGCGGCAACATTGTAAGGTTAGTTTTTGTGATTTCCTACTTGCGTAGCCCTATGCAATAACTGTAGCGTTCCATGTATCCCGTCTATGTTTTATACAGATGATATATAGTGTTGCACGCCAGGCTGTTGAATGGAATTTCTCAGTAGCAGCCTGTGATTGAGTAGCGAGTGGCATAAAGCATATCCTTCAGAATGAAGTGCCTTAACTATCTCAGCAGTCTCTTCTGGACCAGCACTGACTGAACTCTAAAGAGAAGGTTTCACGGAGGTATCTGGAGCGAGGAGAGAAGTAGCGCGGTGCCTCTGCAGACATTCTTAGAGCTTCCAACTTCCCTTCAGATATTTTTAATATGAAATATATTTTACTGACAGTGCCAAATTCTTTCATCAGGAAAAGCCTTTTTCAGGAGGGATTTTTTTAAAAGTGTTTAAACGTCAAATGTGAATTGGTGGTGGGTGATGGGGGGGATCCAAGAGGATTGTCAGATGTATGAATGGATGGCTTTGGTGAGAATTGTCAAGTGTGCGGTTCCCATGCATGTTGGGTAAGAAACACTGACGATGCTATTCAGCCTTGTAGCTTTATGACTTAAGGGGGTAGGGAAAATAAGTTCCCGTTCTTTCGACCTCCTTAAGTGCGTGACTCTTTTCCTAGAATAGAAGTGCAGCTCTGCATGAACAGATAACTGTACCGTAGTGTTCACTGATACAACCATAGCATTGTTTCCCTCTTCACATTTGCCGTGGGTGGCGGGAGAGGGCTGGACGCGGAAACTGAAGATCGCAATGCTATGATGCTAGGTTTTCTTAGTTGATTCTGACAATATTGTTTTTCTTTTTAAATAATTGAGCAATGTTTCACAAGATTGAGTAACCCATGGCTGAGTGAGTTTGACCAAGGCAGAGCAACTTTCTAGAAAGTTTGTTGGGAGAAAGTATGGCACATTCCACTGCTACCCAGAATTGTAGCCCCTGGGCTTGCCACTGCCGGCTTCCTAACGCCTTCCTCATAAGACACAGCGGCTGGGAGAGGCAGGCGAGCAATTCAGAGGCTGCAACATGGGGGTAGTTTCATTTATTTCTTTTGTGCCAGCGAGAATGTGGATTCTTTCAGGGACTGCTTAAGCCAAGAGGCAGTATTTTTGCTCACTGTTTTTAAGGAAAGATCCATGCCACTCACCCACCCCTGGGTGCAGAATTGTAACTCAGGGTTGTACCTCTGTTTGGAGTGCTCAAAATACCAAAATTATCCACCTTCCTCTGGGTAAACATAATGGAAATACCAAACCTTCTGACTTTGCCAAAAGAAAAAAAAAGAAAGAAAAAAGAAAAAAAGAAAAAGAAAAGAAAAGGAAAAAAAAAGCTTCACAACCAATCTGGTCAGACCCAGGTCATGACACAGCTCAGTCTGGTTGTTTGTATACGATAAAGCAATAAGAACAAATGAAATACACAGGACATTAAAGATACAAAGCACAAAGGAATGCACTTATTCATATTTTTGAAAAATGCACTGGGGAGAAGTTGATGTCGCTAACAGTATGAAAAAGAAGCCGACTTCTGGACAAAGACAACAAGTGACTGTGTCTTGCGGACACTTGCTACTCTAGTGTCAATAGCAGCCCCCGCTGTGGGGCGCAGCAACTCTTTCTGTACGGTCCACAGCACTGTATATTCTGATTGAGATTAATGTATCCAATGAAATAATTGAACTGTTGTTCTTCATAGCCTCATTAAAGCATTTGGTTTTTCACACCTTGTCGGCCAGTGGTGTCTGGTTAATGCCCGTTTTGGCCAGTAGATACCTTCTCAAAGCCATGGCAGCCCACGTCGTCCTCCCGTCTCATTCGTAAGAAATTGCTAGGAAAGTGTCATCGCTAACAGCGCTTTGTTTAGCTCAGACGTCACTCTAAGATGGTGCCTTTTTGGTTCGGAACATTTTTGATTACTTTATGACTCACTCTCAAATGAGCTGTAATTATGGAGCATTTCCCCGGTTCTGAATTTGGGGGAGACTTTGAACTCCCAGATGCCAGGAATCCACTTTAGATATAAGGGCTTATGTAAAATATTTCAGTGAGAGGTTGCTTTATGAAAAAGGAGAGAAATTGTCAGAGAAACCTTTGCATATTTACTGAAAGGAGCCTGGGTTTTTAAAATACAAATTTATAATAATGAATGCTTAATATACCCAGCCCGCCAGCTCCTTTTTAAAAAGTACACTACTTATGAATCATTTGATAAATGTTCGATTTGAATTGGGAAGTGTCAGACAGAATGGGTCTCTATTCCCCAGCCAGACCTTAAACTTCTGCCCTTAAAAAAAATTAATAATCTGTTTAAACCTCTGGAGAAGACACCAGGAACTTGCTGTAATGCTTATGATCCAGCTGTCAGCTCTTTCTTAAGTTTAAGTATTTTTCCATCAAATTGTAATATACAGTAATTGAGGCCCTGCTTTTTCAGACTTATTTGAATTATTTATATTTCCATAGAAATATGACTGTATGTCTAAAAAATGTGCAAAAATAGGAAGATCCCACCTGATCAAGACAGTTTTCAGAGCAAGAAGAAAAGCACGTAAGTTAAAAGTCGGGGCTTTGCATCTCCGGAGCGATGACAGCTATATGTGACCTAAGTTTCTGCCTGTCGACTGTCGTCTTGAGAGCACAAGAAGTCTTAATCTCGAGTATACACACACACACACACACACACACACACGCACAAGAAGTCTTAATCTCGAGTATACACACACACACACACACACACGTTCCAGCACCATCACTACTGCTCCAGACACTCGCATACAACTTGAATGGCTTTATTTTATTATTTTTTTGAGATGAAATATGAAGTCCAGGCTGGCCTCACACTTGCTATGTTGCTAAGGATGACCTTGAATTACCTTACTGACAGGCTCTACTGTGCTACTCTACCTGGCGCTAGGATTGGACCTTGGGCTTTTTGCATACTATGTAAGTGCTTACCAATTGAGCTACATCTTTCCCTGGCCATTAGATGCATTTATTTTATGCTCACAGACATATCTTCCTTAAAATTGTACTTAGGCAATTCAGTTAAAAGTTGCCTATCTGAGCACTCTACCACATGCCTGGGTCCCCACAATGGCAAAGTGGGGCTCCCTGCTCAACTTCTTGTCATTGAGTTTTTGGCTTTTTCTAATTGCTGCATGGTCTTGAGCAAGTTATTTATCTTCCCAGTATCTCCATTTCGTTTACTGGAGATAATACGAGCCAGCAGCACACAGGTCTTATGAAGGCCAATCAAGTTAATATATTTGATTTTTTGCTTGGCACTACAAGGAAATACTCAGTAAATGGCGGTACATTTTTATTATAATAAAAAATATATTACATATAATATAATATATATAATATAATAAAAAATATATTAATCACTTTCTTAACATAAAAAATGTACCCAAGTTCTTTACCCTGTGTGTAAGCAGTGACATACACGCCCCATTTGGGGAAACAGTGAATGCTAGCGTAGTTCTAAGATTTGTGTGAAGCTGAGAGGCCTTGCACACTTGGAAACAAAGCTCTTGGGTCAGCCTTTAGAAATGATGAGAATTCTGTGAACGGACAAGGTGACAGGAGACAGACATAGGCTACTTTGGGGAGAGAGCAAGGTCTCTCTAGGAGATGGTGTCAGAAGATACTAGAGAATTCATAAGACACCCATGGCCCTCTAAAGCACATAGGAACTCACAGAGTCTGAAGGAGCATGCACAGAGCCTGCACGGGGCTATACAAGATCCTCTGTGTATATGTTATGGCTTCCAGTTTGGTGTTTATGTGGGACTCCTGCGTGTCTGTTTCTTGTGCCTTCTCTTGAACATTTATCCTTCTGTTGATTTGTCTTGTCCAACTGTGATATAGAAACTTTTGTTTTATCTTAATATATTTTGTTATGTTTTTGTTTTTTTTAGAAGTCTATTATTTTCTAATGAGAGACAGAAGAGGCAGAAAAGGAGTGGATTCAGATGGGAGGGGAAGTGGGAGGGAACTGGGAGGAGTAGAAGGAAGAGAAACCATAATCAGGATATATTTTTATATGAGAAAAGAATTTATCTAAGAAAAAAATGGAAAAAAAGAAAGAAACCCAACTCATCCCATTTAAACATATCCTCAATACCAGTGACCTAAATTTTAAATTGCATCAAACCTGTGTATTCTGTAAGTACACCTTTGCCAGGAGAATAATTATGTATTTTCCTGATGATAAGTCTTGCTTGGAGCCAGACTCTATCAAATTCCTTAGAGAATTAAATGTGGTAATCCCTTGTGATGTTACTTAGCAGAAAGTGGTGTCTTGACTACACCCTGTCTGCTTCATTTCCTGTTGATATTGAAATGGTTTTCAGGGTTTTATTTTTTGATTGTGCTTACTTTCAATGACTTCTTTAAACATCAGCTAAGCAGCTAATCTTCATAATCCAGCCAACAGAGCTATACCTTAAAAATTGCCCTGTTTTTTATTGTTCTGTGTATGCGAAGATTTAATGCATAGCCAAGTAGCGAAGTAGAGAAGTTTATTGAAGCGCAGCGATGGGAAGTTAGACGTCTAGTATGTTTGAAGATTCTCCGCTGCCATATCAGAGGCTCAGTACAAAAGGCCCCATATTTTCCCCCATAGGAACACAGGTGCACAATACACATCTTGTACAGAGGGTAAATGAAGAGGTCTCCATTATCCCAATTGTCCCAAGAGGCATATACCAAAGAACTATGTAGATAAACAAAATCAAGTATGCAGTCATCGTATTAAGATTGTCAGGGATCTCCATTGCATAGAATTTAAACCTAGCTAATCATATTTGTGTTCAATGTTTATCAGCCTTTTTCTCCTGTAACCTATAGCAGATATGGTGGCGAGGGATAGGAGCCTATACAAAATCAAATACATCTCAGCAGCATGTCTAGATGGGAAAGACAGTTTGCTTTCCGAAAATTTGCATTTCAAACTTCTAATTTTGGAGTCAGTTGGAGATATATTCAAATGGGTGCAATTGTCACTCAAAACTCCTTATATATTATTCAGACAGCAAAGTCTGTGGGGATAGAAACCACTAAAGTAGAGTTCCCAAACTCTGCTTTATGGAGTTAGTTCTGCAAGCTGTTCCCAAAGTTGCTTTGAGGAATGGGGGGTCTGGAGGTGGGGTTGTATGGAGGGGTGTGAAACGCTATAGTTAATCTTGAGAAAGTTAACTTTGGGGAAATGCTGGGCTAAGCAAATTTGAGCAGATTATCTCTAACTGCAAGACTTCTCACATTCTAAAATATGTTAGCGTGCCTTGAGCGTTTTCAAGACCCGGAATAGTATTCGATGTCTCCCAGTTGGTCAGTGGGGAGACGGAGCTAGAGACAGTTAGGAGATAGCCAGAGATACCTGTTAACAACTCCGAAGAATGGTATGGTGAGCTGCATAACCTGGATAGAGATTATATGGTGGTGATGAAGATGACCTCTTCCATTTGCTTCCGGAAAGTGTGCTCACATTTGATTGTGATCTTATCAGGAGAAAACACTGTCATTAGAAACTGATTGCTTCTAAAAGAACAAGTTCACTTTGATCCTCATTTCCAACGATATACCAAAATTCTGGTTAAACAACTATTGCCACTTAAAAATGATAAATTTAAAACTAATGTTTTTATTTTCTTTGAATAGCAATTTTACTTGAGCACAAATCCAAGGCAACATCTTCTCTAGGAACGGTAACAATAACCAAAAAAAAATAATTTCTGGTGTGTTTCTCTTACCACTTTAAACATGGACAAGTAATAGTGGGGACATGAGGTAGGGATCTTGGCTATAAGATCATTGGTTTGTTACTTTTGTCATGTGTTGGTGGAAGGGCATCACAAAAATTTGTCGTATTGAGAATTATGTTTTGTTAATGACATGTTTTAAAAACACTAACAATGCAATAAGGTAGACATTGAGTGTTGGCCAATCCATGAAGCTACATTCATCATCATATAGCTGAAATAAATTAGACTACACACTGTCCTAGAAATTTTAAAACCCAAGGAATTTGGATCTGGTGGTTCATGCCCTTCACCATTCCAGCTTTCTGAGGCAGAAACAGGTAGATCTCTGTGAGTTTGATGCCACCATGGTCCACATGGCAAGTTCCTTGCCAGCCAAAGATACATAGTGAGGGTTCAAAGAAAAAAAAAACAATAAAAAAAAACATGTTCAAATAGCTTCTCTAGTCCTTATAAGGATGTTCAGATATTTCTTTCATTTGGTACCTTTAAAAAAATACTTTTCTAGTCAGGTAGTGGTGGTGCACACCTTTAATTCTAGCACTTGGGAGGCAAAGTCAGGTGGATCTCAGTGAGTTCAAGGCCAACCTGGTCTAAAAAGCAAGTTTCAGAACAGCTGGGACTGTTACACAGAGAGACCCTGTCTCAAAAATCAAACAAGCAAAAAACCATTTTTCTGAATCCCTGCACTTTGCTAGTAAGTTAACAGTGGATGGAAGAAATTTGCTCAGTTGAAAGAATGGATTTTTGTTTGTTTGTTTTTGTTTTTATTTGAGACAGGGTTTCACAGAGTTCTGCCTGCCTCTGCCTCCCTGAGTGCTAGGATTGGAGGTGTGCATTACCACCGGACTGAAAGAATGGATTTGTGCAAAGAAGTCAAATGAAAGTTAGGGCAGGAATTCAAGCAGCAACCATAGAGGAAATCTGCTGACGAGCTTGCTCCACACGGCTGACTCAGTCTGCTTTCTTATCCATCCAAGAGCATTGGCTCAGGGGTGATAGTGCACTGGGTCTTCCCCCATCGGTCATTCATCAAGAAAACACCCCTAGATATGATTTGTTACAGCAATGGAATACTCAGATTAACATTCCCACAATCTTAGAAACAAACCATAAATTAACATGTATTTCTGGGAAATATACTAGAAAGTTTTATAAAGAAAAGTCACCGATTTTTTGGGTTGTGCAAGAACAGGGCACAGCAGCTGCTGATATTTCAAAGGCACCTATAGCCCTGAGCCCCTGTCTCTTCCCACTTATATTCTTCTTCAGTGCTGGGATTAAAGGCATGTGACTCCCTAATACTGGGATTAAACATGTGTTACACCACTTCCTGGCCTCTAGTGGCTTAGTTTTACCTTCTAAGCTTCAGGCAAACTTTATTTATTAAAAGATAAATAAAATATCACTATATAGGGCTCTTTAAGAAAAAAGAAAATACCCCTATACACTTGCCTACAGGCCAATCTAATGGAGGCCTTTTCTCCTTTAATACTCCAGATGACCACCAACATATGTCAACCTGACCTGATGTGGGAAGGTCATATGTCAGTCTGTTGATTTCATTGGTTAATAAAGAAACTGCCTTGGCCCATTTGATAGGCAAGCCCTTAGGTGGGTGGAGTAGACAGAACAGAATGCTGGGAAGAAGGGAAGTGAGCCAGACGCGATGAAGCTCCAGCCCAAGATGGACGTACACTAGAATCTTCCTGGTAAGACACCACCTCGTGGTGCTACACAGATTATTAGATATGGGTTAAAGCAAGATATGAGAGTTAGCCAGTAAGAGACTAGATATAATGGGCCAGGAAGTGTTTTAAAGAATACAGTTTCCGTGTTATTATTTGGGGGCATAAGCTAGCCAGGCGGCTGGGAGCCGGGCAGCAGGAACGCAGCCCACAGCTCCTTCTACACTGACCAAAAAAATAAAAAATAAATAAAAAATAAAATAAAATAAAAAAAATCTAACCAGTACAAAGCAACTTCACAGTTTCCTGGATTCAAAGGCTCAAGGAAGACCTCCGATCTGCCAGTCTCTAACTGTCGTGACTCTGGTCCTCTCTCTGCAGGTGATTCTTATCTGTGAATCTGAGGGTAGAACCAGCATCCCTTTCCCAGTTAGTACACCAAAGTCTCTGGATTCGTACTGATCACACCTCCTGGGATGTGCTCTTCACTGCCCAAAGAATACCACATTGTTTAGAGTCATGTATCCACCCTGCTAGGTTCATTCAGCAAATCTAAATGATAAGGAATTGTCCTAGACAGATTCCAGAAGGGGAAAAAGGGATTCTGGGTAGGTATGACAACAGATACCCATCGCTATGCATTTCAAGAGAACTGGAATGCCCCCTCCCAGATGTTTCTGTTCTGGAGTTTTGCCTCTGCTTGTCCTCAACGACAGGGTGATGGAAATGCAAAAATGGAAAGTATTAAATGGCCATACTATATCCCCTCTCTTCATCAGTTACAGTTAGTTTTAATAAACACACACACACACACACACACACACACACACCCCACTGTCCTCTAAAGGGACACTCAACGAAGCCGAGCAATGAGTAGCTCAGAGGACTCCCTAAGTACATGCCTCTGGATCATCTCCCCTGGGCCCTTTCCAGTGCTTCCCGCCTCCTCAGAATGAACCCATTTGCACGTAGCAGAAACCAAACTCTGTCTTACACCAGACAACAGCAGCAGGAAAGACACTCCCGGAGATAGGCTGAAAGACAGCATCGTGAGACTGGTGGAGCTCCCCGTTCTCTCCTGCACTCAGTTCTGTTCTATACTCACGGCTGTTTTCTTAGGGAGACTCCTATGAAGCGATTTGGTGGCCCGTGTCCCCAAATGCACCTTTGTGGTTATCAACAGGAATGTGAAATCTCTTTCTATCTCTTGGTGTCACAAGTGCAAACTGACAAGGACGCTTCATCCTGGGCCACTTACTATTGCCAGGGGACAGGAAACAGAAAGGCTCTTTGTGTGAGTGCTTTGAAAGGGTGGATCCTGTCCCCAAGGAGGGGTATGACAGCTAATACTGATTGTCAGTTTGATTGAGAAATGCCTGGGAGAGTAGGGAAGCCTACTGCTGGGTGACTATGACGACGTCTCCAGAGACTGTTAGGCCGTGAGTGAGCTGCCTTCCTGAGTGATTTAATCCCAAATCTGCATAGACTTTTGGGAGTTGGTAGAACTGTGGAAAGCAGGGTCTGGCTGAAGGAAGGTCACTGGGGCCATGTCTTTGGAGGCTGTATCCTGTCACAGCCTCTTTCTGTTACAGATACCCTGTTTCCTGTACGCCTTGAAAACCAGCTTCTCCCACACAGTCTCCCCGCCATGCTTTGTCAGAGTGAAACCTCAGAGATGGAGCCAAGGGGGGAACCTCCCGTACTTAACTTGCTCTCTTGGTATTTGATGTAAAAGTCGATAATCACAGGGGGAAAGCAAAGAAGCGTCCCTCTTGCTTGTCCTTTCAGACAAGGCCTTACATACCCAGAGAAGTGGCCCTCACCACCTCCGGCAAGAAACTCGCCATTTGCCTTTGCTTCATGGACCATTGTTTTTTTTTTTTTTTTCTTCCCTTTGATGCTTTTTCTTTCTTCGTTTGTTTTGTTTTTGTTTTTGTTCTTTCTTAAGCCAAGTTCAAATGGCTTCTTGTCATTTGGGTATAAAATATTCATATGTGTGATCGGGGGGACAAGGGCTGACAAGTTTTCCCACAATATTGTCAATAGGAGCAGAGTCGTATTTTTTTAAAAATAGATGAAAGTATGAGGGTAAGAGAATCTGTTTGCTAGGGCTGTGGAGATGGCTGTTTACATGCAGTCTGTCAGCACATCTCATTGACGTGAGTTCCTGGGAGGACGAATGTTCCATACAAATTAACTTTCAGACTGTTGCGTTTCTCTTCGAACGGACACAGTGTTTTTGAGGGTGCTCTGTGTTTGTGTGTGTGCGTGTGTTCTGTGTGCATGTGTTTATATATGTGTGCATGTGTGTGCACATGTGTGCAGGAACATGTGGGGATATGAAATCCACTTTGGGTGTCTCTCTTAAATGCTCTCCACCTTATTCTGCTGAAGCATGGGCTCTCACTGAACCCAGAGCTCCGTGATCACAGTTAGTCTAGCTAGCCAGCTCGCCCAGAGGATGCCCTGTTTCTGCCTCAACAAGTGCATGGACTGCAGGCGGAATGCCACACCCGCCTGCCTTTTCTGTGGATGCTAAGGCTCTGAACGCCAGTCAATCCTCACACCTGTGCAGCAAGTACCCTATCCTCTGGACCAGCTCCCCTGCCCCGCCCCGATGGTTCTTTCTTTAGTTTATTTCTCTCTGCCCCCACAAACAGAATGTGATGCGTTCACTTTTGCCTGTAGATGATGGTTCACCATCGTGTTTACAGTTAGTATCATACATGGCTCTCACCCAGTGATGTGCTGAGGGCCCCAGAGGTTTCACGGTCTTAGTCCCGTGTTGAGAGGTGATGGAGAGCAGCAATCTTCCTCCTCTTTTGGGCCTTCCAAGCTCCTTGCTTCTGTGCTGCTGTGCGTTAGGTCAGTGAGGTCATTGCCAGTTATTAGAACTGTGTCTCGGGTAAGGAGAACATGTCACATGGAATTGCCAAAATAAATTTTTGTACACTGTATAGACTTTAGTGCTCTGGTTTCAGTGAGACAGAATCTTTTTTCTCCTCTAGTTTCCTGTTCTCGTGGACTCTGGCCAGCTGAAGCTACTAAATGTGTGATCTGGTTAAAGATGTTTGAATATAATTAGAAGCATGCAGCTGATGAGATGAACCCCCAGGTAAAGGTGCATGCAGCCCAAACTGATAACCCAAATTGAGTCCCTGGAACCCACATTATACACATCATAGGAGAGAACTGACACTTGCAAGTTGTCCTGTAGTGGTCAGCCACTATATGTGTTCTGTGTCACACACACACACACACACACACACACACACACACACACATCAATCAGTACACCAACTGATCAATTAATTAGTAAATGGCGACACAGGACAAATTTTATTAAGGTCATGGAATCCCAGTTGCTGATCAGATTTTTTTTTTTACTGTTATTGATTTCTTTATTTACTGTTTGTTTCTTTCCATTCCTGTGGCAAAATACCTAAGGGGAGGGGGAACAAATTGAAAAACAGAAGATTTATTGGGGCTCCTGGTTTCAGAGGGTTTTCACAAGTTGGCTAACTCCTTGCTGTGGGCCATGGGAAGATGGAGCAGCATGGCAGAGAGGGTGTAGAAGCAGAACTGCTTACCTCATGGCAGCTAGGAAGCAAAGTGGAGGCGAGGACCAGAGACACTCTTGAGCAGTGTACCTGTAGTGGCCCACTTCCTCCAGCCAGGACCACTGCCCGATTGCTCCTCATCTAACCCACTGGTGAAGTCAGAACCACAAGATCTAGTCAGCAAACCATCAAACCTTGTACCTCGGGGGAGGAGAGCAGGGAGTTTGTTGTTGAGTTCTAACAGAAACTTTGTACAGATTCCATTAGATTGGTCTACCTCAGATCATGGCCATAGTTAGCTCAGTTCTTCTGTAAAGACTTTGAAAGTGGAGAGGCAAATTCAAGGATACATGCTGGTACTCACACAATAATAGCACAAACAGATTCCCATAGATTGTTTTGCTGGTGAAAATCAAAGTATTATAAAATCAGTATTATTACTAATAATGGAATATAATTTGGGGAACACATATCTACTATTGAACTAGAAGACATTTTATATAGTTGGGTATTCAGAGTGTTTTGTTGTTGTTTTTTGTTTGTTTTAGTTTTTGCTTTTTGGTGTTTTGAGACAGGGTTTCTCTGTGTGGCTTTGGAGAGTGTCCTGGAACTTGCTCTGTAGACAAGGCTGGACTCACACTCACAGAGATCCCACTTGTCTCTGCCTCCTGAGTGCTGGAATTAAAGGTGTGTGCCACCACTGCCCAACGCAAATGGCCTGTCATACTCACAGGCTGTTCAGGGTAACGAGCTGGATTTGGCATGCAGACCCTAGTTTTAAGAGTTTTGGACTAGAGAGTAGGTTTACAATGGTCTCTCACTATGTTACTCTTGTGCCATTTAGTGCTGAACTGCTCTGGACTTGAACTGAGCACATAACAGCACTGCTGGGTTCCATAGTCCCTGCCTCCTTGTACCTTGTGTGCCCTTCCCATTCAGTTCTGCACAGTGGAATCTGAGCAGCCCCCACTTCCTACCCTCAGTGGGTTAAAAGCAACAGTAGCCTCCTAAGATGGAGAAAAGAAAATTACCCTCAGTTGAATATCGTCCAAGTGTCATACTGGCCATCTCTGGACTGCTCTGTAAGTGACCAAGACAGAAATGGTTCTTGCGTGAGATGCGGACTTGAGACATGTTGTTAAGACAGTTTAACTACATTATACAAACTAATTCTCTTTACACTTCAGAATAAGGCTTTCTTTCTTCCTCATCCTTTTTCTGCTTTACCTCTTTATCCTTTTTGTCAATGATATTAATTTATAATTTGCTCTATTTTCTGCCACCCCTATGAGTCAGTAATCGAAATTAATGAGTTTTTCTTTTCTGCTTAAGCAAAAAATAAATTAAATTTTCCTTTGTAGCTCAGATAAGAATAGTTGAATTAGAATTTAAAAGCTGTCTATGGACTGGATATGTTTCCCAAACAAAGCTCGGGAGATGTAGCTGCTCCTTTGTAACGGTGAGGAACAAAAAATCATGGGACACGGAGCTTCTGTGATGGGTGAAGCCAGCGGACAGATGCTATCTGTTTATTTGGATTATTATAAAAGACTGATGATAGTATTTAATATTTATTCTTATTGTCAGGTGCTGAAGGTTTTATTTAATCGCACGTAGGTTGAGATGAGAAGCTCTTGACAGTAGAGTGTTATATGTCTGTACACCACACAGCACAGAAATACAAGAAGTGCTGAAATTGTGCAGATAACTACTGTCAGTGCCGAGATTTGCTATGGTAAATGAGGGTCTGAAGGCTGTTTCCCTTTACATTTGGGGGGCCTGGAATATGTTCTCTTGTTATAATCAGAGCCTTCCTGCCCCAAGAGGTTGACTGTCTGCGCAGAAGTACGGTGTGCAAGAAGGATCCCCTGAGAATAGGGCTGCTTCATGACCCCTTTACAGTGGTTTCTCTCCGTCCATTCTCTCCAAGTATTTCTGAGGTCTTCACAATTTAAAGCCACCTCAGGGTGCCAACAGCGCTATCTCTACTTCATCCTCTCCTAAAGTCACTGCCTTGATGGCCCAACTGATCCTTTACTAACGTGTCTTCCTTTGAGTCAGGACTTCACGGTTCACCAAAGTAAGTTCTTGACCTTGGGGTGGTTTAGAGGTAGAGTGCTTGCTTAGCAGACAGAGGATCTGCTTCTGATACTGCAGAGAGAGACAGGGAAAGGGAAGGAGAAGGAACACACACACACACACACACACACCTAGACACAGCCAGAGACTGAAAGTCAGTCCTTGGTAGCCATAGCGTACAGACCAGGGTTGTTTCTGAATATGAAACTCATTTTGTGGCTCCTGTTTCTTTGGTGTCAACAGCACCCATTAGTAGATTCTGCCTGTTTGCGCATAAACTTGCCCATGGAATGAGTTGCTGCTGAGGTGTGTGGTTTAGCCTAGTGCCAGAATTGCAGGTAGGTGGCTTTTCTCTCTACTTCAGCTCCAGTGAGTAACACTTGAACAATTCACCTCTCCTAAGTAACACATTCCTACAGGAAGCCCATAAATACGGAGGGTCCAGTTACTTCCCAGTGCTACCCACTCGTTCTTCTTTCACCTTCCTGTCCCTAATTCAATCAAGAACCTCACAAAAAAGTTCTCAGTCAGTATCTCAGTTAGTAGTAAGTGCTATGTGGATCTAAGTGATGTGAATCGGATGACTGCTGTATTCTAAATAGAATCTTAAAATTTGCAGAGAGATCAGAAATAGCCATTGCCGTGATTTACAATATAGTGTCTATCGTTTTATAAAAGCTGAAGGAAATAGTCCAGATATTTTATATTAAAAAAAAACTAAGGTGCAGTTAGTGAGATAGGCTGTGAGCCCCAATAATCAAGAAGATAACAAGCTCGGGCCAGGCTGGACAGTTTGGTCATTTCCCACTCCAAAAATAAGAAGTTGCAAGAGGGCGGCAGTTGTGAAATTGCCCATCATGTGTGAGGCCCTGAGTTCAATCTCCAGCACCCCCCAAAGACTATGGAAAGCGGCAGTGCTTCCTGTTAAATGATGGTATGGGACAGAGCTTGATAAGGGGAAGCCAGCTGAGGCCAATCCCTTCCCACCAGCAGCAGGGTGTAAGACTGTTTATAGAAATGAGGTGTGTCTTATAAAATATTAAGAAATGTTCAGCTAAAAAATATTTGGACCTGAGAAATTAATTGCTACCACACAGGAATGTTCCTATAGAGCCCAGACTGCCTGCAATTTCGTGGTAATAACTCCTGATTTTGTGTTAGTTGAATCAGGTCATTATTTGTGTGTTTGTTTGCAAAGAGTCTTCTTAGGTAGCTTAGGCTCATGCATAGCTGACTGTGTAAGTCTTGCTGAGCTTGAACTCATGACTCCCTTTTCAGTACTGGGATTATAGGTGTGTACCACCATACCAATGCTTTGCACATGCTCAGTAACTGACCTACCCCTGAGCTGCCATCTAAGTCTGGAATGCTTTAAAGTATAGTCTATTAGAAAACTTGAAGCATTATAAGACATGAGTGAAAAATTGTTACTGAAACCGTATTTGTTATAGGATCAAGGAAGTACTCTCACTTCTATAGGGACCATGGGGGAAGAGTCAAAGTCACCCATTAAGTAGAATGGGGGTTTAGGGACCCCTCCCTCTGGCTCCTCAGGAGGAGCAAGAGAGGAAAGCCCATCATGATTAGGGCTGGCTAGTTTGAGGAACCTCTTTGGGATCCACATCCAGGGCTCAGCCCTCATCATCTGGTGTCTGGCCTTGAGAAACCTGGGCCAGCGGAAGGTCACCAGGAGTATGAGTGAGGTGTGAACTCTAGATTGCTTGGTCTGTATTTGCAGAAGGTAGTCATGGATGGGAAAAGGATGTTTCTCAAAGAGGGGCAAAGGTGGTAATGCTCTTTGGGGGCCAAAACAGGGGTGGCGTACCCATAGTGCCAGGTTATCCAGAGAGTATGCATAGGGCAGATTAATGAAGATTCGTGTTTGTAAACCAAGAAATATGGTCAGAATACAGTAATCACACTTCAGAGTAAGCAAGATAGGAGTTGAGACAGGAAAGTAGGAGGACAAGCTGGAGGAGTAATTGAAGCTGTACCAGAAGATGCTTTGGGATTAGAGTGCTATGATTATCAGACATTATGGATATGTAACAGCTGCTGAAGTGTACATTTCAGATCGTGGATTTTATGTCTCACAAGTTGAATCTTAATTTTAAAAATGGGTCAGGATAGTACAGAGAAACACGGCAGAAGTTGTTCTAGACTAGAAGGCAGCTCTTTTAAGGTGGAGAGAAGAATGCCCCTAGACTTCAGATTGGATGCAGACCTCACAGGATACAGCCAGGGAGGAAGGTGCATTGAAAACAAGTATTCAGGGCTGAGTAGATAATTCAGGTGGTGAAGTATTTGGTATGCAAGGATGAGGCCCTGAGTTCAGATCCCCAGCACTCACGGGGAAACCAGGGCTGTGACAAGCTTCTATAATCCCGGGGGGGGGGGGGGGAAGAGGCTTGTTTAAGCATTCATTGACCATTACATTTAGCCCAAAATGTCCATTTCTGGGCTCAGTGAGAGATTTTGTCTCAGAAAATATTGATTGAGGAAGTCAGCTGACATCAACTTCTGTTCCCTGCGGTAACATCAACTTCTGTTCCCTGCGGTACGGGAAAACACACATAGTTTATGTACATACCTCACACTGCAAACAAAAAGAAAGGCAAGGAAGAAAATGGCTGGAGCCATGTCTGGTGGTACAAGGCTGTTGTCTACTCTCAGGGGACTGCAGGAAGAGAAGTCTAGTTTAAGGCCAGGCAATACAGAATGAGGTCAAGGCCAGCCTGGACAATTTACCTAGTATCTGTTTCAAAAGAAAATGTTTTTATTAAAAAAAAAAAAACCTACCTGGGACATAGCTCTGCTGGTAAGGGCTGGTGTGGCACGTGTAAAGCCTGGGATTCGGGCTCCAGTACTGAAAAGCAAACAAACCAAAACCATTAGCATTTGAGTAAAAGAGGACTCAGTGGGAGGGATGGGTGCTAGGCTTTGAGTAGGGACTGCTAGGAATGTTTGTCCCCAAATTACAGATGTGAATGCAGAGGGCAAAGCAAATTGCACTGGTCAGCAGAAGGAAAGAAAATTTCTATCATATCAGTGCAGGGAAAATACTATTTCATGCTCATTTGAGAGATTCAAGTTTAGTAAGGCAGTTTATTTTTTCATTTGCAAAGAGTAAGTTTGGCCTAAAGATGAAATGTCATTGTGATTTCCTCACGAAGTCATATTTCCTAAACTTGGCTTGCATCACACTTATTTTTGTCTTTGTTGTTATTGCTGCTGATGCTGTCATGAAAGAACTAAAATACCATCAATAATTCTGTCCACTTATGTGATGTTTAGATCGTGACATGTAGCTGGGAAGGTTAGACTAAGTAACTTGAGGTAGATGTAGTCAATAATGGTATCAGATAAGCCATCAATTTGGGTGTAACTTGCCATTGGTACTGAAGCCTTGTTCTGAACTGAATACACACTTGTATGCTCATCAGTGTGCAAACACTCACATACACAGTCATACACACTCATCTGCCAAAAGCTGGATAGAGAAGTATAAGCAATTTCCTGAGCTCTCCATAATACTAGCTGCAATCAGAGACCCCTCTTTAGTTTCCCAGTTGCCTACACCCAAATGATCACACAAAAGAGTATTAATTACAATACTCTTTGGTCAATGGTTCATGCATACTCCTAGCTAACTCTTATGTCTTAAAATTAACCCATTTCTATTCATCTGTCTATCACCATAAATGTTCCCGCATCTTTCTCCTTTGGCAGCTCCATGGCATGTCCATGCTTCTGCCTTCTTTCTCCCTGAATTCATTTTAGCTTTATTCTGCCCTGCAATAGGTCAAAGCAGCTTCTTTATTAACCAATGGTAATAAAACATATTTATAGCATCCAGAGGGTATCCCACATCAACTAGCCACACTGAATTTAACAGACTGTGTGTTACTTTGAGATAATATGCTGTTTTTCCTAATTTATTTTATTTGCAGACTAGGGCCCTGTTGCTGTTTGTGCAGATGTTGACAGATTATTAGTCTATAAAACCCTCAAACTGGCTAGTATAATCCCTTAAAAAATTTTGTAACTCTATTTGGAATCTATGTATATTCCTTCAGGGAAGGAATTCCCATGACAAGAGCTTCCAATTTTAATGTTGGTTGGTTTTTTTGCCTTCACTATTTGAGTTCCCACACCTAGAAGAAACATAGAGTTTGGGGTAAAAGCTATCTCACTCAACGTGGAACCTGGGGAAAATAATTCATCTTTTTGAGTCTCAGCTTCATTCTCCAAAAAATGTTAGTTATGGGCTAGAGGGATACCACTGCCTCTAAAATGCCTGCCACATAAGTACAGGGATCCACAGAACACATGTTTGAAAACTTTGGGCATGATAGAAAACATCTGTAATCTCAGTTCAGATCCCTGGTCCTCCCAGGTCAGTCCTGCCTAGCCTAATCAGCAAACACAGGTCAAGGAGAGACTCTGTCTCAAAAACGAAACAAAACAAAACAAAAGTGAAAAACAACATGACGAATGGCTCCTCAGGGACAAACCCAAAATTGGCTTATTGCTTCCACATGGATGTGCATTGTGCAGATGTGTACACGGGCACCTACATATACATATTCACCTACTGAACATGCACAAGAGGAAATAGAACACAGGGTTATAAAGGGATAATAGGAGGATTAAATGGGGGAGGAAGATAGGAAGGCAGATTTAAAAAGGGAATATAGACATTAACACTCAAGGGCTTTTGAAAAGCCTCATGGAAACTTACTACTATAGAGGCAACCTAAAATATATAAATATATAGGCAGAATTTAAATAAGAGTTAGCATATAATGGGGGATACAATATTTCAACTAGATATCATGTGTTATAAAATAAGACCCCAATACCAGGTATGGGTTGCATGTTTTTTTTTTCTTATTTAGTTTTTATTTGTAATCATAGACTTAACTCTGCAATCCAGCTAGACTTGGAAGGGAATAAGGAAAACACAGAACCCAAAGTGAGAGCAGAGACTGTTGTGAGTAGATAGGGTAGAGGTGCTCTCCTGAGCCGCATAAGGAATGGTCTGGTGGATAAGATGCCCACAAGTTAAAAGAACTACAGCTGTCCACAGTCAGAAATGGTGATCTTCTTGGTGGTCTTGCCATTTCTGGACCCAAAACACTGCATGGCTTCCACAATGCTCCCAAACACCACATGTTTGCCATCCAGCCACGCAGTCTTGGCAGTGCAAATAATAAAAAAAAAAAGCTGGGAACCATTTGTGTTTTGTCTAACCTTTGCCATGGACAAGATGCCAGGACCTGTATACTTCAGGATAAAGGTCTCATCCCCAATTTTCTCCCTACCGATGGACCTGCCACCAGTGCTATTCTGGCATATGAAGTCACTACCCTGCTACATGAGTCCTGGAATGAGTCTGTGAAAGAAGAAACCCTTACACCCAAACCCTGCTCTCTAGTGCTCAGAGCACGAAAGTTTTCTGCTGTCTCTGGAACTTTGTCTGCAAACAGCTCAAAGAAAACACAGCCATAGCACTTACATTATACCACGGAACACGGTGTGGTTGATATTAACAGCAGCAAGCAGTGGTATCTGCAAAGCTGGGTTGTATCTTTTTAAGTCATTGGCAAAAGGGGTCATATAGATCCCCTCAAACACCACGTGCTATAGCTAATAATATTGGCCACCTCTATAACACCCTGGTAAGACCTGAAGAAAGCACATACTTATGTCTTCAAATATGGAGAAATTAAACTGTTACCCAACGAGAAGCTTTAGCTCTCCTGACTAGCATTTACAGTGCTGGAAAGTATTATGTGTGATACTGGAGGAGAAAAGTAACCATCAATCTCATCTAACTACAAACCTTATATGACCTGTCTGCAAGATTAACCCATTGTGAACTAGTGGCACAAATGTTATAGGAGTAACCAAACCAATTTTTTTTAATTGGGATTAAAGCCCACTCCATGAATTCAGCCATTCCTGGCACTGTTCATGAGGACAAGAACCTGAGACTAGAGAGGTCATGGGCCTAGGGGAAAACCTATTACTATTATCCTGGTAAATGAACATAGCAACAGAATGACTGCTGATGGTGTGTTGCTAAACACACAGATCAGTGCCTCAGCCCTCACCGGAAAAGTGTGTTCTTGCAATAGGTGTGAATTAATACAGAGGTCCACAACTAGACAGTGTTTATTTTTACATAAGGAATTAAATCTTGGCTGGATATTTGATGCTACACTAGCACCGAGAATATGGTCCTCCTTGTCTTCAGTTGAAATTTTGACTTTACAATCATTAATGCTGAGAATGTTGCTTCACAAAAAAGCAGTACGAACCAGGCATACTGGTGCACAACTTTAACCCCAGCACTTGGAAGGCAGAAACAGGGTGGATCTCTGTGAATTCAGGCAAGCCTGGTCTACAAAGTGAGTCTCAGGATTTTGGGGACTGTGTGTAGAGACTCTATCTCAAAAGCAAATTAATAAACAAATACAGCATGTTTAGAACTGTTTCAGAAATTGTTCTAATCGAAGCCAAAACTCGCTGATCATTTGTTATGAAACTTGTCAGCATCTCAAGCAGCAATATTTCAAACCAAAAATTCTAACATAATGAAATCCAAAAATATACTAATTTGATGCTTACACAACAGTAGCAAAATATTAAAAGTCTTTCTTTTCTTTAATTAAAGTACTACGTTTCTATAAGAACAGATAATTTTATGTCTACAGTAAAACCACTGAAATTCATAACACAAAAAAATAGCCTAAAATCTGAGCCATGAGGTTCCAAGCAGCATTTGCTGGTATTTTATAATTCATGTAGAGTGCCAAGTGTTAATGTTGTATGTTCAGGACCAAGGCTATGGTGAAGTTGTACAGTGCAACACAGGTAAGTCATGCTGGAAGGCCCTGTGATTCATGGTAAACAGTGGGAATAGGATGCATTTGCTAGGCGGGGTGGAGCTTTCAACAGCCTAATCACCCCTTTAGAAACACATGGAGAAAGAACAAAAGAAACAACCAATCCAAGGAGAGCCCTTGCAGAGGAGATAGACAATCTTTAATCTCTTACATGGGGTATAACAAAGATCAGAAAGGCCGACCCTAAGGGCCAGGTGCCTTTTGTCCCCGATTATCTATTCTCTATAGACTCCCCTGCAACACACACATAGCCCACCTTCCAGGAAAAAGTTGAGAACCCCTAGTTGAAAGATTAGGTTTTCACTTCCTTAGTACATATTGCTATTCTTGATTTAGAAAAAAAAACAAGTACCATTATTATTGCACATTTTATATATGTGTGTTGTAACTGACCACATATATTTAGATTTTGTGACACTTTTCAGGAATAAGCTGAGCATTTCCAGTAGAACACTGTGTGCCATTGATTTCTTTATAAGCAGTTCTCATTTGTGTTATCTTTATATTTTATTATAGTTCAAATATTTGATCAAATCAATTGAGAGACATTTCAGGAGCAACTTAGTAAGGAGAACTTGTTGCAAATAAGACTTGCTTTTGTGTACATTAAATCTCTCTCTCCTCTCCTCTCCACATACACACACACACACACACACACACACACATGTATGGCAAGTATTGTGTTAGGTGTTTAGAGAGATAAAAAGGACATAGTGTTTGTCATGAAATTGATGTTTATTATTTAGTTCTTTTGAACAGACCTGAGTTCTTGGCTCCCCCTTACTACGTCTTAGGCTCATAGCTAGATACATGCAAGATTATGGGAAATCTGTTAGCTCAGAGAAGGCATCTACTCACTTGGAGTTTCTCCTTCCAGATGTACAATAGGGAATGATCTCTGCATCACTCCCCCCTCCCACCTTCTGTGGTCAGGGAACTCAAGGAAAAGCTTTGAAATGCTTTTACTTTGGTATCCAAGCACAATGCCTCGTCTTCGGCAGTAGGGCGTGTTGCCATTGTATATTATGTTTAGACAAAACCATGCATGTCAGTGATCTTAGTTCACATGAAAATTTGCAGAAATAAACAGTAGTACTGACTCCTTCTTTTGTTTGATGTCAGTGTAAGATATTCATTAAGAAAATGTGCTGGATATAATGTCACCTTAATTACTGTATGAGAGGGTTTAATGAAGGCAAATTCCCCTTTATAGCATTAGGCTCAGTGCCGCTATACTCTTCTGTTTATTCCAATGAATTATATTCTGGCACCCATGAAAATCATGTAACAAATGCATAACTAATGTGACATTCACACAAAACATCACATTAGTTCCATACCATCGGCTCTGTTCTGGTGAACACCAAACCAAATCACGTTATTGTAATGTGGATGGTGATTTAATACCCTAATTTGTAAGTGCTTCTGTTTGAACCTGCCATGTTATCTATACCACTCATGCTCGTTCTCGGAGGCGTTTACTTGGTTTGGCTACCTCTTTCTGTCCATAACCTCTACACATATCTGTCCACCTAAATAAAATCCACATACCAAGTTACTACTTAGCATGCTTGCTCACATTGCCCCTCATTGTTGTAATAGGAGCTGTGGGGCTGCGTCCCCAGTACCCTGGCTGCCTGGCTAGCTTATGCCCCGAAATAACAACACACAAACTATATTCTTTTAAACACTGCTTGGCCCATTATATCTAGCCTCTTCTCGGCTAACTCTCGCACCTGGACTAGCCCATTTCTAATAATGTGTGTAAGCACCCAAAGGTGCGTTTACCGGGAAGATTCTAGCCTACGTCCATCCTGGGTCAGAGCTTCATCGCGCGTGTGGCTCTGAGAGGAGCTATGGAGTCTCTCTGAGGAGTCTTACCTCACTTCCTCTTCCTCCCAGCATTCTGTTCTGTTTACTCCTCCCACCTATGTTTTAACCTATCAGGGCCAAGCAGTTTCTTTATTGCTTAACCAATGAAATCAACAGATTGATATATGACACTCCCAGATCAAGGACATGGAAAATAGTTGGATTTTTTTTTTCTGGTAACTCAAAAATTGCCCTACTATAATGTACTTTGAGGGTTAGAGAACAAAAAACTTGGGAAGATGACAGCTCATCATCCCAGGCAGAGCTTAATAGCAGCATATATAATATTATAGGTAAGCTAGAGCCATGCTGTGGGCTCATAGTTTGCATGGTCCTACTTCTGGCTCTCTTTCTCTAGTTCATAGAAGAACCCCTTTTATTAATTCTTTTATGTGTATATACATGCACATACACATGTACATATCTGTGTAGTGGATATGCACACCCATGCTCCCATAAAGAGGCCAGATGAGGTCTGCTGGTGACCTCTATCTCTCTCAATTAGATTCCTTTGAGACAGGATCCTCCAATGAACCAAGAGTTTATGTTGCTTTTCTCCTAGGCTAATAGCCACCAAGTCCCAACAATCCTCTGTCTCTCTACCCTCCATCTTCCAACACTGGGGTTCCAGATACACATAACCATGCATTTTTTTCAAATGTAGATGATGGGGATCCAAACTCAAGTCCTCTTGGTTATACAATAAATGTTCTTACACTTAGCCATTTCCCCAGGTCCTTTCTTGCATTCTTTAAGATCATTTAATGGATACCTCCTGAGAATATGTTGGTTTCTACTGTACCAGCTACGTGATCTTATTACCCTTGGTGGTAGTATGTATGACTGGCTTTTCATTAACCGCGTGCCTTTTTCCTTAGGAACACAATTTCTGCTGGTTTTCCAGGTGTGTTTATGGCTACCCAGAATGCGGGTTACCTAGGTCAACTTCCCTTATAGCCATGGAGTAAATTATGGCTACACAAAAATAAAAGCATCTTTTGTGCGGATGCAATGACCAAAGCCCAAGTTGTCATCTGGGACCACAAGCCAGATAAAACAGTGAGCAAAGATGCAACCATAGCCAATTTATTCAGCTTCTTATCTATTCTGAAGAGGCTAGATCTGACCCTCATCAAAATCAATATTCAACATGGCTAGCAGTAGTCCAGCATAAGAAACTGATTTAATGAAACAGAACAGGACATTGGTTAATCCAAAGAGTTGTCAATGCGAGAGAAATATCTCTAATGTGATAGACTAGTCCTGGCCTAACGTGAACAAATGACTGGATATTCTATCATTTTCACTCTCCTAGTCTTCTGCAATGAACTCCATGTTTCTCACAGCCCTGGCTACAGCCTGTAGTTATCTTTTCGTTGGTTTATTGCTTAACCACCTTTCCTTTCCCATAACATATATTCTCAGGGAGGACAGAGGTCTCCAATTGGGTTTGCTCTCAGAGCACATCACTCTGAATGTTAGAAGAATGAATAAACTCATTCTTTATTTTTTTATTACAAGATATAATATTTTAGAAATTACAAATTTGATGGAATAAAAAGAATTCTATTTGGAGGGAACGTGTTGGCAGTGGAATTGATGATAGTATTTTTTTTTTAATTCTCCCAGACTTAAAAAAAGAAAAAGAACTGATGAAATTAGTGGTAGATAAAAATTCATTGCTGGCTTCTAACAAGAACTCACAAATAATGGAGGACATATAAATAGAGTAGGAGCCTTGTTAATAATACTTTCCTTCTCTGTTCCCAAGCCTTTGATGACAACCCTACCGGAGGCGCTCTTTATCAGTCTCTAAAGCGATGGCGACGCTGTCACATGCCTTTCTTGATGTATACGTATTAGACATAAGGCAGCTTTCTGTTCCTTAGCGTATGTTAGCATATAATTAAAACTCTGACTGTCTGCTACTAAGCAACGGAGCATGGCAGAGGTTGATCACATCCCATCACAAAGATAGAAAGGGGGAAAATAATAAAAATAATCGCACACATTCCTGTAATCAGGCTTCAGATCTTAATTATGTTTTAACTCCTTTGTTATGCCACGGCCATGCCTGCTAGCATTTAAAGGACACATTCATTCTCCTGCCTCAGTTCAATCTAGTTCTTTCATTTATGTCTTAGTCCATTTATGGGGATTCTTTGAGGGACATTTAAGGTCACAAGGACTGAGGGGAAACAGACAGGACTCAAGAGGTCTTGAGTTCGTTGAGGCTTCTAAATAGCTAGGTGTGGGCAGGATTGCCTCCAATCTAAGGAATCTGGAAAACCGGGGATGAGGTGGGGTGCAACCAAGGATGGAGGAGAATGGAGGAAAATGGCAACAGAGTTTGTATCCCTGGTGGGGATGCACACAAACACATGTCCTACACAGTCCCCACTTGTCACCTGCATGGCTTGAGCTCCAATGGGGTGCTTCACTCTGCTCTTAGAGAGCACTCTTATGCTGTCGGTGTTTCTTGAATGTGTCAGTTTGGGGGACATGCTTAGAAGGAAAAGCTTGTGCTTCTGTTTTGACTACTTCTCTCTATCTCCCCCCCCCACACACACCTGAAAGGTTACTATGAATCTCACTCATTGACAGTCATTCATTTGTGAATAATTCTGAGCCAGGCACCATTCTTTGTTCTAAGGCCACCATGGTGAACAGCACAAGCAGCCTGCCCCAGTGGAGATGCTGCTGAATAAAGGGACAGCCAGTGATTTGCATATGCGATGTCCTCAAAGGGCATGTGTTCAAGGATTGACCTCCATATTGTGCTGCTATTGAGAGGATATTGGTCTACCAGGCCTCTGCCCTCACCAATGGACTCACAGTATGGCAGCGTTGTTGAGAGACTGTGGTTGTTTGAATAGGAATGGCCATCGTAGATTCATGTATGTGAATGCTGGACCTCTAGGAAGTAGCACTACGGGGAGGTGTGGCCTTGTTGGAGTAGGTGCGGCTGTTTGGGAGGGAATATGTCACTGTGGAGGTGGACTTTGGGTCTTACAAGTTCAAGTCTGGCCAGTAGGACACAGTTTTTCCTTCTGCTGTCTATGGATCAGAATGTAGAACTCTTGCTCCTTTTCCAGCACCATGTCTGCCTGCACACGGCCATGTCCCACTGTGATGACAATGGATTACATCTCTGAAACTGTAAGCCAGCCACAATTGAATGTTTTCCTTTATAAGAGTTTTCGTGGTCATGGTGTCTCTTCACAGCAGTAGAAACCCTAACTAAGACAAGGCTACAGGAAGTAGGGAAGGGCCAGGTTGGAGGAATAGGTCACTGGGGTTGTACCCTGGAGTGATGGATCTTCTCCCTGGTCTCTTCATCCTGAACTTCTCTCCGTCTTCTGGAAGCCCTTTGAGGAGCAGCTTGGTGTGGTAGCATTTCAATTGTATTTTAACAAATACAGCTTGCCTGGTGATCAGAGAGTAAAACAGCCCCACTGGTCAGCCTTATAGAACAGGCAGTGATAACACACACCTTTAATCCCAGTAGCCATACTAGTTGTCATAGAAATCAGGTGGTACATGCCTTTAATCCCAGAGGTACACACCTTTAATCCCAGAACTAGAGAGAGGATTATAAAATGGGAGGAGACAGCTCTCAGACACAGTCTCATTCTGAGATTCCTGGAGGCAGGATCGCCATTTCAGAGTGAGGTAGAGATTAGAGCCAGTGGCTAAATGTTTTGATTTTTGGATCTTCAGGCTGAACACCAATTCCTCTCTGAGTTTTTACTAATCGTGCATCATCTTGGCTCTTCAGTGCCCTCCCACCCGGATGTCATGCTTTACCACAGTTTAGGAACATGGAACCAGCAAACAATGGCCCTAAATCCCTGAAACCGTGAGCACAAACAATCTTCCCTCTGTTAAACCGCTTCTCCAGCATTTGTCACAGCAGTGATATGTCTCGCTAGCAGAGCCAGGAAGGAAGAAACACATTTGTGTAAAAGAAGAGCTAGTGACTGTGTACAGCCCTGAGCTGTTCTGCCGTCATTGACTCTCCCTGCCCCGATGAGAGAAGTTCCACAATGCATGGGGCAGCACTGGGGCATGAGATTTCATCCATCGGTAGCTTCTACAGCTTGGAGCAGTCCAACAGATAAGAAAATGGGGGCAAACACAAAGTCAACCTCTTCCATTCCATTCTGACAATTGGCAATGAAAATCAGAGACCAGAGGGATATCTCTGGTTGCCACACGAACCTGCTGGCCTGGGTTTGAGCTCCAGAACCCATGTGAAAAAGCTCTATATGGTGATACACATTGTAATCCCGGCATTCCTGTGGAGAAATAGAATTGTGGGTGCAGGAGACTAGCACAGAAGCTCATGGGCTAGAGTGGAGTGTGCACCGTGACCCACAAGAGAGACCCTGCATCAACAAGGCAGAAGACAAAAACCGAGTCTCTGACCTCCACATGCACGCCATGGCTCATGTAAGCTTGCATGAACTTCCAGGCATGCCTTTGGCAGTTCCTTCTCTATACCTTGGAGCTGAAGAAAGGCAGAAGCTAGACTTCGTTTGGGTGCTTGTTCAGTGTTGGGTGAAAGCAGTGACTTGTTCGAGCAGAAGGTGATAATACTAAAAAAAAAAAAAAAATCATGCTGACAGGATTTAGAGGGAGTCTGACAAAGATGGAGCTTATTAAAACAAAAAGAAGGAGGTAATGTCAGCAAATCTGGAGTGGGAGCTCCAAAGCATAGAGTGAAGAAGCAGCTGGGGCCTCAGAACCCTGTCTCCCTGCAGATGAGAGTGACCCGTGGGTTTCAGAGAACCTGGAGAGAGGTGGTTCTGCCTTACCACTTGGAATATACTTCTTGGACAAACCTTATGACGCCACAAAAGGCAACCATGTGACCTCTCCCTCGGCTGCACGCATTCTATTTTGACCAAGGTTTCTAAAGCTAGAGGCAAGTCTGCATGAGTTTCTATAGCACAGTGGGAGGAGGTGGGCTGGGAGGGGGGGCTCTATTTCAGGTTCTTTTTCCAGAGTCACCTATTCTGACATCCATGCTCCGCATTACCCAGTGATTTCTGACTATGTTGGAGTTAGAAGCACAGACTTGTGTGAGTTTCTTTGAGGGGATGAAGTGGGGGAAAATGGTTGTTCCCCATTAAGATCATACAAAGACAGAAAAAAAAAACCCAAATTAGAAAAGACGGGCAGAACTGTCTAAAACCAGTTTGTTACATCAGGAAAGCCAGAAAGGACTTGTATATGATGACTCCGATGTAAGCGACATGAATCCCTAGTGAAGAGGTGGAAAAGGAGGGAACTTATGGCTGTTAAATGTCATGTCCTTTTTGCAGACTATTGTGGTGTGTGTGTGTGTGTGTGTTTGTGTTCGCATGTGTTGTGTGCATGTATGCTTGTGGGCCTGAAGTATCTTTCTGATAGTTTTGCAATGTATATACTTTTCTGAGGAGATGGGGAGGGCTTGTATGTTTCCAATTTGAAAAAAAGAGAAGAAAAGGAAGAGAGGGAGGGAAGGAAGGAGACAGGGAGGGGAGAGATAGGAACTCCAGCTTGTCACTCACTCGGCAACTATTGTTCTGCAGCCTTGCTAACTTGGGTGATGATTTGTCTATAGTGCACATGCCTGTCTCAGAAAAAAAAAAAAGTGGACGCACAGAACTTGAGCTATAGAACCCAAGGGGAGAGAGAATATAATTGATTCTCAGTCCCCAATGAACTGGCTCCATCAGAGCCAGAAATCTTCTGTAGTCAGCTGTGATGAGGACAGTCACCTTGCTGGACTGAAAATACATTTCCTGGAAAAGTCGACTATGCTTTCTGATGTTTCCCTCTTTCTTAGTAGCTTTTGGAATTTTATTTTCCACATACCAGATTCTAAGTTGCATTATCCCTGCTCTCATCTCTACGCTGCCGTTAACTGAACATTAGTTAATATGCTCATATCTGCTTACTAAGGGCCTTCTTGAAGGTAGCAGGGTGCAGATTACTTTTCAAAGTAGTTATTAGCTTCCTTATGAATGCTGCCCCTCAAACCCAAGGTTCTCTATGAGCATAATAATCTCAGGCTCATACATAGGAAGATGGGGTTCCACCCGGATCTGTGGCTTGATACTTCCAGCCAACCTGGTAGCCCTGTCAACCCACTAAGAATACAAGGGGCCAAACCACCTCTGCCCTTGAGGAACTTTAGTCAAAAGTGGATAACAACAGAAGTAATTAGATATTTTAATATTTTCTCTATAGCCTGCTTGAATATGATTAACTGAATTAATGACTTAGAAAAAAAGGCTTCCCTGAGCCTAAAGGTAGAGTTCAGCTTTAAGAATCCATACTGTTCTTGCTCAAGTCCCAAGTTCAGTTCTCGGCCCGCATGTCACTTGGCTCACAACTGCCTGTAACTCCAGCTGCAGGAAATCTAGTGCCTCTGGCCTCCTCCCGTACCCACACTCCCGTGCACATACCCTGCCCACCCCTTTGCATACACTTAATTACAAATAAATCTTAAAGAAAAAGGCTTTCCTTCCTAGCACCGTCTGTTTCCATTGCTTGGGAAAGTTTTAACATTCCTTCCAAACTTTCCCTCTGGTGAGGCTGGGCCTGGGATTGGCTACCACTCAGGAGAGCATTAGGAGCACAGCCCCAGCTCAGCCAAAGGGCCATGTTTTTGCTGCAGGGTAAACTTGTTAATATTGGGAGGCCAGCCAGGGTCATCCATCTAAGAACCCTGGGACAGCATCTTTGGATTGCTCATGGAGCTACGGTCTAATTAATTTTCAAACGGACAAAGTAGCTTCTTGGGCCATGTTACAAACATTTTCATTCATTTCAGGGAGGTTGGATTTGGCTCGGAGCAGAGTCACGAGAAATTCTAATGGCTCCCTGTCTTCTTTGTGTGTCCTCAGGAGAGCTCGGTTGATGTCAACAAAGCAAGATTTGTGCTCCAGGCAATTGGAGTGGATTCAGTTTCTAGGGAGCCAAGTTCTCTGCCTTCCCCTGGAAGGAAAGGCTATGGGATGGAGCATATGGGAAGCCTCTCTGGGCCCTTTTACATTATTGAATTTAGCTGCGCTCACATAATGAAATTGTTGAGATTGTTTAAACCTTCTGCAGGGACTTCTGTTAGCTGAGAAGAAACTTGTACTAAAGCCATAAGAAGATTGGATTATAGATAGAATGGAATCTTTTTTATCTCTTGCCTGCTTTTCTGTATAAGGACTGACATTTTTTTTTTCCTGGGCATGAAGCCAAAGGTCTATTTAATTTCTGCTTAAAATGTCCCATGGTCACTCATGCTGCCTGCCCAGATGGAGGTTTCATACATTAGTAAATAAGGACAGAGTTGATAGGAAACTTGTGAATTTACAGGAGGAAATTTTTTTAGAGGGGAGCAAGGTACATATAATACCACCTATAAACCATGTACTGGAATCTTTGCGGTGATGTCTCTCAATGAAATTGTCCACGTTTTTGTGGGAATTACACAGATCTTTGTCCCTAGAACAAGCCACAATTAAATAAGTCTGGAATAGAAAGATGTATGTTTACTTAGATACATGTGCATGGAATTTTTCTCTCTTGCTTCTATGTCATTTAGAATTTTGGGGTTTGGGGTGGTAGTAGAATTTTAATTTGAAATTTTATTTTACTCATTGATCTTACTTTTTTTTGTTTTGTTTTGTTTTTCAAGACAGTGTTTCTCTGTAGCTTTGGAGCCTGTCCTGTAACTAGCTCCTGTAGACCAGGGTGGCCTTGAACTCACAGAGATCCACCTGCCTCTGCCTGGGATTAAAGGCGTGTGCCACCACCGCCCTACTTGATTTTACATTTTCTAAGAGGGTTTTCCCACCAGTTTACAAGACAGGAGAGAATGAGTCTGTATGCAGGCATCAGTTAACTGCCCATCAGTTTCTCTGAAAGGACCGTCCTGATGCTTTGGCTGTACAAACTGCAGCTAGTGGATGTTACAAGTTCCTGGAAATGAATGGACATGGAAAATTCTTGCCCTAAGCCATCCTTGAAGAAGTCCCAGGTGGCTTGTCTGTCCTCTTGCAGCCTGCCAAGAACAATCACACGTACACAGCAGCTTCTAGAAATCCCACATTTGTGGAATGCTTATCCGTGAAAGATTGCCACAGCCCTTACTTTTCACTCGAGAATGTTCTCTCTCCTCTCCAGTGTGGTGTCCTGCAGAGAGGAAGACAGCAGCAGGTGTGTCCCCTTGCCACGTCTCTGTGAAGAAACGGCCGTGCTTCATTTTATCTCAGACTTCATTTTGTCTTGACAAATATACGCCATGAGTTAGAATAAGACCTTACCTGTAGAAGAATTGAATGTGGACTCTTTTTTCAAAACACGTATGTACTTATTTGTACTTATTACCTGCTCTGTGACAATATTGTCCCCAACAGTGACATACAAGGTACGTCCTTTGCTCTTTGCCCCAGTATAAAGGGTGAATCTAAGAAGCCCATAAATGACAGTCATCTATCACTGGTCCCGCCATGCTCGCTGGAGTACTAACCTGCTTTTTATACTTTAGAGAAAAGTGGATTAACAAATGTTCCCGACACCCAATGCTTTGTCATGATATCACAGGTGACTGGCAAGGGAGGAGCAGTCAGTTTATTGTGGTTGGGACCACCACAGAATCTATGGCATCAGGATTTGAACAAGAGTAAATTCACTGCCACTTTTTCAGGGGTTTTCCTGGCTTCTGAAATGAACACTATTTTTTGAACTTCTGGAGCCATTACCATCGCCGTGTAGTGATGCATACCAACGTTGTTTAGCTCTCACTCACGTCTTCTCTCTGTGCTAAGGATTAAAGAAAGAAGGCCATTGTCACAACGCTAGCAAAGAAACAAAGGCGAGCCTTCCTGCCAAGCATAAACATATTTCTGTTTAGCAAATAGCAGGAGTATTGAAAACAGTCTCGTTCCTCTTCTCCTACAGCAGACTGTTCTCTGCTTTCTGTATTAGTTAACAAATGCGAGTCTGTTTATTTTGTTTGAAATTCCATTCCATCCATAAATTCCAGCGTTGCACAATAACAGCAGGACAGGACAATATCCCCATTGTTTGCTTTTACAGTCGTCTCAGCCCGCAGAATTCTGCTCCATTGTCAGCTTGCTGTCATCAAGCCATTGCTCTCCGCTTACCAGAGTCTCCCTCCTAATATCATTCAAATTATTTAGACACTCAACAATGTTTTTGCTGTCAGTGCAGACTTGTAAAGAGTTGGAGCCCCAGTGCGATGACCAAATAACCCTGCACTATTTATCTTTCCACAAGTCATTATTTCCCCGGGCCCTGGAGAAGCTGAGCTGCTGTGTGAGCCGACCCGGGAGGGGGTTCTCCACTGAAGCTGGTCTGTTCCATTGGACAATGAGGTTTTTCTGCCTGGCTGTCTCTGTGGATGCACACACAATGGGATGGGTCAGGGCAGGGTGAGGCAGAGCCCTTCTAACAATGACACCACAAAATCCTTAAGTAAGCAATTTTATAGGCCTAAATAACTCATTGAAATGATTAATTTTCTTTATCCCTTTCTATAATTAAAAAGAAATTACAGGTACTTCAAAGGACTCTCTTTACCCCCACCCACCCCCCCATGTCTCACTCATTTTCTCTGTGGACTTGCGTTTTAAACATTCCCCTTTGCCACTGTTTATTATATACCTTGTGGGTGTAAGATATAGGTGCTGGAAATGCAGAAATGAAAGAGAAGTTGAGCTGGGAGTGCAGCTCAGTAGGTAGAGTGCTTGCCTGGTAGGCTCAAACTCCAGGATTCAGTCCTTAGCACTGCATTAACCAGGCATGGAAGCACAGGCCTATAACCCCAGAAATCAGGCTCAGAAGGTTCAAGGCCAACCTTGAAGGGCTACAGAGTGAGTTTGAGGCCTATATGGGAGGAAGTAGGGAAGAGACCTGTGTGTGTGTGTGGGGGGGGGGGACACAATGGTGGCCCTCATGGAACCAAGGGCCTGAAGGGAATATGGAAGGGAAGGCTTCTTGTATACTAATGAATCTACAGATCTATGTGCATGTATGGAACCCACATCATCTCACTCAGAAGGAAACCCACAAAGCAGAGGACCAGAAGCATGCTTTCTGCCTCCTAGAGAGCATCTTTATTTTCTTTTGAGAAATCACTGATGTCTCCTTAGACATACTTCTCTTGGCATTGTGCTTCAAGCCTGGCGTCCTCTGATAGTCACAAATTAGGCGTATCCCCTGAGTTCTTCACTTCTTTCTCTTTAGAGTCACTTGCCACTCAAGAGCCTAAAGGATGGGGACACAAATGAAAGGAATAGCCAACATTCAGACAAGATGTGTGATCACCACTGGATGTTGAGGGGTCCAGGGATTTTAATTCATGCTGCTGTCTTTAGCCTTTTGTACATCTTAAATTGCTCCAGACCGTTGCCCCATACATAGACCAGCTGACATTGCTTCAATTCATTTGATTTGTACTTAAGTGAGCAAGAATTATTTATAATAACTGACTATGGAAACTGAATGAAAAGGTGTAACATGAGGGCCTGCTCATTGGGGTTTCTGTCCCACAGCAGGCAAGTCCCAAAGAAAATCACACAGAGAGTCTGCATTAATTATAAATTGATTGGCCCATTAGCTCAGTCTTCTTATTAGCTCCTGTAGCTTATATTAACCCATTATTCTTATCTATGTTAGCCACGTGACTCGGTACCTTTCAGCCAGGCAGATTACATCTTGCTTCTCAGTGGTCTGGGCAGGAATAGAAGGAATGGGCTTCCTCCTTTCTATCATGCTCCTCATCACCCCACCTCTACTTCCTGTCTGGTTGACCCGCCTATACTTCCTGCCTGGCCAATCAGCGTTTATTTAAAACATGATTGACAGAATACAGACAATTCTCCCACATTGAAAAGGTAATTCTTAATTAATTTAAAAAAGGAAATATATATAAAAAAGATATATTTCAGTTATACATATTATGTATCTCATAGTCAAAGACCTTTAGCCAAAGACATACAGTATATCTATATAGCTGGATTGACTTCAGTCTTCCCTTCCACCCTATAAATTGATCTAACCAGTCCTTGATATGCAGATATGTTACTGCTAGTCTTATATTGATAAATATTTCCAAATATAAATATGTATATATTCATATGTTTAGACAGATATATTGGTAGATTTTGGGACTATCAATAGCCAAAAAAAGAAGTACTTGATCAAAGGATTTGTACCTTTTTAGGAAGATCAAAATTCATAAGACCCTATGTGAGAACAGAAACTATGTAGCATGAATTCTAATTAGTCTTAATAATAAAATCCCTGAGTCAGATATGGGGGTAAGTGCTGAAAGATCAGAGAGACAAAAGAGCAAGCCACAGCAACCTCTTACTTTGCCAACTTCTCAGATGACAAAGGGCCAAGCTCCTGTTTCTGCCCTGCCTTATCACTTATTCTTTCCATATGATTTTTCTGTTTTCTCTTCCCAGGTACTGGGATTAAAGGCATGTGACACCACTATTTGGCCTCTATAATTAACTAGTGGCTAGCTCTGATCTCCAGACAAACTTCATTTGTTAGAGCACAAATATAATACCACATTTCCCCTTTTTTGTTTAAAATAAAAAATATTATAACTAATATGAGAAAAACTATATACAAGAATTACAATAACTACAATATATACAGGCAATATACACATCAACAATGTCTAGTCCATTTGCATTTGAAAATTCAGAAAAAATAATTCTATTATCCTATCTTGGTGAGTCCAAAGGATTGTACCTAATTCACCTTCTTTCCTAATTTGTATTACTAAAACTATCTTATAATGTCTCTCAACTTTACATACTTTACACCTCTCTAGTGAATTTCTTTTCTGAATCTGGTAACAAGAAAAACTATAACTATAAAGTCTTCAACTTCATCAGAGACCTGAGAGAAAGTAATAACTGAGTAAGCAGGAAGTACAACAAGAAACTTCCAAAGAATGTGAGAAATGACAGAAACAGCTGGCTGCCTGGACAGTCACCCAAGGTTCCTCTGTGATATTGGGGCATCCACTTTTGGCCTACAGTCCTAGAATATCTGACAGACTTTTCTGTGAAGCAGGATATTCTGAAGGGCTGTCCTACATTGTCTTGACAAAGATCAACAGTCACTTTCTTTTGTATCCTGCTTGTCCAATTTGGACAGCATATTATATAGATCTCTTACGTGTTTGAAGATGACCTGCATATCTAAAATCTATCTCTGTTTGACCTTGAAAACATACCTAATATGACTCCAAGTTTAATTGTAATAGGTGACTAACTACTAGCCTGCATTCCTTATTATCCTAAATAGTTAATAATAATAACTTTCAAGAACTAGAAGTTTGCATCACATTGTTAAATGAGCTATATAGGTACAATACCTTGAACAAGATTATAAATGTATATGTAGTGTGTTCTAACAAAAATAACCTTTAATTTGTATCAATATACAAAAACCATATCAATGTAAAATATTTAAAACTATTAGTTGATATTTTTGCTTTAAAAGTAGATTCAATAATCTACCCTTATCCTCTTGTATCTTTATCCCCATTTTTTTTAAAAAACAAGAATTATGACTCTAATCTTCTTTGTTTAGCTTTTTTCCTGACCATTCCCAGTAACAACTTGTAACTAACTGCCACGGACCGGCTCAGGGGAGCCTCTCAAACCATGGGAGAAGCAGGGTCTTGGTAACAGGAAGGCACAAGTTCGGCAGATGACAGACAGACACAACACACAGAGAGTGGTTGGAATCTGCTGCAATTTTCCTGAATTCAGGGTTTCATTATATAGTATTCAAACAAAGAACAAATCAGAAGGTCATGTATCATTGGTTGGCACAGTATAAAAGCTTCTTTTGGTCACATCAGTGATATTTAAGAAAAGCATATTATCAGGGACAGGTGTTAGACATAAAACATCCTTAGAAGAGGAACTCTTGTCCTTGAGAACATAAACCTCAGACAAGTGGTTTCATCTTATGAATAGAAAGTTTCTATCTCATTATCATTATCATGGCCTTTCCTCTTTCTAACCCTTTCTTTATCTCATCTAGTGACCAAATATGCCTAATCAGTTCTCTGCACCTGCTGAAATATACTTTTTTGTACCTTCTTATGCAGCAGACACCATGGGGATTGGGATCTAGTAAGCTTATCCATAAAGTTCAAAGTATAATAACAGTCTTTGTCCATCAACATTAACCCATCTATTTCTTTGCTCATCATACATCCCATGTAGGGCAAGGGTTCTGCTGTAGTCTTATACACTCCCATACTGTGCTTCCCTATCCCAGAGCTGTTCCTGAAGAGATAATCCTGTCTTGTAGATATATAGAATATCATTATTATAAACGAGATTGTGCAAAGCCCATATCCTGCATAGCCAGCTAATTGAGAAACCCGTCTATGCCTCAAGGGTGGCCAATACTGGACCATCTGCCATTGACCTCCAGGAAGCCTAGTCCCATAGGACACGTGGCTCCCATTTGGCATAATGACATATGTCATGTCACACAGACGACACTGGAGTTGGTATGGAACTAACCACCCTAAACAATGACAAATGTACATAATTCATTGAAAGACCAAAACTACCCCCCCCCAAGAATGTGGACGTTGTGTTCTTAAATTTATTTTCTGCTGTCTTGGGGTAATGGCATCTTTAGGAATCCTAAAAAGAAAATTTTGGGTTAGTTGTCAAGTCCTGGGAGAAGGTTATTTGTTATCCAGGCTCTGCATAATAGGAGAAAGTACGGGTCTTGTCTCAAGTTCTGGCTAGAGTAGTCTAAGAGGCTGGATCATCTTAGCAAGCCACCTGGCAATGGTCCTGAGTAGTTTGTGTCATCCAAAGCTGATCTTTAAGTGGTGGTTTTCAGCTTAGTGGTGTTATCATATTCCTGGTGGAATGAACATTGTGGGATCCCGTCTTTCTATCAGGTCCTCCACTATAATTGAGGTCCAGGCTCCAAGACTGCTAGATCCAAGACTCTCCAGTCTTGAGGGATAATTATAAGTTGATCATGAGTTTAACATCAGCTTCATGAAAGGTGAATACATGCCTTATGAAACTATGGCTTACTTGAATCTCCTTCAAACTAACATTTCCAAGGAGGCTATTCAGCTCTTGCACAGCCTTGGGAATTTCTCTTATTTGACAATTCCTGTAAGGCTACTGGATAAGTTAAAGTTGGTTGTTTGAGAACCTTAGGCTATTGTTCCTCTCTAACCTTATAATGCAGTGCTGAAATTGGTTCTCTTTTAAATTCCTCTGTGAATCTGAATATCTCTATGATCTGTTTTTTTAATAAGTTTTTCTAAAGCCTGTATCTTGGCACTCATATCAACCAACTTTTTATAAGGTAAACCAAGAATTATCAAACCAACAATAAAGATGATCAGAATGATAATTAACATTTTGTCAATCCCAGTTAAGTTGATTACCCCATCATTTAATTGTTCCAAATTTAAACCATGCATTGAATAGTCATGCAGAGACCTAACTCTCTCCATTGTAATAGTGTTTCCCATTTTTTAGTGAAGGAAAAAAAAATCTCTCTTTTAACTAATTCCTCCCTTTAAGAATTCCTAATTGTCTCACCAAATCTGCCAACAATGACAATTCAGATGACGGTGAAGCGTGAAGCTGACTGCTGCTGCACAGAACAGTAGAAGCTCCAGTGGGTTTCTAGGCAGCTACTAGTTTGGTCTCAGCCCGAGAGAAGGGAGTCCAGGGAGAGCCCACAACCTACTGGGAGGAAAAAAAAAAACAAAACCCAAAGAGCCAGCCATCTACACAGGGGAAGATGTGAAAGCAGCTAACTCCTGTTGCTTTTGGAGCCCTAACACCTATGGAGTTGGTTGCAGAGAGGCTGCAACAGAAAAATTCAGACCCATGAGTAAAGAGGAAAGGAAAACCCAGCCAGTGGTGCAGTGACTCCAGCTGCATGTAGCTGCAGTCTGTGCCGGTGGCTGCAAAGCAGCAGACAAGTGATTTTTTTGTGACTTCACGGCCTAAATTAAAGTTGGACTCCAGATGTAGTGCAAGTTCTAATTGGTCTTAATAATTAAAACCCAGAGTCAGATATTCTGGTAAATGATGGAAGATCAGAGAGACAAAGGCAACCTCTTACTTTGCCAACTTCTCATCCAAAAAGGGCCAAGCTCCTGTCTCCACCCTGCCTTATCACTTCCTCTCTCTAGCCAGTCATATCATTTCCTGTTTCCTCCTCCAGGGTGCTGGGATTAAAGGTGTGTGACACCACTGCCTGCCCTGTATGGTTAGCTAGTCACTAGCTCCATGCTCTGTTCTCCAGACAAGCTTTGTTTGTTAAAGCACAAACAAATTATCACCACAAAACTATTGATTGAGCATATAAAAAATGAAAGAAGTTCATGAGAGTTTGCTTATACTGATTTTATGGTCTCCAAATGAAAAGGCAATCCTGTTGAATTTAGGAAAACTAAGAAATACTTTTAAAAGTCTTTACAAAAAACTATGAAAACAGATAACGACAGAGGAAAGCAAACCATTCAATCACTTACATTTATTTACCACACACTGTTAGAATATTCTTTCATCAATATCAATTTTCATCCAACTTGCTACTTAAAAAAGATTTATCTTTTGTCATCTCTTCTCCATCAGTGACCTAGTCAAGGTCAGAAGGCAACCTCAGGTGTTATCTTCCACCATTTTTGAGACAGGTCTCCGGTTCAGTGTTTTGGACCTCAGTCTAGCTGGCCTTTGGGCTTTAAGGGATTCTCCTGTGTCCACCTCCCATCTTGCCACAGGACATTGGCATTACAGATAGGTGCTATCGTTGCCAGGTTTATGTGGATTCTGGGTCTCCAAACTCAGGTACATGTGCTTGCATGGCAAGTCTTTACCTGTTGATCTATATTTCCAGTCCCAAGCTTTCGAAGTTGTTTTGAAGAAGATTATAATCATACATAGATATGGAGGTAGCTAAATATATTCCTTAAATAATGATTATATGACAATGTCCACTTACATTTATCTTTTAAATTTTATTGCTGTTTTTCAAAGGACTTATTTTCTCTGTGGTTCTTTCCTTTAAGATTCATGGAAACATTCTCTTCTCTTTATGAATTGGTATCCTTGTGGCTCTTCTTTCTTCTTCTTCTTCTTCTTCTTCTTCTTCTTCTTCTTCTTCTTCTTCTTCTTCTTCTTCTTCTTCTTCTTCT